>NC_053155.1:269002221-269343888 GCF_016835505.1 Polypterus senegalus
AGTCCTACTGGGATGCCATAATATCCGTTTCTGTCCATCTCCTGGCCGTTAGGTAAGGAATCCTGAACCAGCTTAACTGGAATGCCAGCCCATGCCTGCCATCGTTTATAATGGGGTCCATGACAAAGTGCAATTTTAATGAATACATGGGAGTCCCGGAGCATGCAGACTCCAAATGTTTGCAAGTGCATATGTCAGCATACACACGCCGCTGATCATGCATTCAGTTTGGCTTTAGTGACAGAATTGAAAGTGGAAATGCAAGTGTGAGACACACAAGGAGGAGTGTAGAAGGTACATTGAGAATCACCTTCAAAGATGTGAAGTAAAAAAGTGGACAGAAGGTGAACAAGGAGCCTCAGAATGACAAGGTCTAAGAAGCAGGTTTTACCAGGACGTACTTGAGAGACAGTGTGACAAGCAAGAGAGGTTCAGACACACAAGAATACCAAGGAATGGACATGTAGAGCAAAAGATATCAAATAGTTTTAAATTTACTCTAGTAAAGGTAATATAGATAGTTTGAGATAGAATGGATCATCTCCTACCCAATGAGTTATAGAGGGTGGGGTGGGATTCTTCCAGTTAACCAAGATAAGTCTGCATGCCATTAATGTGATACAGGATATTACAATCAAGTGCTCCCCACACAATTTGATGGCAAATATCACCGTGATTATGAGACCACAACTATCTGAAAAGAATTTAAAGATTTTGGTCCAAATTGATGTTAATTTGGCGCATTACAAAAACATATGACTTAGTGACGCTGGAGCTAGATGATAATGCTTGTAAGTTGAACCAACCTGATGGAGACTTTCACCTTTCTTTATTTTCAGGGTGAGCTGGTCCTGTGGGGGCTCGTTTTGTGTCTCATTATTGTTTGGCTGCTCATTAAGGAAAAAGAAACAACTAAGGGGTCTGAGTCACGTCAATTAAAACTAAGGCAAAGCAAGTTAATCAGTAGGAAAATGGCTCAATAATTAAGAAGATGGTTAGAATGACAACCTGCAGCCACTGCAGCCCACCAGGACTGGAGTTGGACACCTCTGATCTACAGGGTTGTAAGAGGTGGGTAATGCAGGGTGCAAAGCAGGAGCACACCATCAATAGGACACCAGCCTCTCGCAGGACACACTCCTAGATACCACACATGTCTACACCAACTTGGCCATCCTATAGCGACCAATCAGATTAATACTTTCTTGTTTATCATGGCACCGGACAGTGCTGATATGCTTCATGATGCTGGGTGGACAAGTAAGTAGGCATTTCATTGTACTCTGCAAAACAAGGAGTTACATGCCAACTTAGATGCATCATTACCTTGTAGAAGAAAAACATCAATAAAAAAACACATTCAGACATGCAGCCAACAAAGAAACTTGCCAGTGAGGCTGCAACTATGCATTTTGCTACCATGTTTAATATTTTGACTTAACAGTACAGACACTCACCAGCCACTGTAATAGGTACACCTTGCTAGTACTGGGTTGGGCCCCATTTTGCCTTCAGAACTACTGTAATTCTTTGTGGCATAGATTCAACAAATTGATGGAAACATTCCTCAGGTATTTTGGTCCATATTGACATGATGGTATCATGCACTTGCTGCAGATTTGTTGGCTGCATATTCATGATACAAATGTCCCATTTCACCACATCCTAAAGGCGCTCTATTGGATTGAGATCTGGTGACTGTGGAGGCCATTTGAGTACAGTGAACCTATTGGCATGTTCAAGATGATGATTTGAGCTTTGTGACATGGTGCGTTATGCTGTTGGAAGTAGCCATCAGAAGATGGGTACACTGCTGTCATAAAGAGATGGACGTTTTTCAGCAACAATACTCAGGTAGGCCGAAGCATTTATACAATGCTCAGTTGGTACTAAAGGGCCCAAAGTGTGCTAAGAAAATATCCCCCACACCATTATGTCACCACCACCACCACCACCAGCCTGAACCGTTGATATAAGGCAGGATGGATCTATGTTTTTGTGTTGTTGATGCCATCTGAGTGTTGCAGCAGAAATTGAGACCAGGCAAAGTTTTTCCAGTGTTCTATTGTCCAATTTTGGTGAGCCTGTGCGAATTGTAGCCTCAGTTTCTTGTTCTTAGCTGACAGGAGCAGGACCCGATGTGGTCTCCTGCTGCTGTAGACCATCTGCTTCAAGGTTTGACATGTTGAGCATGAAGAGATACTTTTCTGCATACCTAAGTTGTAACGAGTGGTTATTTGAGATACTGCTGCCTTTCTATTGGCTTGAACCAGTCTGGCCATTCACCTCTGACCTCTGGCATCACAACAAGGCATGTTTCCACAGACAATTACTGCTCACTGGATATTTTCCCTTTTTCGGACCATTCTTTGTAAACAGTAGCAATGGTTTACAGAGATGAGCAGTTTCTGAAATACTCTGACAAGCCTGTCTGTCACCAACAACCATGCCACATTCAAAGTCACTTCAATCACCTTTCTTCCTCTTTCTGATGCTCGGTTTGAACTTCAGCAGGCCATCTTGACAATGTCTACATGGCGAAATGCATTAAGTTGTTGCCATGTGATTGACTGATTAGATATTTGTGCTAACAAGCAGTTGAACAGGTGTACCTAATAAGGTGGCCGATGAGTGTATACTGTGAGTAGTGCCTATTTCATTTATGTGAGGTAGAATGCCCAGAGGGGACTGGGCGGTCCTGTGACCTGGAACCCCTGCAGATTTTTTTTTTTTTCTCCAGCCGTCTGGAGTTTTTTTTTTTTGTTTATTCTGTCCACCCTGGCCATCGGACCTTACTCCTTTTCTATGTTAACTAATGTTGTCTTATTTTAGTTTCTTATTTTGTCTTTTATTTTTCTTTTCTTCATTATGTAAAGCACTTTGAGCTACTTTTTGTATGAAAATGTGCTATATAAATAAATGTTGTTGTTGTTTTTGCCTAATTGGTAATAAGGTTTTAGGGCAAAGTAACCTGTAGGATGGCACAGGGCAACATTAAGTCCTACCAACTGCTTTCAGGAGTCAGAGAGTCACAGAAGAGGCCCTGGCTAAGGACCACTAGAGAGAAGTAAGCTCTACATGAGTGCTGAGCAGAAGCCCACCAGGATGTTTAAAAGACAGAAACAGCCTTGAGGGAGGAAATTTGGAGAAATGAGCGGAACTTTTCTTGTTTACAATGTTTTTACAAGGCTATCTAATTTTGTTTTTTGATGCTGAAATACCTTGTTATGTTAAAAGCAGCTTGTTCACAAATAGGTGTTTTCTTACGAAATATTTGATAATTAGTTTCAGTTAAAAGTATAATTAGCTCTGCTACATTAGGTTGCTTGGTTAAGGATGTTCTTGTTGATAACTGCTACCATAATGCACACCTAAGTTATATAACCATACTGTGCTGTTTCTTCTCCAAGCAGCTGAAGTTAGAAACTTGATTTTAGTTTCATGAACTTTGGATTTGCACTGGAAGGTTTTTTACTACCACTGTTCCTAGTTACACAAGCACATGTTACTGTGGCCTCCAACCTCTAATGGAAGAAATGTTTGAGCTCTGAATCCATTTTTCAGAGACAAGAAATTTCATATTAAAAAAGGTAAAGTTGTCTTGCATACATCATGAGCATCTAGGTTAACTTTATAAAGGCTGACCAGGAGAAAAAAGGATTGGGAAAGTCAGGCCAAGAATGTTCTTGAGTTACTACTGACACTTGAGGCAACGCAAGAAATGGGCCACATGAAAAACTGAACATCTAGCAGCACCAGGTTGTGTGGTTTTCACAGTTTATTTTACTTTTGCTCTCTGGCACTAATACATATATAACTCTTCTCCTGCCTGTTCTGTCTAATTGTCTGTGTTTGCAGGTGTAGAAGAAAGGGGAATTGCTGACTTACAGAACCTGACAGTGTGGTCAGAGTATAGGATTTTAGGCATTCTTCACGCCTCTTTGCTGCCATATGCCACACAGTCCCAGGAGATAATGCATGGCAAGCAGGCAGCTCACTAGCAGATCTAGCTTTTTAAGAACAGTGGAAGGCTCACCAGCAATGACTAAGTGGGTTCTAAAGCTTGGACAGATGTGCTTCCAGGGTGGAGCTTTAAAGTCAATTCATCTGCAGAGGCCAGCTGAAGGTAGAGTTGGGAGGATGGAGTTAAATAATAAACTGGCAGGAGAAAGAGATAAGCCATGGTTTGCAGAGAAGGAAATTGAAAGTATTGTGCTGGTGTGATGTTCCAGGTTGGAGCCATGGTCAGTGGCACCTTGAACCCAGGACCGATGATAACAAAACCGAGGTTGAGCCAGACAAATGAAGACACAAACAGTCACCAAGAGTAGGTGCAAGTGCTGTTATTTAAAACTAGCCATCCCCCACGGCTCTGCCCGCTGTGGCGGACACCCAGGACCCATGCCCGGCCAGGATGGCCCTTTGGCACTGGATCCAGGGGAGCAGCCATGGGATGCACATTACGTCACCTGGAACATTTGGTGGCAGCCCCCCTGGGTTGCATCGGTGACACAAGTATGTTACACTGGAGCTCATCCCTGTTGGGCTCCGTGGCCAGGGGGAGCTGCATGGCTGAATGAGCCCATGTGGGCTGGAAAGCAGCCACACCCGGAAGTGCAGCCTAATTAGGCTAATTACCACCTGGATCGCTTCTGGGTGGGCTATAAAAGAAGCCTACAGCCACTAATCAAGGTGCCAGAGTCTGGAAGAGGAGGACGAAGCTGCTTGGGAGGAGTAGACGATATTTCTTTGGTTTTGGGTTGGTGTACTTGGGACTGTGTTGTGCCTGTGGGGAAGATGTGCCCCACAGGTGAAGAAAAATAAAAGTTTATTTATTTTTATACGTGCCTTTGGTGTGAGTCTGTGTAGTAGTGAAACAGGACAATCTTTAAAAACCAATAAACAAAAAGGTATCGCTAGGTAAGCAGAGGCAAGTTACACTCCAAAACGCAGAGGTGGATCGACTCCCCACTCCTGACGTCACGCTTACCCTTCCCCTCGGCCCGCAGCCTCTGTGTCAAATTAGCACGAATATATCGTTCCTGCAAGCAAACTATTGATTCTTAGCATGATGAGAGAAGTCACAAAAATCAGTGAAAGTCCCAGAGTTTAAATCCAATAAATAATCCCATGATAAAACTGGAATAAAACTATACAGTCATCAGATCCTTTCTTTCTTCCACCTGAGCCCAGTACATCTTTCACTTTCTGTCTACTCAGCTCACCCAACCGGTCACTCAGTCAGCAGAGATGCCAACAGCTGTGGTCCTCACTTCTAGCTTCCTTCTTGGCTGACTCTCACGGCATCTACTGGACCGCTCAGAGCCTTCCATCTACCATCGCTCTCCTAGTGTCTTCAGGATTCCTATGAAGAGCTCCATCACCATCTTACCTGCTAAACAATAAATTTCACTGGAGACAATCCACCCCTAGAGCTCTAATCGCTCGATCCTCCACAGGGATACTGACTACTCTGCCTTTTCTCCCTCACACTGAGTCAAGCACCCGATAACGCAGCTTTCACTCATGCTTCTCTGTTACAATCACCTGCTCTGAGGTGTGAATGAAGCACTTGACCAATCTGCCCGTGTTGCACATGAGCTCACCCTCAACCTCAGAGTGGTGTCTGCATGATCCCACCTGAACCTGCATCCACAAGGAGTCTGCTCACTCTGGGACTTCTGGTTATTTGTTTAAAATGTGTAATGCCACAAACCTCTCTCATCACAGCCGTCAGATGCAAAGGGCAGAGAGACCTGAACAGTAAGGATTAAAGGGGCAGACGTTTTGTTGTTATGATTTTGTTCATGTGTACTATGTCTGATAATCAGTTCCATTTCTCTCCTTAGTTCATTTTTGTTAGTAAAGATGTCACTGGAATTTATTTAGTCATTAGAGTTTTAGAACAATTTTGACAAGAACAGGCCATTCAGCCCAACAAAGCTTGCCAACCCTATTGGCCATTTGGCCCATTTCTGGGTCTAGGTACACTAGGAGGGCACCATCTGCTGTTTACAATACATTACTGGAGGTAAAGCACAAGTGAAATAAATGCTTTGACCAAAGTGTCTTATTGATAAAAAAATGTCAAGTAGCCTTTAATTTACAGAGCCTCTTTAGAGATAAACACAATAAAGAGCACACATGAATAGCATTTTCAAAGGAAAAATGACAAATTCTAGAAAACAGCCAATATTTTAATATAAATCCTAATTATCCAAAATGCACTCTAACAGTATTGAATAAAAACACTTTTATAGAATTTATAAATTATGACTCATTATTCAATCAGATTCCACACTTAAAAATATATAAAATACATTAGAATGTGATATGAGAAAAAAAATGCATAAAAATAAGAAAGAAGAAAAGATCATTTGCAGAAGAGTAGCTATGCCTAATGGCTTAAACTTAAAATCTACAGAAAGTTGCCAGTAAGTTCAGAGAGGGAGCATTTGTTCATTTATTTGATTCAATATTTACCCCAGGAGAAATATCAATTCAAAATCTCCAGTCATCATTTTAAATAAAAGCACAGGAAAATGTTATTGAAGATGTTTGTTGTAAAATAACATAATGTAATATATAACATTCTCAAATCTGATAAGTCAAAGGTGGTACCACAGGTTTGGCTAGAGCCTATCCTGGCAGCACTGGGCACAAGGCAGACAACAGCTCCACAGCTCCAGACAGACCACCTGTCCATCAGAGTCCTGTAAAATACACCTTTGTAATGTGGATCAGAGCTTTAGTCCTTGTACACATGTCTGCAGGGCGATCAGATGAGGCGCACACCTCGCACAAAATGACAACTCTGGGCTGCAACCATTCTCCGGACTTTATTATACAACACAATAAATTTTATACAAGTGTAGCTGGTTATAAGTGACTGCCATGTAAACGCAGGACATTACTTCATTGACTACATCAGACAAATTCTGTTCTAATCAAATCCTGATCAAGGTTGCTGGGGAGCTGGAGCCTACGCCATCAAGCAAACAACATACGACAGGTAAAATCCCTGGACAGGGTGCCAGTCTATCATAGGGTGCACATTCACCACACACAAACACTCAGGCCAATCTAACATCGCCAGGATTGTGGGGGGAAACAGAAGCACCTAGAGAGAAACCGACACTGACATGAGGAGAACATGCAAACTCTACACATTGAGGACCGGAGACATGAATTCTGGTCTTCTTCACTACAATACAACACTGCAATACCACTGCACCACTGAGCCATCCTTAATGAAACTACTCTTTTTCATTATCATTATTGAAGTAGTGCCAGGTACAATGCTGTAAATGCATCCATTCACAACTTCTACTGCCAAGTCACCGTGAGCCATAGCATGACTTCAAGGCAGGAGTCACCAATCCATTACAAGGGAAACCCACTCTGGGCCAATAAAGTGCATCCAGGTAACCTAACCCACAAGTATTTACAATTTACAGTATGTGGAGAAATGGAGTAGGAAGGCATCACGAAAATGTGGCAACTCTGCACAGTTATTAGCCCCGGTCCCTGCCACTTAAAAGCACCACTGCATAGTCAAACAAATGTGCACCCCTTTAGGATGTGGAGTGAAGCCACAGAGTCAGGAGGACACCTGCACAGACAAGGGGTGAAGAGGCAGTGACTGGGTGACAGTGCCAGCCAATATATACCAGTATCTACTGTACAAGCATGTGCTCCAGTTTAATATCTGGTTAGTCAAAAAAGAACATGCTATGAAAGTTTATTGATTTTTTTTTTCAAATTACATTCAAAAATAGTTGCATAGACTGTCAACCTTAGTGCAAGAATTATTTTTCCTTAGAATTAAACTGAATATCAAGCAACATCCATAAAAAACTAACAAAAGTACAGAGGACAAGCCATTAATGAAATACTGAGCACCCACCCAGTCAACATAGGCAGTCTATCAAAGGCAGAACGAAGAGCAGACATTACATGTCATCACTGTATGTCACACTTCCTCGCTTTTTGGAGGTCCTCCTCAAGGAAATGCTAGGTGTTTTGTAACCATTTTCCTCCTTCAGACCCAACTGTAGTTTCTTGTAGTAGGTTTCATTAAGTACGACATCATCAGTAGGTGTACTTGGTGCCTGCACACCACTGTCGTTGTAAGGAATGCCTTCACAGAAAGACAAAAGGTAAATGAGGTGAAGAGAATATTGTGAATTAAACATGCCAAACTTAAAAATTCTGGCAAACACAAGAAAGAATTATAAGATGTTAATAAAAGTGAACACACACTCAGCAGCCTCTTTAATAGACACTCTTTTTAGCCACCCAAACAGACAGAAGGAATGTATTCGACAAGATGGTAAAACATTTCTCAGGAATTTTGGTCCATGCTGATTCAACAGTATTACACAATTTCTGCAGATTTTTTGGCCACACAGATATATCAGTAGCAATACTTAGGTATGCATTTGATTTTCTATAAGAGCACCTCGTCCAATTTCAACATGGAGCACCTTTCCATGGCATACTGGAATCTCTTTGTGAATCCAGGGGGACCACAAAAACATCCTCTGACCGTCGCCCCCAACCCCACTCTTTGATCCAAGTGTTGATGTAGCCCAGCACTCAAAGATTCACGGGGGAATAATCCTCCCCTAATTCTTTGATCAAATGTCACTGTATCACCCTGCTATGAGTACCCTCATTAATTTGGCTCCATTTTAAAGCACAGAGTAAGAGGTCTAACTTGTGCCAAGAAGACATCCTTCACACTGCTGCATTACCACCATCACCACCCTGTACCACTGACACAAGGCAGGATGGATTCATGCTGTTTATGCCAATTTTTGACCCAACCGATTTTGGGAATTACATTGCTCACATTTAATGTGGAGCTTTCAGAAAGCAACTGTTAATAATATTTTTGCCAAAAATGCACATATTTTACACATTTTGACCACACAAATGAATAGCAGACGTGTGGATCATGGAGCGGGAATTACATGAGAATTGTTTTTCTTTTTTCCAAGGACATTTTTCACATTATTTTCCATTGTCCAGAACTGGTCACTTCAGGGTTCTGTTGAGTTTGAATCGTCAATATGTAATATAGCCATAAAACACGAGAGTAAACTTTTTTCTCTGTTATCTCTACAAACTACTTGGGGTAAGTAACTTAAAAAATATCACTTTGAGTAGAGTATTCTTTTAAATTACAGAGACAGCTCTCTCTTGGTTATACTGAAGCCAAGCTTGCTTTTACAGATATTGATTTGAATCATTCAGGTTGCATGTTTTGTTCTACATTTGACTTCTAGTATTTAACGCTTGGCTGCTCTGCAAATAGAAATAAGTAATGACTAAAAAAAGTCTGAATAACCCATCACTGAAACTTACCTTGTTTATTGATAACATCTGCCCCAGTGTGCTTGTTCATGTCATTCGTTATTTGTTTGGCACTTTCAAAGTTAGCAATCAAGACAACCTGGCAGGAGAACATCCTGCTTTATAGGACTTTGTGTTACATGTTTGTCGTGTGAGTTGCACTTGATCTGTTTGAATTGTGCAGCCCTTTCAAGAGTAACAATGAGGTAGCCAGCCTCCAAAATGCACTGACACTGAGATAGCCAGTCATAGTCACCACTGAGATATTGAGGCTGAGTTGGCTAACTATAGCTATTGATGAGACGTTGACACTAAGGTCACCAGCCTCAGCCCTTGGTGAGAGGTTGTGACACTGAGGTAGCCACCCTCTGTCATATCTGACATACTGACAGTGACATAGCCAGTCTCGGCCCTTACAGTCTGTGATAAGAATGATAGATGTATGAATGTCACATAGGTGTGCATGGCAGGCAGGGCGGCACCACCATGAAAACAAATTGGGCATTCCACCAGGGCATAGATCAAAAGGGGGGCCAGGGGCACAACTGCACAGGTTAGCTACCAAACAGTCAGTTGGCACACTAATAAGCTTGGCAGCACTGACAGCAGGGTGAATACTGTAAGTAAATCAAGCGTAATAATTTAGGCAAACTTGTCCACCAATGTAAAAACAAACTTAGAGGTTAAAGTAACTTTTGTAAAAACTTTTATATGACACTCCTTTGTCATGTGAAAGTGTACTTAATTGTTTACCAAACATGTTGGAAATATCCATCCCGCTATATCCTAACTACAGGGTCACAGAGGTCTGCTGGAGCCAATCTCAGCCAACACAGGACGCAAGGTAAGGGAACAAACCCCGGGCAGGGCACCAGCCCACCACAGGGCATGCACACACACACCAAGCACACGCTAGGGACGATTTAGGATCGGCAATGCACCTAACCTGCATTTCTTTGGACTGCGGAAGGAAACCGGAGCACCCAAGGGAAACCCACGCAGACACGGGGAGAACATGCAAACTCCACACAGGGAGGACCCAGGAAGTAAACCCAGGTCTCCTAACTGCAAGGCAGCAGCGCTACCCACTGCACCACCGTGCCGCCCTGTTGGAATTACGGAATGCAAAAATAGTCAGTATTGTAGATTTGTTTCTATTAATATAAAATAAAGTGTAAGTTCACAGAAAAAGATTTAACAAAGAATAACTAAAGGGAGTGATTGTTTTCTGCACCGATCAGGAAAAGAACAAAATTACATTAACAAAACAGAAAAAACAAATACACAATTTATATAATGATTAACCAATGTGACGGGCGGCCAGGTCCCATGCCCGGCTGGGACGCCCCTTCAACACTGGATCCAGGGGAGCAGCCATGGGATGCACTCTACGTCCCCCGGAACATTTGGTGGCAGCCCTCCTGGGTTACATCGGGGCCACAGGTGTGGGACTTCAGGACTCAGACCTGTTGGGCTCCATGGCCACCACCCGGAGGAGCTGCATTGCTTAACGAGCCTCTGTGGGCTGGAATGCAGCCGCACCCGGAAGTGCAGCCTAATTAGGCCAATTTCCACCTGGAGCATTTCTGGGAGGGCTACAAAAAGAGCCTGCAGCCACTACTCAGGAGCCAGAATCGGGAGGAAGAGGACGAGGTTGCCTGGGAGGAGGAGGAGGAGGAGGAGGAGGAGGAGGAGGAGGTGGTGGTGGTGGTGCCGCCGCCGCCGCCGCCAGAGGATTGCGTGGAGTTAAGTGCTTGTGGGACTATGTATTGCCTGTGGGATTCACGGGGAAGACATGCCCCACAGGTGAAGAAAAATAAAAGTCTTTGTGTTTTTACACGTGCCTCTGGGTCAGTCTGTGCCGGGTCGGGCGCAATATTGCGCCTTTATATTACACCTCTTAGTTATAAGACCTCAGTGTGGAAGATCTGCGTTTTCCATTTTAGTATCATGGCTCATGGCTGCATGGGAGCCAACCATGGACAGGATGCCAAGCACACACAAACACATCCAAACTGTTTGTACATTTTTGAGATGAGTTCAACAACTGTAGTACATGAAGAAGCATGGAAGAACACTGCAAACTCCACATGGGCATTAACTGTAGCAGGAATTCAATCCAGGTATTTGGAGCTGAGAAGCAGCAGCAATGCTAATTACTGTTTAATTTTTTGTCATTAATCCCATCATTCTGATTAAAAATTTCCCATCTCGATTTACTTGTATAAACAACTGACCCATTTTCAATCAATTTTTTGTGTTTTGGGGAAGCTAAGCTCTGCCCTAGCTGTAATCTGTGTGAGCACTGGAGAGAAGACACAGGATTAACTGAAGTGACCACACACACATACAGTACCACTTTAAGGAAACTAATTAACACTAAAAAACTGAACTCCTTCAAGAAAACACATGTGAACATCAGGAGATCACGTCAATCAATCACACTAGACTTAATGTGTTTTTTAGATGCCAAGGTTATCCAAAGCACAACCCACCATGGCCACAGTACTTTTAACTATATATTGTAAAATGTAGCCACTGATGTTTCAAAAAGCCTTAAAAACTTTTAAGAATTACCATTTGAATTTGCACCATATTCATTGTTGACTAAATATGTACTTGAACCACTGGATGTTGGATGAGAATTTAATGAACTTGAATTTGAAGAAAAGGATGTTATCGGATGACGCACAGACTGTTTTTTGGTGTAGTTTGTTGCAGTCCTGCTCCAGTCTGAAAGAAAAACACACACAAAAAAAGACAATCACAACTTTACAAAAGTGGAATAAAGCATTAAATAAAGTAAACCTAGCACAAGCATTTCAAAATGTACTGGTTTCAACCAGTTTGTGAATTTTTTTTTATAACAGGGGCCTAAGAGAAGGTTTATGGATGTGATGTGAGAGGACATGCAGGTGGTGGGTGTAACAGAGCAAGATGCAGAGGACAGGAAGATACAGAAAAAGATGATCCACTGTGGCAACCCCAACAGGAGCAGCTGAAAGAAGAAGAAGATTTTTATAACAGGGAGAAAAAGCCAATCCCAGCAACAATAAACACAAAGTTAGAGCCAATACTGGAGAGAATGGCAGCCCAGTGCACAGCTCACATACACATATTGGCCAATTAAAAGAATTCAATCAACCCAACAGACCGTCTTTAAGGTATGAACAGAAAACTGGACTATCTATATAACAAAAAAAGATCACAGGGAGACAATGACTGTCCTTACAGGATTAGGCACAAGGCAGGAAACAAACCCGGATGGATGCCAGTCTATTATCATTAAGGTACTAATTTAGATATAAAGTACCACTGTGTTTATTTTTTATCCTAATTTTAGATATATAATCAATTTTGTATTGTAGAAATTTACTACTTTAACTACCATTCTTTTTTCTGAAACTGCTTAGTTCAGATACAGTAATTACTGCTGAGTGCCACAGCCTATAGTAACAGCATTCAGCACAAAACTGAAAACTAACCTGGACAGCACAAGAGTCCATTGCATACCTCACACATGCAAAAACACACACTTATATACACCCATCTTTGGAAAGAAAAGTGGAGTGCCTGGAGAATTCAGGGTAGGAATGTTCAAACTCCTTAGAGTAAGTAACATGAGTACAGCACTAACCCTTGGGCCACATGCAGCCTCTTAATGCATTTGGAGTGAAAGAAAAAAAAAATGTATGCTTAATTTGCAGTATGTGCGCTGCTCTACTCATCCATTTTCTAATCCACTTATCCAGTTCAGGATTGCGGAATGACTGTGCCCAGGTATGCTAAGTAGTATTTTAAACAGTAAATCTTAAATATGAGAAATTACACAGACAAACCCAGATGATACATGATAACATACAGAGATCAGGAAATCAACCTTGGTTAGCAAATGTAAATGATATAAATGAATTCAACTAATACAATACATTCTTACCTGAGGTTTCAGCAAGTCTCAGTTTTCCACAGCACAGATATCTCCTCCACTGTTTTTGAACATTTTCTTTGGTTGCGCAGTGGAAAATGAAGATAAAAAATCCTGCAAGACAGGTTTGTATAAACAATAAAGATCACACGAATATTCACACTTTGACTTTTTATTTTAAATCAGTCCTTTTCATACATGAATCTAAGTCAGGGTTGTAGGTAGACACAGTCAATCACAGCACAGCACCAGTCTTGAAATGGTAAGTCCCAGGGCCTCATTTATAAAGCTTGCGTACGCATAAAAAGAAATGTGCATACACAACTTCTCCCTCAAATTTCAGGATTTATAATAGCAAACCTGATGGGGGAACAAGCACCCATTTCGGAGAAACTGGGAAATATTGACATCCTTGATCAAGTGGGGAAAAGCAGCCAAATCAATGATGATTCTCACACATAATAATCCTTGTCGTCGAGCCGTTATTATAATGTGCATTGACATGACAAACATATTAAATCTCAAATGTGAGGAATATGATGCACACACTCCATTTTAGTTCCCTTTTAAGAGGACCAATGCTGCGTATGTGCACTGAAGAACTTTTTTGGTTTTTTTTTCATCAGTTTATACTGCTTGTTATCACTTCTCAAGGAACTAGCCGACAGGTTAGGAATATCTCAGCCAAATTTTAATCCGTCAAGCCCGATGTGCTGGAAGCCTTTAAATGACAGATGAAGTGCTACATCCTGTTTTCATATGGTGTGGGTACATATACTGTACATATAGCATAACATGTTGTTACCAACATAAAAAGGTAATTTGCATCAGTGTCCGTTTTCCTAGCATAATCAGAGCACTTTAATGTACTCATAATGTAATAAGGGCACCTTATTATGAGAATGAAACTGCTTTTGTTAACCGTAAGCCGTTATATTCTATTACCTTACAAGTCATCAGTGATGCCAAGATAAGACTAAATTGTCAGGACTGCTCTGGCATAATGCCACATTAAAAGGCATCACCAATTACAGATGCCATTCGCAGATCAAAATCAGAGACTGTAGAAATGTTTTTTTCTCTTAACATTGCACGCATTCTCTATTGGTGACTAGCAGCCTGCTTCGTCATCAGAGACCTCTTTTTATTTCAGGTTTGGTGTGGATAGAACTCATGGTATTTACAGCAGCACTAACATGTTACCATTGAACATATTTGAACTTTTTGCTAACACCCATGCTTAGGTCACCTCTAATTTAGAGACAAGAACTTCTGTCTTGAGCTACTGGATGTGTCATGTGGCTGCCCTACTAGCCAATCAAGGTCTGCAGAATCGTGACTGCATATGAATCTGCTATTTTTTGCCATGCACATTTTCTATTTTATTGGCATACATGTATTTTCACGCTCAAAACTAGGCAAAGTATTATAAATAATGCCCCTGCGCAAAGATAATAATCCATTATTGACCACCCAGATGTGTACATTCACTGAGGCAATTCTGAATCATCAGTTAACTTAAAATGTATGTTTTTGGGGCATGGACATTGACAGCCTAGGAATACAAGGGAGAAGTGATTTAATCTTTATATTAGACTGCTCAGGACATACAACACTGAGTACAAAATATTGCAGAATTCCAGGAGGAGTGGATGGTCATTTTATTTATAATGGCAATGAAGGTTATGTTGTATTGATTTGTTTTATGTTAAGTTGAAATTTCTCCTTCACTGTTTGTTTATCTGAAATTGTGTGTTCATATACTGGCTGCAAATTCTGCATGATTCCATTATTATAATTGGTTATATGGGCAAGCATTCTTAAAACTGTACTTCATATGTTGATTGTTATACATTTTGAAATACAAAAAAATGGATTTGATTTGATTTAAATAATGTGGTTTAGTGGTTACACCACACACAATCACGCTAAGAACATGCAAACTTAATGAGCATACAAAACAAACTAGGATTCTGAAGACAGAAGACATTTACTTAAATTAGTGGCTCATTTTAATACTGTTGCATTAGGATGCTACTTCTAAAGAATGGCATAGTAATTGCATCAGAGCTCTGCAATGTTCAGTTGACACCTCTTGGAAAATACAGTACTGCAAAAGTGGTCTGGAGCAATTAATAGTATGAGTAGAGCAGTTTCCACAATTTTGGCATGAATACACTGAATATAGCTGCTTCAAAAGGTTCCATCTGTGAGAGTGATTTACAATTATTTTACAAATATACAGTGTGTATACATATCTTATAAGCAAATGTCTACGCGTGGAAGTGTGTCTGTCTGTCTGTCCAGCCTGGAAGTGAGAGGTGGAGACGGCGTAAGGATACAAAAGCGAGGCCAACACATCAGCAAAACGAAACCTCCGAAGAAAGAGTCACTCACTTAGCACATTGGCAAAATGGTATCCCTTTTACTTTTTCTCCCACCGCTAATACACAAATGAGGCGAGCATATCGGCAAAACGAAACCTCCAAAGAAAGACAAAGCACAAGCGTCAAAATGAAACCTATTAGGAGAAAAATGACAAAAGTAGTTCCTTTCAATTACCTGACATCTTTACATTTCAATTTTTTTTCTGACAATTTCAATATTTCTAGGACCCCATGCTTTTAACAGCACGGGCTTACACAGCTAGTATATATATATATATATATATATATATATATATATATATATATATATATATATATATATATATATATAAAAAAAGAGAAAGAGGCAGACAGACAGATAGTGTATGAGAAAATTTTCTCAGTGAGAGATAAATGCCTGCAGACAGCAACTAGCACTACAGCATGACAATACATCTTATAGATAAGGCCATAATGATTAGACTAAGGAGACACAGAAATTACATCTTTTCGTTACATACTAGAAATTATTTCTGGGTATCCAAGATGTTTCACATACACATACATACAGTCCAAATATACACAGTACACAAATTGAATTTCCTATGTGTGTATTTTCACGCAACCAATGCCTTATTTACCTTGCAGTGTGTTGAAAATTGTAAACAGATACATAAATGGTAAGTTGGCATCACCCCATGCAAACAATGCAAAACCCCAGGTGATTCCTAACAAGAACGTCAGGCCTGCCACACTTTTCATGTCCCGAAAGGTATTTCTCTTAAGGTGGTTGTGCTTCTGATTCTTAATCCTGCACAGCTGAACCAGCACAACGATAAACATTCCAAGGTTTATAAGGAACACCACACAGAAGTAGGCCACAACGGATACATAAAATGCAGTGTCATTTTTGATCCAGCAGCTGTATGACAAAGAAAAACAAAACATTGATTAGAAAAAAACTACATCTAATTTTCTTTACTTTTAATTAGCACTGTTGCAGGCTCCATATTAAAGCGGTTATTTTCTCTTTCACTTTCCATAAAACAGAAAAACAGTTTTGCTGGCATGATTTTGTTTATTACAAAAACATAAAAATGCATTAGCTCTCCATGAATAATAATACATTTCTGAGAAACAAATCTAATTTGAACAACAGTACAGTGTTCCCATTTTCCTCCCTTTGTCTTTTGCAGATAATCTTCTACTACTTTGACAGTGTAGCAATTTTCACTTGGAATGGACTGACTGTTTTCATTCAAGTTGTGTTATCTAGACTGCACAATTCTTGGATAGCGAGAGTGCAATGACATAGTGGTTAGCACTACTAACTTACACCTCCAGGTTTTTAGGTTCAATTCTCAGTTTAGACACTGCTGGTGTACAAATTCCATGTGCTATCTCATTCCTCTGAGTAACTAATGAATAAAATTAAATTAGTTTTGTTTATAATGTGTATTTCATCTTTTGTTTGGTGTCCTTGAGTGTTTAGAAAGGCACCTAGGAATAAATAAAATGTATTATTATAAATCTATGTAGTACTTTTTAACACTTCACGTTTCCTCCAACACCCCAAATACACGTATGTTAAGTTAATTGACAGCTTGATACTTGTGATACTGTGATAGACTGGTGTCCAATACATGGCTAATTTCTGCCAGTGATACTGGCTTCCACTCCCTGCATGTAAAAGGTAGGCTCTGAAATGGATGGATTTAACTATTAGTTGAATTAGTTGTCATTTAATTTTTATTTGATATCTGGGGAAAGGTAGGTGAAGAATCATTTCTGTGTTCGTTTTGCCCTGCTTCCAGTGATCACATAATGTCTACTTCCTGGTCTCAAGGTCTTTGTGTGGCACCTATTTT
The DNA here is from genome assembly GCF_016835505.1 of Polypterus senegalus. Classification (NCBI taxonomy): domain Eukaryota; kingdom Metazoa; phylum Chordata; class Cladistia; order Polypteriformes; family Polypteridae; genus Polypterus; species Polypterus senegalus. The sequence continues at coordinate 269,019,738 of NC_053155.1, forward strand.
CACTAGCCAGGCTGTCATGATTAATATTGCATTTTTGCAGATTTTTTCTTTTTTAACTAACCTGTATCTGGATGAAATATTAGGATAGCACAACTGTTAGCTATTTCATGGGCTAAATCGGGGTGCCCAATGCGTCGATTGCGATCAACCGGTAGATCGCAAAGGTAGTGCAGGTAGATCGTGTTGCATTCAAAAAAAATTTTTTTTAAATGTTAGTTTATCATATATCCTCCCTATGCCATTTGCCATTCGATTGACATACAGGCCAGTCTGAGATCTCTCTTCTTCTCACACACATCAAATGCACGAGTTACTGCAAAACTCCGGATGTGATCTAGTTAGCCTTCCAATTTCTATTAACTAAAGAAGGGATTTAAAAAAAAAAATTGTTTAGGGAGGGTATGGGTTGAAGGTGGAATTGGAAGAGGATTTTTTTTCTCACAATGTCACAATCGAAGTGCGTTTGTCTGACATCCAAGGTTCGATCCTCGAAGAGGGGTGCAGTGGAGTGTATACGCCTGATGAGCCCAAAATAGGGGCGAAACATGTGTCGCGTACTCTTTGCATTCTTTGACAGTTAACTATGTAACATTCTATGATCTGCTTCTCGCAACTGAGAGTGCACCCGTGGCGCATGTCGGCCGACTTGCAGACCAACCTTTCGCGTTACCTGGTAGGTAACCACCCATACAATCAGATTGTGATTCAGACTTCAAATGATATATACAGTGGGTACGGAAAGTATTCAGACCCCCTTCAGTTTTTCACTCTTTGTTATATTGCAGCCATTTGCTTAAATCATTTAAATTCTCCAATCAAATAAATCCTCCACACACTGAGGAGAGGCAAGACACATGACAGCCCGTATGGAGTTTGCTAAAAGACACCTGAAGGACTCTGAGATAGTGAGAAATAATATTCTCTGGTCTGATGAGACCAAGATAGAACTTTTTGGCCTTAATTCTAAGCAGTATGTGTGGAGACAACCAGGCACTGCTCATCACTTGTCCAATACAGTCCCCACAGTGAAGCTGCAGGGACAGGATGACTGGTTGCAATCGAGGGAAAGATGAATGCGGCCAAGTACAGGGATATCCTGGACAAAAACCTTCTCCAGAGTGCTAAGGACCACAGACAGGGCCGAAGGTTTACCTTCCAACAAGACAATGACCCTAAGCACACAGCTAAAATAACGAAGGAGTGGCTTCACAACAACTGTGTGACTGTTCTTGAATGGCCCAGCCAGAGCCCTGACTTAAACCCAATTGAGCATCTCTAGAGAGACCTAAAAATGGCTGTCCACCAACGTTTACCATCCAACCTGACAGAACTGGAGAGGATCTGCAAGGAGGAATGGCAGAGGATCCCCAAATCCAGGTGTGAAAACTTGTTGCATCTTTCTCAAGAAGACTCATGGCTGTATTAGCTCAAAAGGGTGCTTCTACTAAATACTGAGCAAAGGGTCTGAATACTTAGGACCATGTGATATTTCAGTTTTTCTTTTTTAATAAATCTGCAACAATTTAAAAAATTCTTTTTTTTGTCTGTCAATATGGGGTGCTGTGTGTGCATTAATGAGGAAAAAAATTAATTTAAATGATTTTAGAAAATGGCTACAATATAACAAAGAGTGAAAAATTGAAGGGGGTCTGAATACTTTCCGTACCCACTGTATATATATCATTTTTAATGTAGGTAGATCATTTCGACCTGGATATTTTAAAAGTAGCTCGCAAGCCGATAAAGTGTGGGCACCCCTGGGCTAAATGTTCAGTTGTCATTTTTCAAGCTTTTTATTGTTAGATTTGAGAAATAATCTCATTTATTATATATTGTTAACCACTTAGTGAAATGTGTGATGTGCTTTGTTAATGATATATCCCTCTATGATATAAACAAAATCCTGGGACGAGACGAGACTTTTTAGCCTGGGACGTGACGTGACCTTTTCAGAGAGATATTTTCAAGTCCCGCAAGACAAGACTTTTTGCCAAAAGATTTAACCACGCCCAGGGCCAGAAACAAAAGTCAAAGAGTAGAAGATAAAGTTGAACGTCATAAAGAGGTTCAAAAACGTTGCCGCGATACATATGCAGAGCAGGTTAGAGATAATGAAAGTACTAAAATTCGAAAAAAATTATAGTAAAGATTGCATTAGAGTTAACAAACGGAAATCATTACTCGGTGAAATAACGGAACAGTGAAAAGAGATTGAATATATTTTTTGGATTTAAACTAAGTTGGAGACTTGCAGATATCTAATTCGTGTTGCCATCAGGGAAAAGTAGTGTTACTTCCCAATAAAGAGGCGTATCCGCAAGAATTAAAAAATTTGTTGTTTGGTGAAATTGAAATCCACGTATGCGAGCGACAGAGACGCGAAGTAGCTGGCATGTAGCACAGGCCGGGGGGTTGTCGAGCGAAGTGAGCATGGGGCAAAGCTCCCTAGAAGTAAATATGAATGGCTTCTTGCTGTTCAGACTGCTCACTAAATTCCTCTGCACCTGTAGAAGAATTTCATAAAACTTGGCAGGAGCTTTCTACATGGATATAATTACTGTACAAATAGTTTTAGCCATGTTTGTATTAACTTTAATTTTGTATTTCATGCAAAGCTGGAAATTAAATAATAAGTAAATGAAAAAGCAAATAAGTGGAATTACTTTAGTTCATTTAGCTATAGCCAGTTCTGCCATTTGAGTTTTAGGACACTGTATAATCAGTGTGTTGGAGCATTTCCAGAGTCTGTGGCATGTTTGAGCTTTTGCGGGTGTTTTGTCAAAATAGTTTAACTTAGACCTTGTGAGTGTAGGTGTGCAGGAGGAACACCATGTAGCCACAGAGAACATACAGGAGGGAATTGTCTAACTGCTCATTAAGTGCACAGGCACAACACAGTCAGCACAGCCATCCCTCAATGAGTCTCCACAGATTATTTAGTGCACCTGCACTGACAGGATATAAAAAGGTCTGATTAGATCAGAATGGGAAAAACAAAAAATGAAAAAATAAAAGGAAGAGAAAATCGAGGAGAAAGGGACAGCAAGGTCGGGCCAGTGCCATTGGGAGCCAGGAATGCCCCATGGGAAGCGAGAGGAACAATGCTCTGGGGCAGATCAATTTCTGCTGAGCAGTTGTGTGATCGTGGGTTCTAGGGGTTCTGCAGGACCTTCAAAAGTAGCAGGACTTATACAGTACCAGTGGGCTACTGACAGAGGTGGCTGCTAGGTAGTCCCATGTGAGTGATCAGGCAGGGAAGACAAGAGAGTGGAGCACTGGAGATGTCTTTGATGAAAGTTGAACCTGACTGTGGTTTTATTCCTGATTTTATCTATTTATTAAAATCGATGTATTTATTGTTTCAAGTTTCTTGCCTCACTATTTTAAGGATCATTTATTGAAAGAATTCAAACTGCACAGCACTTTGGACACGGTTTATTTGTTTTAATAAGCACTTGTTTTTTGTTTCCTCACTTGCCCTGGTCCATCTCGGTTATGACTATCAATGTCCTAGAAAAAGCAACAAGCCCATAGCTGCAGGCACTGGGAGCATCACAGTCAGCATTTTTTTAAATTTTGCATTTATCCTGTTTGCATTGATGTTCTCGATGAATATAATTTGTCATCTGTATTCTCCTACTTGTGACAGGCATCTTATTGGCATACTTGTTGACTGTCACTATAGATGTCTGGATACTGGAGCACACAAACTGCCCTTCTGTTTTCAATATATATGCAAACTTAAATTTAAATAATGATAATCTTTAAGGGCGGCATGGTGGTGCAGTGATAGTGCTGCTGCCTCACAGTTAGGAGACCCGGGTTTGCTTCCTGGGTCCTCCCTGCGTGGAGTTTGCATGTTCTCCCTGTGTCTGCGTGGGTTTTCTCCGAGTGCTCTGGTTTCCTCCCACAGTCCAAAGACATGCAAGTTAGGTGCATTGGCGATCCTAAATTGTCCCTAGTGTGTGCGTTGTATGTGTGTATGCGTGTGTGTGTGTGTGTTTGCACGCCCTGCGTTGGGCTGGCACCCTGTCCAGGGTTTGTTACCTGCCTTGCGCCCTGTGTTGGCTGGGATTGGTTCCAGCAGACCCCCGTGACCCTGAAGTTAGGATATAGCGGGTTGGATAATGGATGGATGGATGATCTTTAAGTTTAAATATTTCTATTTTCGGTGACAAGTCCAAATCCCACTATTTTCTTTATAGTCTGTTGTTACTTTCAGTATTTGCCTTTTCTTTCTTTGGTTCCTATAATATGTTTAATTTTCAAATCTTGCAAGCCAAAAGTTTTGTCTTTCATTCTTTTTATTATACTCTGATAAAAATACATATTTTATTCGTTGGGTGGCATATATTAATGTTTTAAAGAATGCTTTTTCTGTCAATTTAAGTTCATTGAACCACATTTTGTCCTGTGTGGTATCTAATATGATCTTTCCTATAAAATTAAAGCTCAATGATGATGATTAGTTTTACATTAATGAAATTTTAATAATAAAACAACTAAACATTATATATTTTGGTTTTCTGTCAACACTGAAAATGTCTTCACTTTCTTTTCATTATCGCTGTCATTCTATTTTGCCACTTCTCATGTGAAACTTCCTGTTGCTTGCTCAAGACCTGGAAAAAAGGATGCATATCTCATTGCTCTTCTCTGATCAAATAAATATTTTGCAAAATAAATGAGGTTTTTACCATTTTATAATATGTTAATTGATATGTACAGGATTTCTCAAACAACCATGGTTGATGGGATACCTGCCTTGCAACCAATTTCAGGGGCAGTGACATCAAAAGGATTGCACTGACTTCTTTTACTGGAACGACGTTCCTTTCAGCTAAAGGTCTGCAAAGCTAAAATGTATACTTCACACTTTACATCACAAGTATGAAATGAAATAGTTCGGCTTTAGAGAAGAACAATGAGGTGCACAAGGCAAAGCGACCATATGTAAAAGCAACACATTTACATATGTAGCTGAAATGAATGGTTAACTGGTCATAAAAGGAAGAATTCTGTGCTGGCAAGTGAGATTCAGCCAGGGCCTCAGAAGTATTTTAGGAAAAGCAGATGTTAATATGGCTGCTTTAGCATTAAGGTTTTATCCTGTTTTGTGGTTTGTGCTTTTTCTTGTTTTTTTTTTTTTTTTTATAAAATTCACGGTTTTGTTTGCCTGCTACTTATTTAAGGTAGATTCAAAGAAGCACTTTGAGCTACATTTTCTGTATGAAAATGTGCTATATAAATAAATGTTGTTGTTGTTGTTGTTGTTGTATTCAGGTTTCTGATTTTGGATTTGTTTGCTTCGGGTTCCCTCTTTTGTAAAACTGCCATGGTTTTTTCACTCAATAAATATTTAAATATTAAAGGAACTTTGTTTAGTTTTCCTGGGCTAGAAGTTATTTTAGGTGTTTCGCTCTCTCCCTTTGATATTGGTGACTTTTAATCCTTTACCCCACATTTGAGACTGTGCAGGCCATAATCCTGCCTCATGGATTTGGGGCCAGGCTGCCTGAGGTGGTGAGATCTACTCTTTTGTTGCAGACCTGTGACGGAGTGCAGGTGTGCGATGTGTTTTTTGAGACCTGCTCCCTTTTTGAACTTTATAGCAGATGACAACATAACAAATATCTTTGGCTACAGTACAAGTGGGCACCACAAGATGCAATAGGAAGCTGAGAGAGATAAATGGCAAAAAGAAACCCATAGGCTGCTTTTATGTTTGACTGTGTAACATCTCTGGGAAATATGGACATTTTGAAACAAAATATTGTCTCTAAACTTAGAGAAGGGAATACCTGAATAAAGACTAAGCCTCACTACTGCTTTGTATTTATTCTAGGCTAACGATGTGTATAATCTTATAGTTTGGGTAAAAGCCAGCAAATGTGTCAGCACATTTTTTTCTGATAAATTGTGTTACTCCAAACAGAAAGCCATAGCATACATTTGTCAAGCAAATGCACACAAATATATATAGCATATAAATTCTTAACTGAACAAAATTCTAAATCACAAGAAGCTGAAACCTAACACACTTGACAAAAGACAAGAATCACCATTGGAAAAAATGACTAGTCTATTGTAGTATTTAATGCTGTGATCATTAAAAATTATTTTTTCAACAAACTTTTAAAAGCTATTACTAGGTTTTACATCACACGGGTAAATAGTATCCATGAAAGCCCATTGTGTGGAGTAATTGATAATGTTTAATAAATAATAAAGGTATTAAATAAACTATTTGTCAGAAAACTTACAATTCATCTGTGTAGCCATCTGAGGATTTGCTGTATGTTGCCAGTCCATAGTTGCCTCGGCTTATTCCAACAACAATTGCAATCACAACTGCAGGAAGTCCTGTGGAAGCAGAATAACATTTTTTTATTGAAGCAGTTCAAAATGTGAAACTCAATAAGCTAAGCCTCATTTTTTGTCCATTTCCTGCTCATTTTGCTTAAATGGTCATAACTTAACTCAGCTTCATTCAATTTTTATGTACTACATGTTAAATTAAATTTGGCTTTCAGAATGTATGTATCTGAAGAAATGGTTGTGTTCTTAACATAAATTACAGTACAATAATTCCTGAAATGTACCCAAAAACAAGCAATGATTATATTTATTGCTGCAGGTGTTGGAATATAGTTCCTAGCAGCATCAAAGTATGACTATATTTTGTAGGAACAACAGAAAAATGGTCATCAAATACCCAAAACTAATATGTACTGTACTGTATAGTCTTACTGTTTTGAAAGATGAAAAATATTTTTTTTCTCACTTTTTACTGTTTTTAAATAAGTCATTATAGCCTCAAAATTCTTCACTCAACACATTTGTATCGTATGTCTAAGTGAAGGAGGGGCATTGTTCTTTATTTTAATATATACAGCTGTTTAGTTATATGTATAAATATTATAACATAAGATGCAACATCTCTAAAAAAATGTAATTTGTAAAGTATGCTGATACAATAAGCATGATATATAACATTACTTATCATGCAATAACATGAAGAACAGCAGAAATAAAAAACAATACTACATCTGAGGAAAAGAAAACATGTACATCAGAAAAAAAACACTTTATACATACTGTAAATGCATATGCTTATGTACTTTGTGAAAGTATAAAAAACAGTTTTGTAAGTGACGAATTATTTCAAAAAATGTATGAGCAAAAGTTAGCCTAGCCAGGCAGACTAATCTGCATTGCTGTTTTTTCCAGAGTAACAGAATAAGTATTTTTTTTAAAGCTGATACATCACACGTTGTCATATTGGAGAAAGACTTGCTCATCACTTTGATATGAAAAAGTCCCATCGAAATGATGCCAAACAGAGGCTGAAATGCAGTTACTAAAAATGAAAGTGGCCTATCAAGCAAGCTTTGTGTGAGAAAGCTACACATCTGCTTCTTTATTACAGAATAACAGCCTGTCTGCTGAAAGAAAAGCAATCAAAGTAATCCAGAGGAATAATACACCCTCAACCATGGGGGCTAAGCCATTCTTACTATTACTCAGTTGAGTTTGTCATCTATAAAAAATGATTGACTATACAGTACTAGAATAAAATGTTAGGGCTCATTCAATAGCTTACAGACTGGGAATTTCAGAAGTCTGACCGCATAAAGACCTGTGCATCACTTTGATATAAAATCAGGAACACAAATAAGAGACAAACAATGCATGTGATGACCTATCAAGTAATTGCTGTGGTACATCCACCTGAAAGCTAAATATCCCCACAATTTTACCTGATAAAAGCCTGACCTGTGAAACCTAAACCCCTCGGTTGAGTAGAACCTATTTTGACAGGCTGTGAAGGTAATGAAGAGTGACATTTTCAATGAGAAAATAGTGAACTTCAAGTATAAAAGTAAGTAAACTATTTTATGCATTGTATTATTTAGTCATAATACCTTAGTACGCTTCCATTCCAACTAAATAGGGCTGAGTTGTGTAACATTTCAACAGATTTTAATTGAAGAACATCGAAAAAATAAACTTGATTTAATTTTCTATCCATGCACCAATTCATTTACTGCACTTACAAGATACATGAGGTTCCATACGTTCAACAGAAAAATGTAACAATACAGCAGTTGCTAGTAACTGCATTTATTATTTTTTCTTCTCTCCAGAGGGTCAATTTAGCCCTACAATAATCCTACCATGAGTATGACTGAAAGTTCAGAGGAAGGGTTACTCTTACCTACAGTATATAATGAATATAATGAATACAGTAAAGTATGCCAGAAACCCTTATTAAAAAGATTACTTTAATTTCATACATACCCCATCCAACAATGCAGAATTTCAACATATATCTTTGTACATAGGTGTTAAACACTTTGACCAGTGCTAGATACATGTGGAAAGCTTCAAGGCCCATCCATGTGAAAGAGGCCAAGAGAAAATAGTGAAGAAACACAGCAACAGCAATGCATAGTCCTGGTACATCCTTGTATATAGCAATCCATGAATCAATAAGAAACACCAGGTTTAAACCTAGCAATGCTAGGCAAAGCTGAATTAAAATTTTGGCAGGATAGTCTTTCCGTAGTTTTCTAGGAAAAAAAAAAGACAAATCATTCAGTCAGTATTATCTGCAACATATACATAAACTTCAAATTAAAACAAAGTTTGCAGGTAAACCAAGCATATCTTCGCACCTTTTTTATGATATGTTTATAGGTAATATTCCCTGGCAAAATGTGTAAAAACTGACAGCTCTCTAATTGGTTTGTGTTATTAGCTGAGCTTAGATTCAATCATTTTTATTTCAGAATGGACAATAAAAAATGTGTTATTGGTTTCGTATTAGGCTGCACAAGTTATTACCAGGAAACAGATTAACAAATAGTGAAAACAAGAAAAACATGGCAAAGCTATTTAAGCAAAACAAACCAATAACAAAAATCTTCAAAAGTAAAAAAAAAGCCTATGCTACTTATCCAAAGCTTTCACACAACTCCTGAATGTTCTTTGTGTTATTGTTGCTAATGTTGTAGCTGGCTTGAGTCATTTATACTGTATATGTCATTTATTCTTATTTTTCTCCACTGCCTTGACATGGTCCACCATCAGATACTCCTTGCCACTGCCTCTGACCTCAGCATCACTGGGACTGCTCTCAGGTGGTTTAAGTCCCACCTCTTGGGCAGATCCTACCATTTGACCTTGTGAGGAAAGATGTGAAGGGTGCATCAGGCAAGCATTGAAGGTGTCATATGGATCAGTACTTGGTCATTTCCTCTTTTCTTTACATATCACCTCACTAAGCCCTATAATTCAGTGCCATGGTTTCTTATTTCAGCAATATGTCAATGATATGCAGTTACACCTGTCGCTCTATGCAGAGGACAACACAGTATCAGCTAAAATATCTGCATCTCACTGATATTGCAACCTGGATGAAGAAGCACCATCTTCAGCTCAACCTGGCAAAGACTGGCCTTCTTGTCATACCAGCCGTCTATTCGACACCCCGTATCGGTTCTGCTTGGCTCACTATCGCTAACACCTGCCAAGTCTGTTCACAACCTTGGTGTGGCGACCAGCTATCCTTTCCTGACTATGTTGCAACAGTCTCTCAGGCTGGGAGATTCACTCTGTCCTCAAGATCAGATTGTAACTGATAAAGTATGCATCACAACTAGGGACAGGTTTTGCTCTTGCCACGTCTGGATGACTGCAACTCTCTGATAGCAGAAATACAAGAATGTGTTACCAATCTGCTGTAGATGATTCAAAATGCAGGGGCACTTTTGGAGTTTAACCAGATGAAGCAGACACAGGTCCCTTTTCTTTTCAGATCACTACATTTGCTACTGGTAGAGACAGGCATTAAGTTCAAATCTACAATGCAGTCAATGAGTATATGGAGACACTTCTGAGGTCCTATGTTTCTTCTTGCCCACTTAGAATTGCTGATGAACAGCATCTGACGATGCCACATTTGTATAGCATTAAATCTTAATACAGAATCTTTACATATGTTAACTACAAGCTGGGTGGAACAAGCTGCTCACCTCCATCTGAACTGATGACTTCCTCAGTAGGTTCAAAATTGATAATGGCTTTGGTAGGTTCTTTTAACTAAGAAAGTATAACAAGCTCACATTTAATTTTGACTTCAATTTCGTAACTTTGCCCTGTAACGCTTGTTCCCAAACTGTTCTTCTATTTACTAGATTATGTTGTACCCTTTTTATGTTATTTTAGATAAAAGCATCTGCTAAGTGAATAAAGATAAATGCTGTTTAACTGTATATATTTTCATTCATTGTTTTCTATTGGACTTTATAGTCTCTATTACATTAAATCTATGGATGTGTGCTGAGCAATTTTTCAAAATTTCTAAGCTATTCCCCATACATTATACAACTTGCTGCCGTCAAGTTCCCATGTCTGCTAGTAACTGTTTGTGTTATATTGGCCTACACTGTATTGGCTTTTGTTGCTGTTCATATTACTTGCAAAAGACTACACTTGTTGAGGACTGGTAATGTTAAAATTCTAGGTACAAGCTCCCCACTTTCTTTAGGTTCTATAGATCCATCACAAATATTTATTTTAGCTCCCATAATGACATAATAGAATAGAATAGAATAGAATAGAAACATGGAAATTGATGATGGTGCTTTTTCCTGTACAACTGGTAATAACATACAAAAAATAAGTAAAGGACTCAAAAAGAACAAGCAATGTAGAATTTAAATAGAAAACATAGACAGTACACAGTACAAAATGTAAAATACTGTAAATAAATCACACATTAAAACGGTCAAATAGTAAATGCCAAACAGATATCAAACGATGGTCAACAAATGCAAACATACACATAATCAATACATTTTACATGTATTATTAAACTTAGAGCATAGAAGCAGGCATAGGGTGGTTGGTGGTGCTTTGATTGTTAAACAGCCAAAGAAAAGTCAGGAAGAAGCAGTTAAGCTTTAGGTGCATGTGCTCTGAATCCTCTACCTGATGGGAGCTGCTGAATATGTTTGGTGATACATTGGATGTACAAGGATTCAACTCAGTGGTGTTTAGTACCAGTGATCTTTTGTTTCTTTGCCAGAACAGGGTGTCAGACAGTAGCATGTTAGTCACATGAGCAAGTAAGAATTTCAGTGTACTCTGTACACATGACACACTACAGCTGTACAGATACTACTACCACTACAACAATATGTTCTGTTCATTTCCTTGTTTTCATATCCATAATGCTGTACCAAAAAGAGATGAAGGATATCAAATTCTTTGTATAATGGATGGGCAAAGTTGGAAAAGCAGATGATGACTGACTAAAAACTTTTTTAACTGTCTGTGGAAATATGTGATGTCATAATGAGGTTATCCAAATTGATATGCAATTTTAGAAAGATACAGAGGTACTATTGGTACCTAGGAATTTAAAAGAATCAGTTATGGGTATAAGTTTATTATTGATATACATGGGGAATTTAAGGTCCCATAATTGCATGGGTATAAGTTCATCATTGATATAAATGGGGAATTTAAGGCCTCATTATTGCCTTAAGTCCACAATAATCTCCAACGTTTTGGATGTGTTGAGTTGTTGACCATTCCTAATGCCAAAGTGACAACTCCAAGCAGCAATGTATTGCATTATTTTCAAAAAAGTAATTGTGTTATCATCTGTAAAAGTAGGTATAATGACAGAACCATGAAACAAATGTGTATGTGATATACTGCCATAAATGACAAGATGACATGCCACAGAGATAAAGTGCCTCAATTACAGTTCTCAATAGGGTGATTCATTTTTCTAGCCTCAAGAATAACGCCTTGGCCCCTGAGACGTTACCTAGCTTCATTTACTTTGCATATTCTGGTCACAACTCTGCCCACAACATACAGAGAGACAGAAAGAGAGAATGAGAAAAAAGGGCAGGTATACATGCACTGCTGCACAATCTCAAAGACCAATAGGCAGGGGTATTAAAAGAAGTCAAAAAAAGTTGCCTGAAACTTTGCTGGTAGAGCAGTTTCAGCTACAGAGGGTTGGCAAAGTTAGATTACATCCTAACTGATAGAGAACAGTATATGGTCCCATAGCAAAAGGGGAAGGTCCGCATTTCTCTTTCAAGTATGGCAGCTGGGAAGCTTCATAAGACGCTAGGGGCCTATATGACCTATGAAAAGCAAGGAAGTGCAAAGTTCTCAGAGCCAACCCAAGTGGTTTTTGTGGACCTGAAATATTATATACCTTCTCCAGGGGCTGGAAATTATTTTAGAGTCAAGGAGGCGTGTCAGGGCAATGATTCAACTGGAATGAGCGCTCAAGGACAGAAAACGAGAAAGCAAGACAGAGAGATGGGAGGAGAATCTTGTTATTTCTTTTTTGTATTTTGGAAGGCTAGTAGACAAACAGAAAGCCCCAAGCCCCAGAGAGGATACAAGGTTTGTTGTGCTCTGCTTACCTTGTACTTTGAGTTCTCATTTTGCTTTATCATGCCATTATTTTCTATAGTAACATACTATCTTTGCATAACATTTCAATTCTTAAAAATGGTTTTGAAGCTACATGAAAGATCTAAAAATTGCATTTGAGACTACTGGATATAACAAAAACAGTTTATGACTTTCATTATAGGTTTGTTAAAACTAATCATTATACGAAAATTAACAATTTAGCTTATTATTTTTATACTTAAAAATACTTACTCAAATAACAAGTAGGTAAGTATAGTAACTGCAAGAAAAATGCATGAAATGCCACAGCCAACGAATGTGATGTAAGTTAGAACTATATTTGGTTGATAATTTAGTGATGAGCCCTGTTAAAACAAGAAAAGAAAATGAATTTAGTGTTAATTGCATTTAATGTAAATATTATATATACAGTCAAGCGCTGGCTCCATTTAGGACTGACCATTTGGCTACATGTCAGTCACAAAGTGTAAAGGTTACTGCAACTGAGTCTCTGCGGGTGTGGTGTGGGTCTCAGGTGTACATACTTACACTGCTGGTACAGAGTAACACAAACTACTGTTTGAGTCTCAGGTGCCTTTTTTTCAGGGTGCCGTGCAACACTTTTCAACTGTTTTCATGCTGCCCATTCCCCCTCTCGCACAGACAGTTTGGAAATGTCTCACAGCAATGCTACTGATACTCCACAGAGGAACCCCTGGTCATTCATGTGTCAGTGCTTTGTGGTGATCAAGTAATACTTCATACAAATCATTTATGTATTGGTGTTTCTCGGTGTTCATTATATCATAGGGAAAATTGCCATTCACTTGTTGGTGCTTCATGACAATCGATTGATTCTTCATGAAGGAAAGATTGTGTAGTGTAATAGGATTTAAGAAATTGGTTGTAAATGGAAAGTACCAGCTCAGCAATTATTCACACTAACTAATTAGTAAAATAAATTAGAGGGAACATTGGCTGTAAGTATAAATGGGCTCAACTCAGTTGGTCGAAAATCATCATGACTGTATGTACTGTATATATATATATTTTAAATATCAAATTATATGTAATTTTAAACTCATCATGTAGCTATGGACACTATTAATTTCAATGCATTTCTATCACTTGATAAATCAAACAATGCAAATTACGTTACTTAATTTAATGCACAGATTTAAGATTTTAGTGGACTGATTATAATGTGGACTAACATATGCATGTTACAGAATAATACATCAAGATAAGCTCAATGAAAAGTGGAACTATTTACTTAAAATTTTAGCATGAGAGTGTGTGTAGGTGTGCAATGTCATAGCCATTTTATTTGAAAAGAAAGCTTCATGTTAGAAATCTAACCTAAAAGCTTGAACAATAAAGGAAAGGCTGCTTCAAGAAATAATCAGTTCTTAAATAATTGAAAGTTTAAGAGAATTGCCAACATTTTACCTTGTACAAGTCTTGGTTTTCCATTTTTCTTTACCATTGAAACTAACAATTTTATATGAGAGAATTCTTTAAACTGTCCTCTTCTTCAGCTACACAAGGAATCTGTCCAAAAACTTTATAAGCAATCTCTGCCATTAAATAAAACTTAATTCAAAGATTTAAATGGTTCTGTCAATTATCTCTTGATGAGAGACGTCAGCCCATCATAGAGCACACTCACTTACACCCACCCACCCACACACACACACATATACACACACACTGCTACACGCAACTCAAAAATAGTAAATTTAGAGTCCCTAATTAACCAAATCTGCATTTCTCTGAGGCTGTATAAAACCAGAGTTTCCAGAGAAGATTAAAAATTCAAAATCTACAACTTGAGTGTTCCAGGAATGTCACATTCTTGGAGCTCGTGCTAATTACTGTGCCACTCTTCCATTCTAAAACAAAATATGTAAAATGTGTAAAAACTGACAGTATTACTAATTGTGTATCAATTTACTCACCAAGAGAACAGCAAAGCTTGTAAGATGGTTACACTGGCATATAGTGCTACTGGCTGTTTTATTCTTTACAGAGCAACCTGTCTCATCCCATCCTCCTTTATTCACTAAAATTCAGAAAAAACAAAACAGCATTTCAGATTACTTTTCAAAATTGAGTATTTAATAGAAGATAACTGTGAAAATAAACAGAATAAATTAAAATATGAATAAAATGATATTGGGCTATATTTTAAAGTCGAATAACCGAAGAGAAAAAGATTGCACCAAAATTCTAATGTAGCACAAAATTGCGCTAGCTCTTTAGAAAAGAAGAAGCAGGAGTTGCACCAAACTAAAAAGCCTTTCCTATTTCAAAAAGCTAAGATTCAGCCTTAAACACAAAAAGCTGTACAGATTTTTCACAGTGAATCCAGAAGACTTTCTCATTTTAAATAGTCAAATCTGTGCTAAACTATACTTGAAGAAAATAAATGGAGGTGAAATGTACACCAAAAACAAGAAAGAAAAACTTGTTTCCATAAATGTTGAAGTGAAAATAATATCCATCCATCCATCATCCATCCCGCTATATCCTAACTACAGGGTCATGAGGGTCTGCTGGAGCCAATCCCAACCAACACAGGGTGCAAGGCAGGAAACAAACCCTGGGCAGGATGCCAACCTACCGCAGGTGAAAATAATATGAATGATTATATGCACAATGGCCATATATAAAAGGCTCGATTTCACTTGTGATAAATGTACACTAGTACAACACATTTTATTTGTAAAGAAAAGTATTGCTACTACATAAAGGAAAACATTTAGGAAATTTACATCTTGCATCATGATAAAAATGTAATAATAAACAGAGGCAATTTCATTTTAAAGTAAATATTCAGCTAAATCTTTAACTTTTAATAAAACTATATTTCATAAACAGAAAAGCAAAATAACTTACTAAATTTGCTGTAGTTCCAGAAAACACACAGCACTGTGTCATTGTTCTAAAATGGAAAAATATGTTTTATTCTTTGAAAGAAATGAATCTCTACAGTGATCAAAATTTTAAATTTTTAAATTGAAAATACCTTTGTTTCGTTAATATTCTTGAAGAGAACAGTAACATTATCTTTCAGATTTGTAAGAGATATGTTAGGCACATTTGCTCCCACCACAAAACTATTTAGAGAAAAATTTGCACGGGAATTATCCTTTAAAACAAAAAGAAGTATATAATTGTAGATAGGCATATATAATATAACAGAAAATAAAGTCAAGTATATTGTAAATTAGTTCTGTATGGTATATACTAAAGAATAAACTGAAAGGTTTTGAACAGATTTGCACAGAGATCATTGTGCTGTTTTTAGCTTTGATGGGTTGAGACCATTATTAGAACAGGTTAATAGTTAAACAATGGCTTAATGCGGAGCTGAAAATCAAGTGATATCAAGGCACTTTCTCAAAACAAACATGGATTTACCTGAGCTTCAACTAAACGTCCCTGTGGCTCAACATTCTACAACCAGATTTTAAACTGATATTGAATTATATCTGACCTGTGTCTACCAGAGATATTTATATTATGAATTCAATTTAATAATGAATAGCTAAGGTAGAAGTACTTCACCGTCAGAACTGTTAATGACTGCCAAGAAGCACTCTTGCTCTGTAACCCTGTACTTAAACCTTGCTGTTACCTGGCTGCTGTAGAAGGTGCAAACTCATAAAATGTTGTAATTTCACTGGACACAGTCCAAGACAATCCAGCAATTCATGGACATGTATCTCACAGTTTAGGGATTGTTTAAATAATTTCATTAAATATATATTTGATTAGAATTGAATAGGATTGGTTATATTATTTAGAACAGTACAAGCATCATATAATGCAGTGACCTGCTACTGGGTTATGTGGCAAATGGCAAGTCTAAATTGGCCTCATATGGGTTTTTGTCTTGTAATGGACTGGCTATACTGGATAATGAATGATCAGAAAATTACAGAAGGATGAATAATATAAATCTTAGATTATAAAAACTTAACTGTTGCAGAATAAAACCAGCAACAAATAAATAGCTGCCAAAAATGGGTAGTCTACATGTCCAATGACATCAGACAAGCCTGGCCTCCTTAAAAAAGGCAGTAGATATGTCTTTCTTATCTTCTTAATTAGGCTTAATAATATGTGTATTGGGTTAAGTGTTAAAAAGCATTGCCTAAAATGTTTATTATCTGGAAAGCTATATTATCATAATAATAATGGCAAGGAACTGCAAGTAAAATTTTATGATCAGCTCAAAATGGAATTTGTCCTCTCTCCATTTCTCTGGGCTTTAGCAGTCTTGCCTCTGTTTTGGGAAGATAAAATTAGCACTGGGATTGCTTGTTATTGCAGCTTTGGTACGGCTTACAGCTTACTGCCTGATAACACTTTTATATTGAACCTTTAATCACCCAACTCAGTTGTCAGATGTGTCAGATGCCTGACTTTGGCTGAAATGATTAATGATTATTAACATTTTTAGTTCTTTATGTCTGAGTTTAATCATGCAGTTTTGCTTTCAGCTTTAACATGACATGTGCAACGTATGCAAACATCTATATATATAATTCACTAAGGCAAGACACCCATGGAAAGCACCCTGGAAGGGGTGTGGATTCACTAAGCCGCCGACAAGTAAGACACCTATGGCGCACGCAGGAAGGAGCGACACCCACAAACTCCAAGACCATTGGATACGACGACAACTCACGGAGCCACACCCACCAACTCGGACACGACGACACAGAAAAAACGGCGTCATTTATATTCGTCTGTCGTTGAGGCCACATGCACCTCCAAGCCACGTTGACTGTTTATAGAGGCATGTTTCTCACGGAGGTGAATCGCCATATACAGCGTGTAAAACGGTTTGCGAGGGGTATCCCATGGGATCCTTAAAACAATCCTTTACAACTGAGGTTAAAACACAATGAAGCAATTCGCATCCGTGACAAACATGCGTCTTCTTATTCTCACACCAACCAGTTGTAGACAACCGTGTCTTTCCTGAAGTGTTTAGCATTCAATAAATAATTATGCATGAGATTGAGCGTGTGTCTACTCGCCGCAGAGAGGCGTGGGTAAGCCGTTGGACCCCATTCGGGCTGCAAACCGTGGAATTCCCACTAAGTGCGACTCATACGCTTCCAGTGATTACGTCCCTACCCTTTGTACACACCCCCCTCCCACCTCGCTACTACCGTGTTCGGGTGTCTTGGTGGATTATATACAGAAAAGCGGCCAAAACCGCACAGAGCAATGAAGAGTCTACGTGAGTCACAGGTGCATCTGGACTGTGCAAACACGACAACGACTTAAGTGACGAGTTGGAGGTGGGCACATGAGCAGGCAGTGCATACTGAATGAGAAATCAGCAGACTAGAATGACGGAGGGAGCGGAATGGACATCCTTCTCCTCTCCTCCCGTTCCACGCTCCGCTCCTGGGCGCCGTCCACCCCCATCCCTCCGTCTGGGAGTAGAAGGCGCGATGGCTGTCCGCCAGTTTTCAGTCACGGACGATTGTGTGTTGGTTCGTTCCGTGCATTGTTTCAATGTTGCTTTTCTTGATGATTTATTACATTACCGATTTTTCAAATGTAAATTTTCTCCCTGTGCTTAAAAATTATTAAAAAACGGCCTGATTATGTGCCGTATGGTACGCCACGGGTTAGCTAGTTTTCACTATTACACAAAAGTGAAAGCATTTGTCCCTTAGTGAAAAGCTTAAACTGAAACAAATTTACATCTAAACCATGCGTTTCAATCAAGTTCGCCCTAATAGGATAGTAGACATATTATGCATTTTGCTATTGACTATCCAATTCTGCTCAAAACGTTCATTATATAATTGCTTATGTATTTTTATGATTAAGGCATAGGTTAAGTGACATAGTCAAGGACTCACACTGAGTTAGAAGCCAAGATTTAACTGACAGCCCGCAAACTACTACCCTACAGATAATGGCTCCACAGCTGTCAATTTTAGGCTACCACCCAAAAAAATTGTATTTCAGCTGTTAATCCCAACCAAGCTACTGACAGCACAATGGCCACTGAGAGATTAAAGACATGCTAATGCCAGATATAAGACTGACAAATATTTGGTTACATTAAAGCAAACAGTCACATGCTTTTCAGAAAGGCTTAATAGAAATATGAAACTTAATGAATTAAACTTCTAATCCAACTTAATAAAAATAAAAGTGTCTGTGTGTCCATTAATTTCTTATGCCCTGCAATTTGTATGAGATTCAAACACAGTTCAAATATTTGTTATGGAATGGAAATACAATGCATTTTATTACTATACATTCTAATAGATAGTGCACTGCTGAAGTTAAAACTGAATATACTTGCATCTATGTTGATATGAGATTTCAACCTATCTTGGATGGTGAGCACAGCAAGTACTAAATAATTTTGCATCATACGGGAACAATTTTGATAATATCCATTAAATACAGATTTACTGTTCTACATATGTCACACTGTGAAAAATTATTAATGCATTACAAGTATGGGATGAATACTTTTTTATATCCATTATTAAAGAATGCGTACTGAAGTCAGTTATACCTGAAATACGAAGGTTTTTTTAAAAAAGTTAAACTGGACCTTGGACACCAACTCTCTGTTTCCTTGTGAAACATTTGACAAAAGTGAAGCTGGAAAGGTAACACTTCCTCCATCAAACAAAGATTGTGAACTTCCCAGAGTGACCTTTCATTAGAAAAAAGAAAACATAGTTAGCAGAATGTAAGCTTGAATAACTGCGTGTTCATTTTTTAACATCAAACAAATTCTACACAGAAAAGATCACAGGTCATTTAAAGAAAATAGACTTTTTAACAAAAATTAAGAGAAACAGGAAATGTATTCTTTATACAGTATATATATATATATATATATATATATATATATATATATATATATATATATATATATATATATATATATAGTACAGGCCAAAAGTTTGGACACACCTCCTCATTCAATGTGTTTTCTTTATTTTCATGACCATTTACATTGGTAGATTCTCACTGAAGGCATGAAAACTATGAATGAACACATGTGGAGTTATGTACTTAACAAAAAGGTGAAATAACTGAAAACATGTTTTATATTCTAGTTTCTTCAAAATAGCCACCCTTTGCTCTGATTACTGCTTTGCACACTCTTGGCATTCTCTCGATGAGCTTCAACAGGTAGTCACCTGAAATGGTTTTATTGTTGCCTTCAGTGATACTCTACCAATGTAAATGGTCATGAAAATAAAGAAAACACATTGAATGAAGAGGTGAGTCCAAACCTTTGGCATGTACTATATACATATATATATACCTGTATATATAGTTATTATTAACAAAAATTAAGAGACTCAGGAATTTTATTCTATTTATATATTTATTATATATATATATATATATATATATATATATATATATATATATATATATATATTATATATATATATATATATATTATATATATATATATATATATATATATATATATATATATATTGTGAACCTCGCCCCGGACACAGACAGGCAGACACGTTGATGTCACCCACAAACACATCTTTATTCATCTTTTTTCTCTTTTATAATTCCGCTCACCAACCCCAACTCCTTAGTCCAGGCCAATCCAATGCCTTCTCTTTTCTTCTTTTCCTTTTCTCTCTCTCTCTTTCTTTCTTTTCTTTTCTTCCCACCGCCTCCTTCCTCCTCCAGACGTTGCCACTCTTCCACCCGACTCTTGTCAACGACTGGAGGGAGGTGGCCCCTTTTATAGGAACCGGATGGGCTCCAGCTGCTCCCGGCAATCTCCGCGGACACACCCCGTGTGGCGGAAATGCCGGCGCCGGAAGCCGTCCGGGTGTCCCCTGTCGTCTTCCCCGGCACTTCCTGGTGTGGCGGAAGTGCGGCTCCCGAATAAACGGGCACTGGGCGCCGCCTGGCGGTGGCCACGGGTCCCTACAGGGCTGGGCTTCCAAGCCCTGTACCCGAGGCCCCCTGCATAACCAGGACGGACGCCCCCACTCGGTCTGGAGGAGGCACTCGCCCTCCTCTGGTCCTCCAAAGCGTCCCGGCTGGGCTCCAGCCCCAGCCGAGGACCGTACGGGATAAACCGGCATTGGGGCTCCGCCTGGCGGTGACCACGGGCCCCTACAGGGTAGGGCTTCCATGCCCTCGACCCGTGGCTCCCAACAGAACCAGGACGGACGCCCCCTCACAGTCTGGAGGAGGCACAAGCCCTCCTCACATCCTCCTGGGCGCATACATAGTGCCCTCCACTATTATTGGACCCCCTTGTAAAAATTAATTAGAAGGGTTAGGAAAAAAAATCCCTGTTTGCTGAAGAGCCGTCATCTTGCACTGAAAAAATGAGAAACATCTGACTTTGAATTTGAAAACAAAGCCCTCATCAAGAAATAAATATTTTAACAAAAACACACACCCTTGGAAATTAATGTGAAACTGAAGAATGGTTCCTCTTTAAATTGGACATTGTTAAGTTGATTGGAGTGTATAGGAACTTTCCAGATAAAATCAGTGACTTCCTGATTAACTGGGATACAATTGCGAGGAGACACAGAACCAAAATTCCTTAGCTAAAAATCATCATGGCAAAGAAAAGAGAACACTCAATCTAAATGAGGGAGAATTGTGTTGCCCATCATAACTCAGGGAATGCCTAAAAAAATAGCTACTCACCTGAAAATGCCCATTTCTACAGTTAGGGCAATAATAAAAAAGTCAGCATGAACTGGAACTCTGACAAACTTGCCTAGAAGAGGACCCAAGTTTATATTACACCCGTGTACAATGAGAAGGATGCTAATAGAGGCAATAACATCGCCAAGGATCACTGTTGGGAAATTGCAAGAAAAAGTAAAATCCTGGGGTTATCAAGTCTCCAAAACCACCATCAGATGGCATCTTCATGCCAACAGATTATTTGGAAGGTATGCCGGAAAGAAGCCTTTTCTGTCAGTTTACCCATAAATGTAAGCACCTGGGGCCTCATGTATAAACGGTGCGTATGTACAGAAATGTTGCGTAAGAACTTTTCCACGTTCAAATCGCGATGTATAAAACCAACACTTGGCGTAAAGCCACGCACTTTTCCACGGTACCTCATACCTTGTCATACGCAAGTTCTCCGCTCAGTTTTACAGACTGGCGGCACCCAGCGTCAAAGCAGTGCTACTGTTCCTGTTTGGTTACACCTTATTTTCCTGACGCGGCTTTATAAATACACTGAAACTAACCGCATATTGTTTATTAGTGTAACGCATCTGATTGTAATTAACTTGTAACAATATAATGGTCCAGGGAATAGCCATAGTATTCCAAATACCATAACTGCTTTAGCGTTATTACTCTCACTGCACCTTCTTCTTCTTCTTCTTCTTTCAGCTGCTCCCGTTAGGAGTTGCCACAGCGGATCATATTTTTCCATATTACTCTCACTGCACCACTCAGAGTATTTATATCACTGTATCTGAGTGTGAATCACAGCAGCAGCTGATCAGAAAGAGAATTATCGGTATACAGCTTCAAGTACACGCTGTCTCAGCCATGGCAAAATGTTTCAAAGCCTTTCCTGTACGGACCTCGCGGTTCAGAAACAGTTTCATCCCAAGAACTATAAATGCACTTAATCAATTGCTCCTTGTAGAACTGTTTATACTTATAAGTACAATCACCTCACTGTAAACTTGCACTACAGTTATAATATCGCACAACCTGAGCCACTTTACAAAGCGCGTATTTACATATGATGACGATATCATTTTTAAGGTGAAATGCAGCAAAATATGTCTATTATATTATACAGATAAAACTTTAACTTTATTTAAATAATCTATATTTTTCACTGGGAGTGTCGTGAAGGATAGAATAATTAAACATGTACTACGAAGATATTTCAATGTTCCTTAAATGTTTTGAAGAATCGGCGCTCTGAGTTTACAGATGGCTTAACTTCTATTACAGAGCTGATTGTGTGGTGATTGGGTATTTGGGGAAAGAAAAGCAAGGACTGCAGTGACGGCTACACCAATATATATTCAATATAAAACATGAAGAGAAAATAACAACACAGCTAAAAACGCAGCGACAAATTTTGGCAAAAGTTAAATGCTTGTGTCATGAGCACGAGGCGGCTATGCAGTGTCGCAACGGGTGTGGCCATCCACCGTACATAAGATACCATATTGACATTGGCGGGCGAAGGAGCCACCGATTATTCCTCTGCCCAGTGCCACCACAAGCCTAGAGCCGCCCCTGATTGTACTGCTGCAATAAATGATTTCATTGAAGTGAAACACATGTTTAATAACGTGCTTTAACTCCTATCATCATGAAAATGATATCACGTATACATCTCAGTATTTTAGTTATTCAGAGAGCTGTAATATCACGAATGTAATGGATTCTGTGTCCAGTTGGAGGAAGAGAGCCGGTTTAAGAAGCAAGTAGTGATTCACACACACAGAGCACATAGAAGATCAAATACAAAACAAAGCATTTAACGTGCTACTTTAATTACGATTTGATTTGAGAAACTGGTTAATTAAACGATTTTAAGATGAAGTTTATGATGTTCTACTTTAATGACAAAATAAACTACGTGATTAAAGTGAAAATGTCGAGATTGAAGTTGACATTTCGTGCTTTTTCCCCACTGTGTGCCTTTTTTCTCTGTACCCTAATAAGCTTTCATATGACACTCAGACAGTGGGCTACAACTCGCCTTTTCACGGCGACTTTGATATGTGACTTCTTTTTTATTTCCGGCACTGTGCGATTTTGTGAACGTGAGCTTTCAAGTTTCTCCAACACGCTATGTCACTCGATCAACTTCCTTTTGTTGATTATACCACGGTTTATTTGAACAAATAGTATGTTTTTCCTTTGCCTCCACTTGGTATTCGCTGAAATTCTTATATTTTCCCCCGTGCTTTTCCCATTGTCTTTTCACAGAAGTCTGGGCTTAAGGGCGATTTATATTGATTTGCATATTCAAAGAGGCGTAATTCTGGGAGGAGTTGGTGCGTTACATAAAGTGCGTGCATGAGCGTTACTTTTCACCCTGATCGGGATTTATGTAGCGGAAGAACGTGGAAGTTGGAGTACGCACAGATTCCTGCATCTGGATTTTTCTGTGCGTAAGCACATTTCGGCTTTTGTGCTTACGCCATGTTATAGTGCGAGTTCTATGCACGGCGTTATACATGAGGCCCCTGGAGTTTGTAAAACGTTAGTACAACTTTGACTGGAACTGTGTTCTATGGTCTGATGAAACAAAAATTTAACTTTTTGGCTATAAACACACAAAGTGGGTTTGATATAAAAAGAATGATGACTATAATGAAAAGAATCTTGTCCCAACTGTGAAATATGGTGAAGTTGTGATGTTGTGGAGGTGTTTTCCACCAAAGGCCCTGGAAACATTGTTATGGTACATGGCATCATTTATTCCATGAAATATCAGGAGATTTTAAATCAAAACCTGTCTGCCTTAGCCAGGAAGCCAAAACTGGGTCGTTACTGGATCTTCAAGCAGAATAATGATCCGAAGCAAATGTCTAAATCAACCCAGGAATGGTTAACTGAGCACAAAATCAAAGTTCTGCCATAGCCATCTCAGTCCCCTGACCTGAACCCTACTGAAAGCCTGTGAAGTGAGCTGAAGAGGAGTGCACACAGGAGAGGGCCTAGGACCCTGAATGATCAGGAGAGATTATGTAAAGAAGAATGGTCTCTGATGCCAGGCTCTGTATTATCCAACCTTACAAAAGGTTACAAGGGAAGAATCTGTGCTGTTATACTGGAAAAGGGAGATTGTGCAAAGTATTAAATGCAGGGGTGCACACAATTGTGGAATATGTGTTTTTGTTAAAAAATATTTATTTCTTGATGAGGGCTTTGTTTTTCTTTGAATGAACCTGTTTCCATTAAAAGTCAGATGTTCCTCATTTTTTCAGTGCAAGATGACAGTTCTTCAGGAAACAGGGATTTTCTTCTAACCATTCTTACTATTTTTTACAAGGGGTGCCAATAGTATTCATATTTGGATGTAATGTTACCTAAATTATAAAGTAATAAATACATAAATAAATACACAAGGAAATAAGCAACAACAACATATCTTATGCAACATTTAATTACTTATGCTGACATTTCATTATGTTTTAATTTATTTATTGTCACATTTCACAATGCAGTTAAATACATGCATTTTTATTTATTTTCTTTTTTTTTTACTTTAAATACTCAAGTTATTCAGGTTGTTATGTACTAAAGAATCCTCTAATCATGACACCCGCAACACCAAGGCTGAACACTAGTAAGGGAATTTACGAATACAGTGTATACCTCCTTCCAGACATTACAAGCTCCACTTCTGACTGATTATTCCAAAGAAGAGTGTTGCAATACTTTCAGGTGTTATCAAGATACTATGGCAGGACAGGCTGAATTTGATGTCCCAAATTGTTCTATTTAAAAAGCATGGCTCTAACTATGGTACACCGGACCCCTACTCATTTAGAAATCACTTTGTAACTCTTTCCAAAATGGCGGACATAAAAAATGTCTGTTCATTGTTTTATGACATGGCTCTAGAACCTACTGTATGAACAGATGACTTCTCTCTAAAGTCAAAAACAAGCATTAATAAGGATTATATTGGGCAGGATGAGCTGACCATTACCTGAAGAATTTAAACTGCTGACAGCAGTTCATGGAGGGTGTAAGGTATTTTTCAGATTCTTTAACCTTACATGCTTTATTATTTTGTATGCCAAACAAATGATAGAAGCATCATTTTCTATACCATTTCTTCTCTCAGACACACTTCTAATTTGGCATTACAACTCAAGAAAACATCTGACCAAATTTACTGTGAAAACTTTAAAAAATAATGCTGAAAAACACAGCAAAACTGTTTTCTAAAAATTTCAAATTAAAGAAGGTAATACTTCCAACCTGTAAATTGTCAGGGTCTTCCACTGAAAAAACTAACTCTGTAAAGTTATTGCCATTTGCTTTTTTCACAGCAACAGCCAAGGAAGTAGATGATGTTAGGTTTACAAAATCTTCTGTCAGGTTTAGTTTAAGGCCAACCTTGTCCACCATTTGTGTGATCCTGAAGAAAATGAAAAAAGAGTAGAATTATTAGAATCATTATTCATTTCTTCATTGTTATTGTTGCCATGATTAAAGATGTTACATTTTTGTTTGAATTTCAACAAAATCAGCCTAATGGGAACTGAGATGTTTCATGAGGAGAGACAAATGGAAAGGTAGATAGAAAGACAGTAAGGCATGGCAATCACAAATGCATATAAACATCAAACGAAAGAGTATGAAATTCAGTAGAAAAGCTTTCAGTGCTACTAAATATACACTGCAAGTTTTTTTGACTTTTTTAAATGTGTAATTATTGCTATTTGACAGTCACTTTTACCCAAAGCAACTTACAGAATGCTAGGTGTGTATTATTAACTATGAGAACTGAATAGGCAACCTCAACGTTTACAATAAAATGTCCTTAAAACAAGCTTTACCAACCAGCCTCTATTACAAAAATTCTTTAAATGCTGTAACTCTCAACCTTAAACATCCCTTCCACATTTTAGCAGTATGTTTACAATATAGTCTGAGACATAATAATGCTTTATTAAACCTTTTACAACAACCCTTGAAACATCAGATTTTTTTCAAAAAGAGATATCCATCCATCCATTATCCAACCCGCTATATCCTAACTACAGGGTCACGGGGGGTCTGCTGGAGCCAATCCCAGCCAACACAGGGCACAAGGCAGGAAACAAACCCCGGGCAGGGCATTGCACACACACACTCACACACCAAGCACACACACTAGGGACAATTTAGGATCACCCATACACCTAACCTGCATGTTTTTGGACTGTGGGAGGAAACCCATGCAGACACGGGGAGAACCCGGGTCTCTTAACTGCGACGCAGCAGCACTACCCACTGCGCCACCATGTCGCCCAAAAAGAGATATTAACACTGTAATTTCAGTTTTATAATATAAGCTCTTATCACTTCTGATATTAGTTTGAAATCATAACAAATGTTTATTAGTAACCTTTTATTTAAATATTTGTTTTCTCTAATTACTATACAAAAAACTTTCCTCTTCTTTACGCTGAAGGCCTTTAAATATTACATACAAATGCAGTAGCATAGTTAAAATTCATTAATCATACTTGTGATATCAAAACTCTGGAAATTAAGCCATAAAGGTACTAATACACATCACTGATTATATAATACTGCTAAAAAGAAATCAGAATCCAATACCTTGTGGAATAGGAGACAACCTTAGGTGCAGAGCTGTTCAGCATTGTCCCAACAGCTGAAACAACTACCCCAGCAGTACGAACTGTGATGCTGGGCTGGTTTAGTAGTCCATCCAAGGCATTAAGCAACAGTTCAGGATTAGATGGGTCAAAGTTTTGTATCAAACCTAAAACATTTTCTTTTAAAGAAAATAATGAAAGACAACAATGTTATACACAATTTTCAGACAAATGAAGAATTTTATTTAATACATAAAAAGTTCTATAAATGATAAATATTTAGCTGTCAAATCAACCCAAAGGCAAAAAGCATATCTTAAAAGAACTGACTTTGTATCCTTCATATAACATACTAAATTATAATTTTAAAATCAAAATTGAAAATAAAAAGATGCATTTTATAATTATTGTTTGTTCATCAACAATGTTGGTATATGAAGTCTCATTCCTGAAAGGCTTTACATGTATTATATTCTTTCCAAAAATTCTTCAGTGAACACCAGGACATGCAGTCATACTAAAGAAACTAAATGAGTTTCTTCCCATAGTTTTGCTCTCCTGTTTGTTCCATGAGATTCAAAATTTGTAAATATTGTCATACATGTATTTGGGAGGCAACCTCTGGGCTCATCGACTAATAATTAAACCCCAAACCAGAGGGTTGCATTGTTGCTTAATGCCTTTCCTCTTCCTCCCTCTGTAGAACTGATGATTGACAGTTGGCCTGTGTCTGATGTCACTTCCAGGTTCTGCCCCCCTGAACCTGCCCCTTTTGGGCCTCCACCTTGAAAACCAGGTCCGACACCACCTTAGAGCAGTCTAAAGTAGACAACTGTGAATAAGATGACAGCTCCCTTGCTGTTCATTTTCTGTTCAGTTCAACTGTGAATTAATTACACTGGGTTCACCTTGGTGCCCCAACACTTTATGCCATGTTGTTTGCTTAATTTACAATTTAAAGTATTTTCTAGGGGATGCATGGTGCCTACAATGTTTCCAAATAAACACTTAGAAAAGTTTTATTTATATGTTAGAGTAAAATTAACACTGGTTATTTTGCATTATAGTGTGGGGGACTGCCTTACAAGTATTTGAACTGTTCTTTGAATATTTCTGTGGGTTTCTTTTCAAGAAGCAGACTTCCTGCCACTTTCCAAAGATATGTGCTTAGTTTGAATGAAACACTTCGAAAACTTGGATAAGAATGTTTAAGGGTGCTTGTATGAGTGTAAACAGCAATGAAAGAGCATCTTGTTTCAAGCTGACACCTACTTTACACAAAAAGATTGCTGGCTGGGAGTCTAACTCTCTCCACTCTATACTAGATAAGTTGGTCCGATAAACAGATGAATGAATGATGCCTTCAGTGCTGCTAAAAGGTAAAGCATAACTGTGGAACTAAAAAACAAAATCAGTTTTTAAATTACACATTTAAGATGATCATTGTACACGGTTAGGACTGGATTATAATTAAATCAAGTTAAAAGAAAATGTTTTTAAATTATTTTACAGGAGAATTACTGCAACAATTTGTATTTTGTTCTTTACATATTAAATTTCACCTATTATCAACATTGGAATAGTACTAATTACATTTGTTATATTTCAAAGCCTCATTCGCTGATAAGTTAAAGGGTGGAGACCTGAACACTCTTTAATGGTAAGGGTAGTTTGAGTGAACCCTGAGTTACTACGAAGAATTACACAGGAGAAGATTGGAATTGATTGAAGGGCTTGGAAGCCATTTCAATCTGGGACAGACACAAGCCAAATCAGAAAAAACAATGAAGAAAATTGATCAATGATGAAAAACAGCAAAATAAGAATTGAATTTGAGAATTACTGATTCATTCCATCTATCTTTGCTTATTCTGTGTATCAGTTATTACCTGTGTCAAAAAATACTTTCTAACTTAAATGGAAAATACAGTATATCCTTAAACAGCTTGCATCAATGCAGACGTGTTGTTTTTGAACAGCGTATCAGCTAGGATTCACAAAACTAATTTTCTTTATAGTTGTACATTCTCATGTACTTTCTATAGTGCTATTTTTGCAGTAAGCACACAAGAACTACACACTTTATTTTAGAGGAGGTCTCAAATGTATTTTAAATACTGTAGCTCAAGAGTAACCTCTGTTGACTTGTACCTCATATGGCATGCTTTGTAACCCAACATCCTATTAGCCATCGTAATCGCTTCTGTATGCTATCTTGTTGTGAACAGTGACAAGTTCATGAAGTCTTTCTCATATTGTGTACTTTCAAGTTCCAAATCTTCCATTGTGTATTCAGGTCTAACTTTTAACTCCTTATATGTAAAACATAAATTACTTTACATTAAACATCTGCAAGCATACTGATTTAAACACATTAAGAAAAGCAGTGGCTTCAGCAGTAATCTCTGAGAGACCCCAATTTAAATACTGTATATCCCTTTGATTCTTGTGTTTGCAGAGTTATAAAGAGAGTTGAAAATAGTAAACACCATTGATTTTTTAGGGTGCTATTCCCATTTTTGTAGGTGCTCAAATACAGGAAACATCCCCTCTAGCACCATTCCTGGTCTTCATCTAACTCCTTTTCTTTAGTTTTCTGGATACAATATTCCCTGACAGTGGACAGTGCAAAAATACTACCTTACTTTCACACCTTCATTGATGTGACATGTTTGGTTATGGGTTGTCCATGTTTCTGCATGATGTTAAAAATATGCAAATGCTCCAGTTCCTCTTTATAACACTTGGGAAAATGTGTCAAGAAAACTTGCCTTTTACAGTTGTACTTCTGCATATCCTGTAACCTCGGAAGAAGGGTTTTTGAATCTTAACATACCTAATGCTTAAATGATAGACAATACTTTATTGTTCCCTGAAGAGAATTTCACTAATAATAATTAACTCAAACAAAATGGAAACTTGCAAACTCCACTCCAGATTGTCAAGTCAGGATATTTGAAACCAAGTATTCTCTTCACCCAGAGAAGTCACCTTCCCCTTAGTTTTATGATATATTTTAAATATGAGTGACTTCTTCAAATCATCCAGTTGGTGCCTAGCCCTGGATCTTCATGACCCCATCACATTTTGATTTGACATACACATATGAATCATGTAAAACACAATGGGGGAAATTTCCCTTCCCTGGTATTGGACTTGTATTGGAGAGTCATTCACTAAACCAAATGGGCCCCCCCCCCCACTCCTGATTTTAGATCTTAAATATATATACATTGTGTGGGATGGTTGGCATCCTTACCCGGCTAGGACACTCATGAAGTGGAAGGATGGGGGAGGGGGGCAGTCCCCCTTGGTTGCAGCAGTGCCCCAGATTCCCACAGGGCACCATGGAACTTGGTTTTTGTTGACTCAACCCCGTTGGGTTCCATGGGTGCTGCCAGAGGGTGCTTCGGGGACTGGAGAACCCTACTTTGTCAGGCTCCTGCTTTATCCAGAAGTGCTACCCCGGAGGACCCCCAGAGGTAATAAAAGTACTCCTGGGTGCTACACAAAAGAGACTGGCTACCTCAGCTCCAGGAAGCGGAGTCAGAAGGAAGGTAGGCGAAGCTTGCAAGGAGGAGTGGAGGAGGCAGTGGCAGAGAAAGAAAGAAGACAAAGAGTTGCAGAGTGCTTTAATACTGTGTGCTTTAAAACTGTGTTTGTGGTGTGGGAAACACTTGACAGGAAGAGTTTCCCATTAATACAATCCTCTTGTTTATTTTAAAAACTTGAGTCTGAGCCTTTGTGCCAGCTGTATGGGGAGTTAGAGCACCCCCTGTTGTCCACAACATAAATACATCCTGCTCTCAGATGATGCAAATTAATTAAATACACTATCACTAAGCCCTGCCTCTGCTCTTTGAGTAGCCCTAGTAAGATCCTCACATATCTGCAAATCCTAACAATTCTATTGCCCTTGAAAAGATGGTTGCAATCCATTCCTTTTCTATCTTTGGTTTACTGAATTAGGTGTAATCATTTTATGAATATTTTACTTGCCGAAAAAACAGTAGGGTTATTTTGGACTGTAATCCTTTCTGTTGCGATCTGGGTTTCACTCATTCAGTGTCTGAGTGCATGTTTTTCTGTTACTGGTTCAAGAAGTATAAGAGTCTCCCAGTAACATCAGGTACAAAGTACATTTTAGCACTGAATGGGAGCCTAGAACATTACATTTCATTACATTCTTACATTATATACACTGTCACACACGTACACATGGGAAGCAGCTAAAGGGCCTGAATGAGAGTAATTCCTTGCCAGACTAGGGGGTGGTGGAGTGCACTAACTCTTTCTCTCACTTTTCTGCCAACTAGTTACAGGAAATTCTGCTCGGCCTGATGATGTCACTTCTGGTTCCGGCCTCAGTGACACTACTTCTGGTTCTGCCTGCTCTCTTTGTGCCAGCAAATCAGTTCTGTTTTGGACTCATATCTCTACACAATATACTCACAATTTAAATGTTTCACAACCAAGAAAAATTATATGGGTAGCTCCCCCAAACCTTTTTCAACTCTATTGCCTCATCTTTGACAACACACAGAATCACTCAGAAACTGAGAGAATATAAAGTGGTCAGCAATCAACCTAACATCAGCATCTTTAATGATGTGACATGGAAGTCTTCCAACTATAAGCTTACCTTCTTCTGCACTGTTACCACTGATTGATGTTGTGTTCTGCCCGTTTACTGATGTGATCACAAGAGGTGTAGGAGGCACAGGAAGTGGTGCACCATTCAAACTAAACAAGGTAATCAGTCCAGGGTTGCTAGAAAACAAAAATCAGAGTGTCATTGTACTTGATGTACTTTATACTTACTCAAACAATATTTTAAAGTTTACGTTACTGTACACAGATATGTACAGTAAATATATATTTACAAACACATCCTTCAATGTTTTTTCTTTAGATTTTCTACATCTCATATCAACCAGATGTTCTTTCTAGTTTATATAAACCTATAAATATATTAGTAAATGCATTGGAGGTTCATTTGCAATGCCTACACTGTATCTGAATGTCTCTATGTCTGCCCATGTTTGATAAATCCCTTAGTCTGAATAATCATGAGAAGACATAAAGCTGTCTACCTGACTGCTATTGCTAATGTAGATACTGAATGCAGTATTTAACCATTTGTCATACGGTGCATGTACTGGATACAGCAAAAGCATTCCCGAATGTACTGTGTCATATTCCAGTCTTTGTGCATGAACAGTGTCTTCTGTGTGTAACTGCTAACAACAAGATTTAGCCATGTATAGTGGAGGAAATACTGATTTTGTAAGTTTGTCCAATACAAAGAAATTCTCAGAACAGTATCATTTCAATGGTAGGTTTATTTCAACAGTGGCAATTGCAGGAAAATCGAAAAAATAACTTTAAATAAAAGATAGAAATTGATTTGCATTTCATTGAGGGAAATAAGTTTTGAACCCTCTAACAAAAAGACTTAATACTTAGTGGAAAAACCCTTGTTTGCAAGCACAGAGGTCAAACGAATTGATGAGTTTAGCACATTTTAGGAGGAATGTTGGTCCAATGTTTCTGTCTCTGTGCTACTCTGAGCTTGATCCATAGGTTTTCTATTGGATTAAGGTCCGAGACTGACTAGGCCACTCCATGACCTTAATGTGCTTCTTCTTGAGCCACTCCTTTGTTGCCTTTGCTGTATGTTTTGGGTCTTGTTTCCACGACCCATTTTCAGTTTCCTGGCAGAGGGAAGGAGATTGTCGCTCAGGATTTCACGATACATGGCTCCGTCCATTTTCCCATTAATGCGATTAAGTTGTCCTGTGCCCTTAGCAGAAAAACACCCCAAAGCAAAATGTTTCCACCCCCATGTTGACGGTGGGGACGGTGTTTTGGGGTCATAGGCAGCATTTTTCTTCCTCCAAACACAGCGAGTTGAGTTAATGCAAAGAGCTCTATTTTGGTCTCATCAGACCACAGCACCTTCTCCCAGTCACTCTGAATCATTCAGGTGTTCATTGGCAAACTTCAGACGGGCCTGCACATGTGCCTTCTTGAGCAGGGGACCTTCTTGGTGACTGTGGTCCCTGCTAATTTGAGGTCATTAACTAACTCCTCCCGTGTAGTTCTAGGATTCTTTTCACCTTTCTCAGTCACCCCACGAGGTGAGATCTTGCGTGGAGCCCCAGAGCGAGGTTTGATGGTCATTTTGTGCTCCTTCCATTTTCGAACAATCGCACCAACAGTTGTCACCTTCTCTCCCAGTGCAATGGTTTTGTAGCCCATTCCAGCCTTGTGCAGGTCTACAATTTTGACATCCTTGGACAGCTCTTTGTCTTTCCCATGTTGTAGAGTGTGGAGTCTGCTTGATTGATTGATTCTCTCTGTCTTTTATACAGGTGACTAGTTAAGACAGGTGTAATGAGGGTGACTACTGTGGGAGCCAGAACTCTTAATGGTTGGTAGGGGTTCTTATTTGACCCCTCAATGAAATGTAAATCAATTTCTATCTTTTATTTAAAGTTATTTTTTCGATTTTCCTTTTGATGTGCAATCTGCCACTGTTGAAATAAACCTACCATTGAATTGATACTGTTCTGAGACTTTTTATTTCTTTGTCATTGGACAAACTTACAAAATCAGTGAGGGGTCAAATAATTATTTCCCACTGTATGTCTTTTAAATACTGCCTTATTTTTTTCATGTCACTTTTTTTTCCATGTCACTTGTAACACTTATCTGTGCAGCTAATGACAAACGTATTGTTTGAACTCTCTGCCAATTAGCAGTTACACTGTATTTATCTTGTAGGTAAAGGAGGTGCTTTCATTGTCATCATTATCACCAAGAATGATACTAAAAAGGCCAAAAATAGAACCTTTATGAATAATCCTACCTTTAAACTTCCTGTCTTTTTTTTTTGCTCATTTTTCTTCTTCCAATTTAAGATTTCACTCCAGTTCACCTCCTGACTCTAGATTTGATGTTATTTATTTTTTCTCCAACGAACACCACATTTAAACTCTCCTAGCAGTCCCTGGTGTCCCTGCATCCCAAGCTGTCCATTCCCCTTTAAAGTATCTATTCTCCCAGGCTGCCATTCAGCTGCCTTCTCCTCTCATGGATAGATGAAAGGTATTGCTAAGCTACAGTTGCTTCAGATAGTGACCATATTCTACTGCCTGTCAGACATGAGGATCTGCCCTGTTTGTCTTGTCCCCCAACATTCTTGACTTTTGTTTCTGCCTATTACCATTGCAGGGCTTCCAGCACAGATATAGTGCTTACCGCCTTCTAGCAGCCATTACATCCCCATACTAGAATGTGGAAAATGTCTTCTGCTGCCTTTGTTACTGCCTGTGTCACTACTGCATGTTGTTGTGAGACTTTAAGCTGTTATGTGCCAATCTGACAGCACTCTTGCCCTTGAAGCCTGTAAGGCACAATGTCACACTTCACGTTACAGATTACACAAACAGTTAACATAACATTCTCAAATCCACTTAATGGATTTTCAGCAGTAATAAGCATAAAGCAGAATATCACTTTAGGACAGACTATATCTGCAACCACTTAATGGAAACAACCATGTAAAATGTGTAAATATTGAATCAGCATCAACCAACCAACCACAAAAATCTTTAATGATTTGGGAGAAAACACTGGAGAACCAGGGGAACAACTCAAACTGACACAGGAAAAGCATGCAAAATCCACAGAAAATAACAGAGCTTGTAATCGGGATCCAGGACACACGTGATTCCCAAGGCTAAAGCACTACCCACTTGAAATGTCTGTTTAACCAGCACACATACATCTGAGTACCATTCAGTTAGTTAAAGCACCTGCAACTACACCCTAATTTGAAATTCATACACATAAAAGGTTGTCAGTACATCTAAAAAATCCTTTTCACTTAAATATCATGCATATTCTTTGTAGCAAAAACATCATTTGGCTGATGCTTTTTTCCCCAAGTGGCGTGCAACATTTGACACGTACACACATACAGATTAGATTACAGCATAATAAACTTGTGGAGGTTTTTCGGTTTCATAAATATTAAAAAAAATTCAAGAATTTGTCATCTTTGAATAAAATCATATTAAGGAGGAAATAATACATTGTCTCTTTGTCGTCACTTTGTGGTTTTAATTTGCACTATTAATAAATATAAACTGTGGGTACAGAAGATGAGAGAATCACAGACTGACATCAGAGGGACAAACAGTGTCTACTTTTTCTGAGCTTCTAATACAATGTGCATATGCGTGCATTGCAGTGGGAGAGGCAGAGTAGAGCAGCAGGACTTCAAGATACATTAAAATATACAGAAAAATGCAAATCATGTATTTATTTACTTATTTGTCTGTTTGTTTATCTTTTCTGTCTACTGTTAAGGAGTGTAAGAAATAATCATTAACAACAATAATATCTTAGCTCATAATGTCAACATGTCTTCTGCAACAGACATAGAGGCTAATCGGGAGAAAGTCTTTTTTTCACATTTTCATACATTTAATATGCATCACATGGAAACCAATTTTCAAGGAAGAGAATGTATGATTTCTTCATAGATTAAGCCAGCAGTGCCTTGCATTTTCCTTGTGTTACATGCTACCTAATACCAACAGACAGAAATGTCTTGGTTGAAAAAAGTGAGATTTACCATTATTGTGATTGTCCTAAAGAACAACTACAACAAGCCACATCTTTAACATCTGGAAAAGTAAGCACTGGCAACATGTTTAGAAAAAAACAAGAATAATTTGTAAAAGATTTTAAATTTACAATATTTTAAATGGATTTTTACATTGCTTTACAATATACCAACACTGGATCCTGAAATGGTTGGCATTTCACCTAGCATTTCACATTTCTGCCTTGCACCCAGATTTGCTGGTATATGTTCCAGCCTGTCACGATCCTGAATTGGATTAAGTGGGTCTGAAAATAAAATATTTTGTTATGTAACATGGGATTATTGTGGTCAGCGTAAAATCAAAGAGCATTCCCAAAATAAAAATAACAGTTTGTGTGAACTAAAGGCATTTTCAAAGATAAAAAAGATTTTATGGATTGTTTTTAAAGTTTGGCAGAAAAGAAGAACTATTTTGGAAAGCATGTAAATGCATATCAAATACAAAACTTTTTGGTAATGATGTTTTTCCCACAAAATGAAACAAGAAACCATGCCATGTAAATGCTCATCCTTTGCCGTCACTAAAAGATCAATTTAAATCAAAGGATTACATATGTGTTCAATTGCTTAAGTTAGTAAAATGAAAAAATTATAAACACAGTGCCTCCACTAATACAGGATTCAAGAGAGGTAAGCTAGTGCTAATACTGAGTTATAAAGGGAGCAGTGGGCATTATGCATTTGGTTTCTTGGGATCATATAAGCCCACCCTTTTGTTTGATAACTGGTGCAAATTACAAAACAAAGTGCAAGAAGAGCAAAAAAAAATATTACAAAAACCCTAAATCATTATAATTCCAGAGAAAAAAGGGCAAAGTACGCTTTAGTTTAGTTTTCTTGATATGATAATTCAGAATTACGGTATGTCCAAGACACTTTCCTTTCAATTCTAGCCAAAAATTCACGGATTATGGGCTAAGTGTGAGGCCAGGCCTGCAGGACAGGAACATATAGCAAATGCAAACACGAAAACTGCTAATTGAATTCAGGTGTTTCTTGGACATGCATAAGATGAAAATGTTCTGCAGAAGCCTCAAAGCAAGCCTTCAGAGTACTGAAAATAACAGTAAGACAAAATAAGGGTGAAAATGAAATTAGTAAAGCTGCCTATTCTAATGCAAGGAAGTATAAAAGCTGAAGCAGGCAAGCAAGCAAGACAGAGCTCTACTCCACACAAAATTATAGGCACATGCAGACACGCTCACTGTAATTCATAAAAAGCCAAATAAAGTGGCCTAATCAGCATGTTTTGGGATCTGGGAGCAACCCTGGAATATCCAAATGAGACCCATGCAGAGAGGAAAATGTGCAGACGGTGCCCACATGCAAATTGAAAACAATGATAACATAACACAGAACTTTATTTGTTGCTGGTAGAAATTTGGCTTTTTATAGAAGCTCTTTAGATAGATAGATAGATAGATAGATAGATAGATAGATAGATAGATAGATAGATAGATAGATAGATAGATAGATAGATAGATAGATAGATAGATAGATAGATAGATTATAGTCTGGACACACACTACTGTCACTACAGTCCCAGTGAAGCATTATGCAGGTCTATTGATGTTGGTATAAAGGAGCTCAGCAGGATTTATTGGCACCCTTCTGCTGAATAATTCAATGACGGAAAGTCCTCAGTGTTAGTGTGTCAGAGAGAGAATGTGCAGACTTGTTCATAATGGCACTCAGTTTGATTTTAATTGTCTCCTTTGCTACTACATCCAGGGGGCCTGATTGTACCCCATAATTGAACCTGAACCATAATTTGGTGGAGTGAAGTGATGTTACTGGCCCAGTAAACCACAGTGTAGAAAATTAAATTGGCCATCACAAAGTTGTAGAAGATGTAAAGGATGTCTCTTCCCACATTAAAGGAATGCAGTGTTCTAAGAAAAACAAGCCTGCTCCTCCCTTTCTTATATAGTTCTGCTGTGTTATGAGACTATAGTCCAAAATGTCATTAATGTGGACTCCCAGGTGCTTGGAGGAGTGTGCCACCGCTATACAACCACTCTCTGAACACTGACTGGGCACAGAGGTGCATTGGTGTGATGAAATTCAATAACCACTTCTTTGGTTTTTTCTGCACCAAGACACAAACTTCTCCACCTGACTCCTATACTCAGGCTCATCTCCATTATTGATACACACCGTAAATGCAGAATATTCTAACAATTTCTGAAAATGACATGACCTGGTATTATAGGTGTACAGAAGAGAGAAGAGAAAAGGAGACAGGACTGTTTCTTGTGGTGCTCCAGTGTTTCTCACATCTGTATTAGAAACACAGTTCTTGAGACTCACAAACAGCAGTCTGCCTGACAGATAGTCTATTATCCAGGACACCAAAGGGTCACCCACCTGCATAGCTCTGAGTTTATCCCTTAACAAGGATGCCTGGATGGTAATGAAGGCACTGGAGAATCAAAAATCATAATCCTCACAGTGCTACTAGCTTTGTCCAGGTGAGAAAAAGCCTTGTGGAGCAAATAGATAATTTTACCCTCCACTCCAGTCTTTGTCTGATAGGCAAACTACAGTGGGTCCAGGTGGTCTACCACAAGAGGACTCATATAGTTCAGGACTGATGCAGTGACAAAGTATCACTCCATAAATGCATGTACCATATAACTACTATTTAATATAATGTTTAAAAGTTTAATAGGATGAGCGTGTAATTAAAAATGTGACTTGTCAATTGGTAACTAAAATAAGATTTAGCTATCTACCTTACTTCAAACAGTCCCTTTTAAAAACTTACCATGCATTACCAGAACATATATTAGGACCATTAGAGCTTGAAGAAGACCACGTGTAGTTCAGGAGGCCCTGTGTATGATTATCAGGTATACATGTACCTTGGATAAAAAAGGAAAGAAAGATAATTAAAATTTAAATTCATATTCATTGCATGAATATGAAAGCAGGGAAATGAAGAAACTCAAACTGGAACCAGAAAGCCAAACACTGCAGTCTTGTTATTTTCAATGTGCTGAATCCTGAACAATGATTATTCTGCTCTATAAACTAAGCAAAGATATTTAGAACAACAAAGTACTTTATACATTCAATAATGTACATCATACATTCAATGCACACACTCTTAAGAACACAGTTAATATGGCATGCTCTTAACATATTATGGTTTTTGCAAACTGTTAATATAAAATATCCATCCATTTGTCGATGTTCTGAATGTGCTTAGTCTACTATTCATCATTTACTAGGAACTAAAAGCAAAAGCCAAGCCTTAATGGGATACCAGTTCATTATAGGGCTCACTCACATACTTACAGCAATCTTTCACACAGAGTCAATTATGTGACCAATCACTTAGAACTGCAGGTAAGTTAGCAAAAACTGGAGAATCCAGAAAGACCCTAAAATACACACAAGTAAGCATATGAATTCCACACACCCAGTGGTCTGATTCAAGTCTCTGAAGCTGTGAGGCAGAAGCAAAAGTCACTGCCCGCCTGTGTAGCTCAGAACTACAGAAAACTTCAGAAGAGGTCATCCACTACCTATCCATTACCTGGATAGGAGACCATCTAGGAAAAACTTGGGTTGCTGCTAGAAGAGGTGTTGGTGAGGCCAGCAGGGGGTGCTTACCCTGTGGTCTAAATGTGGATTCCAATGTCCCATTGCAGTGACAGGGACACTGTGCTGTAAACATGGTGCCATCCTTCGGATGAGACATACAACAACAAGTCCCGACTCTCTGTGGTCATAAAAGTTCTCTGAGCATCCTTTGTAAAGGGTAGGGTGTATCCTGATGTCCAGGCTAAATTGCTCTCCATTGGTCTAGTCATTCTGGCCCCCTAATCATCCCCTGTCTCTGACTATCTCTCTAACCACTTCACAGCTCATGTAAGGTTATTGTACTGGTCCAAATCATCCAGGTGGATGCTACACATTAGTGGTGGTTGAAGAGGCTCCCACTGACTAAAGTGCTTTGAATCGTGAGAAAAGTGGTATATACTGTAAATGTAAAGAGTTATTATTATTATTATTATTTGTTGCAAATTCTATTAACTTACATTAAGTAATATTTTACCACAGTATTACATTGTCATTTACCCAACATACATGCCAGCAAACCTCACAGAAATTTCTAGAAAAGATTTTGTGGTATCCACAGATTTCACAGTATATTTCAGATTGAGAAGCCACTAAAATGTAGCTAATATTCTTCACACCTACTGTATATATAAATCCATTTAAGTGATATTATGGTGGAATTTATTAAAACAAAAGAAAAATAGCTCAGGCATGGAGACTTGTGTCAAAAGTTCACCAAGTTCATCCTCTGGTTTTAAGCCAAAACTAATGGATTAATCTAAGGGGCTGTGGTGGTTACCATCCAAGGCAATCTTCACTTAAGAGACCTGCTGACTAAAGCAGTGTATAGATAACACAAGAACAAAGGGAATTCCCCATTGTGAGACCACCTAAACTATAAGTTTTGGAAGAAATAAGTTGATAGGACAGGCGAGCTTTGTTGGGCTGAATGACCTGTTCTCGTCTAGAGTGGTCTAATGTTCTAATTCTTTGAGATCCTACTTATTGTAGGAGTTACTATAAGCTTAGCATTGTCCAAAGAAGATCTTCATCTGCTCTGTGGAACTCATAGTTAAATCCACTTTTAAAGACAGGCTATTTGTCAGCATGAGGAACTCTGCCATGCTAAAGAATGTGATATTATCTGATGAAATCAATAAATGATGCTTTAAGACTGATGAAGCTGACAGCTAGAGGAAAGGAGACATTGTTGAGTCATCCATGCCATCTAATGTGAGGCCTATTTGCTAGGCAGTTAGTTGAAATATAGCAATAGCCTTAAAGCTAAGTAAGAAAAATGATATGCAGACTGAAAAATTGTATTATTTAAATTGAATTAATTTTAAAACCTGACTACATTCTAGTGTTTTGTGTACACTTGTTCTAAGTTTTCCTTTTCTGCCTTAGAATCAGTGGAGGAGAAAATATTTTTAAAGCTAGAAAATATCAGTAGTCAACCAGAATAAAAT
Organism: Polypterus senegalus; assembly: GCF_016835505.1. Classification (NCBI taxonomy): domain Eukaryota; kingdom Metazoa; phylum Chordata; class Cladistia; order Polypteriformes; family Polypteridae; genus Polypterus; species Polypterus senegalus. Next base: position 269,060,231 of record NC_053155.1, read on the forward strand.
CCAAATGAACACATAAGGACAGTCAAAAACAAAAGAAGATATAAATGTCAAAAAATCCAAATAAATTAAAAACAAGACTACTAAGCAAAATATAGGTGAACTTTGGGGCAAAGATTGAAAACCTATGGCATACCTAGACTAGAAAAAAAGCACTGAAACTATAAGCATGATAAACTTAGTGATTAAAGGAAGACTGAGAAAGCCGTGGTTAACAATCAAAATCAAATCAGATGACTGATTTGTAACTGCAGAGGCCAGACAACTGAAGGGGAAGATTTGGTGAGAGAAAAATTGCACAAATGAAAAATAGCGAGAGACAAGATAATGTCAAATTGTGTCTATAGGAGTTTTCAAGGATATAGTAAGATAATTGCTGATGGAGACCACAAAGAAGCTGGCTGTATCACTACATACTGCACATGGCAGGAAATCCATAATTCTCAATCTTCAAAAGAAAGCCTGTATGTATTTTAATTTCCTCACATAATCAGATGTTCAGGTTCAATGCTTTATTCCAAAATGTTAACTACTGTGCAATAATTCTGAACTTGCATCCTTCTTATACAAAAGATGAACACAAAACAATGTACACTTACCCACAGACATGATATTTATAGATGTAATACTGATTACACTAAATTTGTAATTTGTTGTTGTTGGAAGGACTACAACAGCTGTACAGTTAATCCCACTTAAAAAAAGCAAAAAAATACATTTTAAAATTTAATTAACAAGTAATAAAACATTGCAATATATTTTTACCTTGGTATAAAAACAGAAAATCAAGTTTCCAAAGCAAAATATACTGTATTTGTCTAGCAAAATAACTACTAAATTGTAGTACACAATTAATTGACATTTAATAATATTCTGCAAAAAGTTACATTTCCCCCTGGGACAATCTATCTATCTATCTATCTATCTATCTATCTATCTATCTATCTATCTATCTATCTATCTGATTTTTTTTTTCCAGTTGCTACTGATTTAGCACCATATATGATATACCATTCAATTCAGCTTGCTGTCTTGGTATGCAAGATATCAATGTTTTTTGGGGTTCCCCCCTGTAGGACAGGACTTCTTCCATGCCTTATTATTGACTACAGTATATCCATATAACGTTATACAGTACATCTATCCAGTGTTACTTTGAGTGCATAAGACTGTTTTCTTATATTTCTGTTGCGAGTGCTGCTCTGCATCAAGTAATTTTCCAGAGACACAACAGACTGGCGACAAGGATATGATTGTGGGACAGAGTGAAAATGGGTAATCCTGTTACTGCAGCTGTGGAGTTTAAGGTGTCTGAGGAGAGTTTTTCTAACTTTGATGAGAGGCTTGAAAACATGTTTGTGGCAAATGCTATTGCTGAAGAAAGGAAAAAGATGGTGTTCCTGAGTGTAATCGGGACAAAGAACATTGCACTACTAAAAGATATCATAGTCCCATGAACCACAATAGAAAGGAGCTTAGAGTAGCTAACCACCATGCCACAGGCACATTTTGAACCAAAGCAGAATATAGTGGCTGAAAGTTATGTTTTTTGCAGCAGAAAACAGCAAGGTATGGAGTGTTTGTCACAATATATAGTGGCTTTACAGGGATTGGCAGACCATTGTCAGTTTGGAGCAACTTTAGGAGAACACTTGAGAGATCAGCTAATCTATGATTTGGCTGACGGGGAACTGCAAGGCTGGTTGCTAAAAGCTGTGTATGAAGAAGTGCTAAGTAAGGACAAGATGGTGGATATTTGAAAAAATTAAGAGTGCACCACCTCCAGCATGAAACAGTTTCAGCTGGTAAAGCCATTTAGTACTGGCAGCTTGGTTGCCGGAAGAAGAGTGACAGACAAGTGCTTCCATTGTTTGGGGATTGACCAAATGCCTATTATGTCCCTGCTCATGGATTTTAAGTATAATGAATGTGTAAAAGTGGGACATTTGGCTAGGGCTTGCCAAAGCATGGCAGCTGGTGAACGACAGCCGTCATTTCCAAATCTTTGTGGCCGGAGCAATGAGGATCCTGTGAGCTGGATCACCCTCAGGGAATTGCGCCATGCTGCCATAGTGCCGTAACTGATACTCCCACACAATGCACGTAATGTGCCTCATTCTGGACTTCGTGAGCAACTGCTCATTTGACACAAAGTCAAACCAGCAGTACCCAAGGATTCTTTTTTTTTTTTTTTTTATTAATTTTATTGCACTCCATACAAAGCAATCAAGTTTTTACAAAAAGAAAAATAGAGTTAAGAACAGATCGATCCCCACCCTTGAAGGAGAGAGCAAGCCAAACGGCATAAAAATTTTACAGCTTTTAAACATACCTAAATTAATAAATTCTCTGTGCTTCATTAACTTATTTTAAAATATTACTGATTAGATCCTGCCATGTTTTGAAAAAAGTCTGTACGGATCCTCTGAGTATTTGATTTTTTCCAATTTCAAATAATATAACACATCGGTTTCCCACTGACTTAAAAGAGGAGAGTTTGGGTTCTTCCAGTTTATCAGAATAAGTCTGCGTGCCAAAAGTGTAGTGAATGCAATCACAATTTGTTTGTCTTTCTCCACTACCCAAGGATTCTGTGAAGAGACACAGTACTGAAGGAGTCGAGTCTTCGTCTCAGGTCACTGGATAGCATCCATGTCTTGCAGCCATATAGCAAAACAATATTATTACAATCAAGGCTATTTAGACTTTCAACATTTAAATTGAAGTAAATATTTTAATATTTAAAATGGTTGATGCAGCTGTTCTGATTTACAGTATTATGTATATCTAATTCATCATGTAAATCATTACATTTCCTACGAATACCATGAATTAGGGCACCTCACACTAATTACAGACTTTTTATATTATAAGTAATACCTTTTTATTTCTTTATTTCTTTTTATTATGCACACAAAAAACAAACAGGACCAAAGCAAAAATGACCAACACACCACTTATATTAATATACAGTGGAACCTCGGGTCACGAACATCTCAGACCACGTACAAGTTTGCCAAACTTTTGCATCTGTTCACAACCACACACTTGGGCGATGATCATGCCAGTTTTCCTTCCCGTTCATACGCGCTGATGATTTCCGCACGTGTTCAGTCTCTCCCTGTGCATCGAGCGAGAGGGAGAGTGCGAGAGAGCAAGTGAGAGCGAGAGAGTGCAATGTTACTTTTCTTGGTTGTTTATTAAATTACAGATTTTTCAAATGTTCATGTTTTTCCCTGTGCTTAAAACTCATTAAAAAACGGTGTTTACAGTGTGCGGTTCGTAAGGCTATAGCGTGAATTCTTGCAATGTTACTTTTCTCTGTTCAAGGTTTTCTCAGTGTTATTCAATGTTTTTACATTTAGTTTACTATTATGCTGTGCAGTCTTTGGTATAATTAACTATTTTTGTGCTTACAAATCTTTAAAAATATATATTTACATACAGTTCGTACAGTCTGGAACGGATTAATTGTATTTACATACAAATAACGAATTACGGTCGTGACCCAAGGTTCCACTGTATATGTCAAATAAATAAAAAATAATGACTCTAATAATGCCAATGATGGACATTTTTAGCTGACAAATGGAATTTTTCAGTCAATTTTCTTTGCTTTTATTTTAACTATAGAAACAAAAAAATTACCTCTGATTGCGTACTGGACATGCAAGTGAATAAATGTTCTGAAATATTAGAAAAAACAAATAGGTAGATAAAATGCCATTAAAATATAAAATAAAAACAATACAATTGCAAAAATGAACAAATAATCTAGTCAGGTATAGACAATTTCTTTCAATAGTCTAGACTACAACTGTTTCACCAAAAGACAAATGTATTTTATACACGTATGTACATGATATTAAGCTGTCTGAAATCTATTTGCAACCTTTTAAAATTACCTGTCATTGTGTACAGAGCTCTTTTACTTTTGTTTAGTTTTGTAATTTTAATTTTACAGTTTGTTGGAAGTCATATTCATGCTGAATAATGTAGTAAACGGGCAGTATAGTGATGCAATTATTAGTACTAGTGTCTCAATACACCTTGGTTCATTGCACAGCATGGCCGCTGTCTGTGTGGTACTTCAACATCTTGTTACATCTCATTTCGCACAGACTAAGTTAACTGGATGTTGAAAATTGGCTTTGTGAGAGTGAGCGTAAGCATGAGTGTGGGTGTATGTGATGTGAATGTGCCTGGCAGCATAGAGATCCCCCTCTTCTGGAAATGTTCCTGTTGTGGACCCATGTTGGTTTCCATAAGCTTAAACAGGATCATGCCTGTTAAAAAATGCATATTTGCATATTGTAAATGTATACTATGAGTTTAATACAAGTGCATTTCTCAAAAACAAAAGTAATTAAACTTTGAGATGATCACAGCAATGTATAGAAATTACCTGTGAAATGTTTTGACTTGTCGCATTCCTAGAATAAAAATGTGTAAACAGTTACAAAATGAAACTCTAAGTAAAGCTCTTAAACTAGTAGAAACAATAGAAATAATGATTTTTTTTATATTCCTCCTACATATATTGCTACTATAATTAGAACATAAAATGACACATTTTCCTTCAAAATGCATTCCATTTTCTTTCAAAAATAAATGTAAACTGAATGTTTGTGATTTTATTTTATGGAATTGAATAATCACATATACTATAAATGTTTTGCTTTCCATATTATCGTTAATTAGATTTAATATATATATATATATATATATAAATTGAAAGTGATAAATACCCATTAATTTTTGATAGAGTGTCATTCAACTGTTAAAACAAAAGCCAATAAATAAGGAACCATTAAGGCCTTGCTATAAATTGAATTTTAAGGATGATTTAAAAATCATTATAATGGTCAGAGGACAAAAACAACTACTAGTAAATGTTTTAATAAGACTTTGATATTTATCGTATTGAAAAAGAGCAAAAGCAAAAACACATTTTTCAAAAAAAAAGAAGGCTAAACTAAAGCACACATACCCCCAGTTTCTTAACAGTTTAATTCAGAGTCAAGTGGCATAAAAACAAATCTCATCAATAACATCGTCATTTTGATTGAGGCACTAAACACACTTTAAATGAGCTACTTTAGTTTTGCAACCCATCCAAGTAAGCATCTGTTTCAGCACTGCCCAAAATAAAATTTTTTTATTATTATGATGATGATGAGGTGACGTACCTACATTTGAGAGAATTAGAACAGTAAGTTCTGGATGAGTTTTATACAAAATTCTCAGGGAGGATGCTTGATGAGTCCATCTTTATAGATACAGCCATACAGTGGGCTCTGTATAGACTCAGAGTGGCTTCATAGGGTAAGTAGTCCTAATACATGTTACAGATTATAAAGGAATTACTGTACATTGTCAGGCAAATGAGTGCATACTAGGGAATGTAATGTATATCTAGGCAGAAACAGGGAAAGATGCCTAACATGTGGTAAGTAATGAAGAAATGAGGAGTTCAGCATGAATGCTTAAGGACTCAAAATGTACAAATGAGAAAAGATCATTTGCTCCCTCGTCCTTCTTTGCTTGGCTAGTAGTTGAACTACATGAAACGGACCCAGTGTGAGAAAGTGTGGGTGTGCATGTGAGCATGCCTTGCGAAAAGACTTTCTGAATTGTTTTGCTTCTTGTTTTTCATTTGAAGAAAATAACATTGCATACAATCTGATGGAACTTATACAATAAATGACTTCATAGTCAAACTAGAAAAAAAGAGGAAAAGAAAAAATAACATCAGAAAATTAAAAAAGAAAGCAGGGTCAACAAGAGTCAAAACCTAACAAAACAAAACAGAATTAAGCTCCCACCTGAGAGAAACAGAACAGAGCCACAGGCATAGGCAAAAATGGAGGAAAAAATAGAAAAAGAAGAGAGAGTGCTTATTCTAGGTTGAAAAACACAAATTTACAAAATAAATATACGTTAAATGCATCTACTAAATATATAACAATCCTGTGCAGAGGTGAGCGCACTCACTAAACTGCAATTCTTGCAAAGCCATTGCTTAGAAGTCAGTAGTTTGTGAGCAGAGCATAATGTGGCCCACTCTCTGTCTTCCCTTTTGGGGGCTGCTATGAAGAACATCTGGGCAGTGCTGTGCCTTCATGTGGAGTCTTTTTCAGTCTCCATTTCATTTGAACTAACACACTCCCGCTGGTTTAAGTCAAGGGATATGCAATGGTACTAATAAGCAAAACAGGGCTAATGTTGTACAGACTGGGATAGGTTCATCTTTTCTTGTAAACATAAACTTTATCGCCAGGTAACATAGTAGCTAGGAATTTCTCTTGGTGTTACATCCATACACATAACAAGGTACACAGAATTAAACAACACAATTTACAGTACATTACACCATCACACCATTATATACAATACACTAATGTAGGCTCACACTCTCACACGATAATATTTAAATAAGTCCTATATAAAGTAAACAAAATTTATTATTGAATCAATCAAGGGGAATAAAAATCAGAAAGACACAGAAGAATCACAGATTGTGTTTAACCATAGTTACTCTCTATTTCTTATAATACTCTTTTATTATAATTTTACTTGTAAATTTTTTACATTTTTTTTTCTTTAGGTTAGATATAAGTGTTTTTAGAAAAAAATAATCCTTTTTCTCAGCCAATGCAAATGTATTGCATTCTAAATATTTTGTTTGACTTACTTACTTACGAGGCTGTTCCAATATTCTACCAAAAAATGTATGTTCAATAACTTACAAATCCTGACTAACCTCTTTTAAGATATCCTCCTCAGCAGCATTAGGTTTTGCAGTTAGATTTAACAAGGTTAAAGCTGTAAAAAGCAGAAACATACACAACTTAAGCATATTCATTGAGTAAGTTAACAACTAAATTATACACTGGAACTGATTAAATGGTATCTTTTTAACTTTCTGATAGACTTATGACTCACCAAATATTTTATACTTGTATTGTTTAATCAGACAGCTTTGAGATAATATAGTGTACAATCATTTATAGCTGATCTATGTTGTCCTGTCTAAGTAATTTCAACCTTCCCAGCAGTTTGCAGACACCTGGCTGTCACACCTATATGAGCTTCCTGGACATCCCATTCCAAAAGCATCCAACTGTTCTAGGAAGGATTTCCACAAGATTCTGGAGTGCATCTGTGGAAATTCTTTTGCATTAAGCCAAGAGAACATATGTGAGGCCAGGTACTGATGCTGGTCAAGATGACCCAGCTTGAAGTCGGCATTTCAATTCATCTGAAAGTTGTCCCACAGGGTTAAGGACAGATGTCTTTGCAGGCCAGTTGAGTTTCCCCACACCAGACTCATCAGACCATATCTTCATGGACCTGGTTTTGTGTGCAGAGGCACTGTCATGCTGGAATAGAAAAGGGCCTTCCCCAAACTGTCGTAACAAAGTTGAAACAGCACAATTATCTGAAATATCTTTGTAAGCTTTAACAGTACCCCATGCTGGAACCTAGCCCAAACCCTGAAATACAGCCCCTGGCCATTAGGGCTCCTCCACCAAAATGTATAGTATTTTCTATGCAGTTTGGAGGGTAGCATTCTCCTGGCATCTGCCAAACCCTAATTTGCCCATCAGACTGCCAGATAGTGAAGTTTGATTCCTCACTCCAAGGAAGTACAGAGTCCAATGTCAGCATGCTTTACATTACTCTGGTAGAACCTCTGCATTACACATAATGATGTGTGTGCAGCTTGTGTGCAAACTTGCGTGCAGCTCCCTGACCATGGAAACCGATTTAATTAAGCTCCTGACACACAGTTATGGTGCTGATGTTGCTTCCAGAGGCAGTTTAGAACTCTCACCATGGGTGATACTACAGAGGACAGGTGATTTTTACACACAATGCATTTCACCTCTCAGCGGCTTCGCCATTTGATTTTGCATGGGCTACCACTTTATACCTGAGCTGTTGTTGCTCCTCAACACTTCCCCTACACAATAATAGCACATGCAGTTAACCACGACAGATCTAGCAGAGCAGAAACTTCACATATTGATGTGTGGCAAAGTTGGCATCCTATGACAATGCTGCATTTAAAGTCATTGAGTTCTTCAGTATGACCCATTCTACTGCCAATGTTTGTTAATGAAGATTGTGTGTCTATGTGCTTGATTTTGTGTACCTGTTAACAAAGGGTGTGGCTGAAACACCTGAACTCAGTAACTTGGAGGGAAGTCATACTTTTAGCCATATGGTCTAACTCTTCATGAGGTTTGTTAGGAACATTATTTTTAGTAAGTAATTCAATTTAATTTAACAGCAGAGAGGCACCACTAGTGAGGCTGCTACAGCAAAATACTATATTGCAGAAAACAAATCAGCAAACGCTAAATTTGTAATGTTTGGATGTTTGTAGCCAAAGTAATGTTTAATAGTATAACAACTAAAATTTGACGAACATACAGAAAGCACACACAGCAAATGGGATGCCTTCTCCAGGTACAACTAATTATTACATTTAAGGTCAGTCCACTTCAGTGCCTAATTGTGGAGTATTACACGGGCATCACTTAACAGCAATCACAAGCTCTGGTCACTTACAGTATGTATGAGGTGCCTTGAAAATTTAAGAACAAAGGAGGCTTTACAGGAATTCTGAAAAAATACATTAATCTTCAATTAACAAGTCTGATTTCATAAATGTTGCCTTAGAGTTGGGACTGGCATAAAAAAGGAAAGAGAGATTTGGTAAATTAAGAGTATCAGGAGTTCATGCCATATGAAAAGTAATTCATTTGAATTTGTCCATTAAATATTATTCAGAGTTTAACTCATTAATGATTCTTCTATAAAGTAATGCAAACATAAACATGACAAGAGCAAATGTCAAAAACAAAAGTGATTTTCTGACAAACCTCAAAGAAAAATGTGTTGCTACATATGCTTTTTAAAGAGTCTGTGTAAATGAAAATGTTCTGAATATTTTTGGTATATTGGCTCCAGCAGACCCCCGTGACCCTGTAGTTAGGATGTAGCGGGCTGGATAATGGATGGATGGTATTCAATAATTCTTGTGGAACTGATGTAACAATGTTTGAATTTTTATCTTTAATAGTTTAAAAGTTTTGACTTTTCAATAAAGAGAAAATGTGAATAAATTTAGTATGTGCACCTGGTAAGATAAATCAGAGCAACAATAATATGATTGTTTTAAAATCCTGTGCTAAAATCCCCCTAACTCACTAAAATTCTCCCATTTTTTGTTATTTTGTAATAAAAATATCCCCTGAAAACCCACACCATGTCCCATCCTCTCCCCATTATGCTACAATAGTAGAAGTGTGAACCTTCAACTACAGGGTATTAAAGCTGTGGAACAATTTGCTGGCATGTTTTGAACCTTTAAATCCGGGCAGAAGACCCAGTATTTTAATCTACTGTATGCTGATTACAGCTGGTTATTAGCTAGCTATGTTTATTGCATTTCAGTTTGTTAACCATTTGGACAAATACAGCACATATGTATTACAATAACTAACTCTGACCTGTTTGTCTTCTTGTGGCACTTGTAACCACTCCTATCCTAAAAGCTGTTTTCCTGTCTTTGGGAAAGTCTCCAGAGATACTTGGAGCCTTGGAATCCAAGGATGAAAGGATTTTTTCACTATATTAGAATGCCCATGAATGAAGTGTATACTGTAGAATGTCCAAGAGAAGGTGGACATTCATATATTGTAAGGCTGTTTTGAAATATGACTGTGTCTGACATTGTTTATGACATTGAATTACGACCACCTATGGACCCCCAGTTGTTTATTTTCTCCAGAATTCCGGCTGACTATGGATTTTTCTTTTTTCTTTTCTTCCCTTCATTGTCGGGTCATTTGTCAACAACAACTTTACTGGACATATATTGTTAGGATGATTTCATGCCAATTGTTTTGAAATTGCTTTATTTTATTGTGAGGTAAATTAGTTTATATATTTATGTGTGTGTAAAGTTTGTAAATTTATTTTACCTGTAAATATATTACAGCACCCTGACTCTGCAGTCAATAACAAACTCATAAAAAAATTGAATTGGGTCAGATATCCTTTCTTGACACTTTCCAGATTCAGAAAAACTCATTTCCCATGTGTTCTTTTCTAGAAAATTATTTGTGAATTTTGTGAAATTATGACGTGGGAAATAGAGACCAAGATAATTATTGGCTATAAAATTCACATTGACGACTTGGGAGAATAACCCTTTGCGATATTTATGGATCATACTTTTAATGTGTCCTATTTGTTCTTCAGGCATGTTGTCCACTTTTTTAGTATATACAATTTCATTCTAAGGGACATGAAGGAAACAATCATAAACTGACACAGATAGTTACACATACTACAGTATATATCCATTCTTTTATTTGATGAGGGGAAAAAAAATATCAGACGAAACACTTCCTGTAATACAAGAATATATCTCTTCTAAGCCACCATGACTTAAAAGTCCAACAATGCAATAAGAAGTTATCATTCAGACCAAGACATTCACAGACACAACATGCTACTGAGAACTCTAGCAATATAATGGCTTTTTGCGTTTAACAACACAACAATTTAACAAGATCCCCAGAATGGAACTCCAATCCTTTTTACATCTTGATTTGCAGAGGAGACAACCTAACTCCAAACACTAATTGACGCTGACTTAATAATTCTCAGACAAGGTCAAATAATTGCAGGATCAAGTAGGAAACCAGTAAACCATGCCATGGAAGCCCAGAAAGGCTTTGGGTTAGACCATGACAGGACCAGCAGTTTAGGATAGCAAAGGTACTAGTGCGCTTCACAATAAAGAAGACACAGGAGTACATCTACTTGTATTTACCCACTTGTGGTGGGACTACAGACACTAGACCGTGGTGTGTTCAAATATTCTGGCACGATTCCTTATCAGAGAGGCATTACAAGCTTTGATGTAGTAAAAATGGAGATACTGGTTTATTAAGATAATACCTAACCAGCATGCAAAAAATACTGTGAATGGAAATATTATCTGACCCAGCTTGTCCAGAAACAGGCCTTCAGTTTGTGGCCAAGATGTCTAAGTTGCTGATGCTGTCGGAAAATGTGTGTGAACAAGGAGTTGAACTCATAACTGGGGTTTACAAACAGCATGCTCTCCACAGGCTGCATCTCACACTCATGCAACAGAAAAAATATTATGAGAAAAGCATAAGAAAGTGCAAAGAAATACATTTCTACTGACTCGATTTCAAGATCAGGTTCTGCATTGGTGACATTTTTAAAACATGTCACACAAACGATGTGTACAAAATCAGCATCAGCACAGCAGTGAACACTAGACATAACTTAACTACTGCATTTAAGATAACATTTTGATATTTACATATTTGTGTTACATATAATAATTTCTTGCTCAAAAAAAATCAACATTTTTTACTTGCTTTTATGAGGGTAAACATAACCCTAAGGAGGTTAATAGCACACTAAGACATAATAACAATCATTTCCCTTACCTCAAGAAGTACTCTATATGGACAAAAGTATTGGGACGCCTGACCATTTCACCAATATGGAATTCTATAGACTTTAATATGAAGTTGGTACCATCTTCTTGGAAGGCTTTCCACAAGATTTTGGAGTGTTTCTGTTGGAATATGTGCCTATCAATTCTGTAGAGCATTTATGAGGTCAGGCAATGTTGTTGGACGAGAAGGTCTGGCTCACAATCTCCATTCTAGTTCATCCCTAAGGTGTTTGATGGGTTTGAGGTCAGAGCTCTGTGCGGGACAGACAAGTCCTTTCAGACCAAACTCATCCAACCATGTCTTTGGTATGCTGAAGCATTACGATCGTCTTTCACTGTAAGTAAGGGGCCTAGCCCAAGCACTGAAAAACAGCCACACACAATTATCCCTTCTCCACCAAACTTCACAGGTGGCACAATGCACTCAGGCAGGTAATGTTCTCCTGACATTAGCCAAACCCTGACTGCCAAACAGAGAAGTATGATTCGTGACTCCATAGAACATGTTTCCACCACTCCATCCGACGCTTGGCAATGGATTTGGAGATGTGAGGCTGGCAGGCAGCTACTCAGCCATGGAAACCCATTCCATGAAGCTCCTGCCATACAATTATTGCACTTACATTAATGCCAGTGGAACTCTTCAGTAATGGAATCAGCAGTGTTGGCAACTTTTATGCATCGTGTACCTCAGCAGCCATTGACCCCGCTCTGTGACTTTACGTGGTCTTCCACATCGTGGCTAAGTTGCAGTTATTTCTAAATGCTTCCACTTTCCAGTAGTACCACTTACAGTTGACCATGGAATATCCAACAGTGATTAAATTTCACGAACCATTTTGCAAAGCTGGCATTTTATCACGGTACCATGCTTGAAGTCATTTAGCTCTTCGGAAACACCCATTCTGTTTCACAAATGTTTATAAATGGATACTGCATGGCTAGGTGCTTGATTTTGTACATCTGTGGCAACGGGTCTGATTGATAGACCTGAATTCAATAATTAAGAGGTGTGTCCCAACACTTTTGTCCATATAGTGTATGCTATTGCAGCTATTGCAATTAATAATATTCAGCAACTGAAATTCTAAATCACATTAACAATATAGTCCAATTGGCTTATTAGATACAGTACATAACAATATGATATCCATTTACACATTGTTAAAAAAGCAAATGGCACACTCACATTTATAGTGACAAACTGAAGAACAGTTACCACATGATGTCTGGTTTCCTGAAACATAAGTTTATAATATTACTAATGCAGGTTATGAAAAACAGAAAAACTAGTAGATCGGTTAAAATTTGAATTCAATTGGAAAAGCTATACTTCTTAAAAATGTTTAAAAGGTAAGTTTGTAAACAGTTTTGCTTATATACAATAATTATGTAATTTTGACAACCTATCTATTATAACAGATATTCATATTTTACATACTAGTGAAATAAAGCACAGCTCTTTACAGATGCATTAAAATCAGTTTTCATAAATACCTGTGGTTGTTGAGTAACAATCTTGAATATTAGCTGTAGTGAGAGAAGCTGATGCATTGTTTTGACTAAACAAAAACAAAGGTTAAAATAAATGAACAATGATTCCATTTTAATAGACTTACTGTTCACAATAACAGATTTTATTTTCACTTAATGGATTACTGAAGCATTGAAGCTTTGCACTAACTTTCCATTTTTAGTAGTTTGCACATTTTCAATATTTTTGTATTAAACATCTGTCAATTTAGAAAGGCATCCCATTAATAAAATAATAATAATAATAATAATAATAATAATAATAATAATGTAAGGGCCAAATCCTTTAAGTTAATGTTTATGGCAAATACGCTTTAGTCTGTTTAGCTTGAACTTGAATATAATGTGGCTTAACATAGATAATGGAAGATTCAGTTTAACTCCCTATGAGTTATAGAAAATGGAATGTTCACAATCTTAACTCTGTGTGACAGTAGAATAATCCATAGATTAAAGTTAGACAGCTTGAAAGAAACTTGAATGGTCAGATAGCACTAAGGGCATATAGATTGCTGACCGTCTGCTGCATACAATAATGCATAGAAACCTTAAGAAATGTAAACTAGATATTTAAGCAGAATATCATAAGTGATCACTGGAATTTATGAGTACTTTATATTGACTTCCCTGCCATACTTTAAAACAGAATGTAAAAATACTATACCGTAATATTATAACAGTCAATTAAATCGCCAAGACAATATGGTTTCAGTAAAAAGCAGTATATTGTTTGAATAGTCACTTCTCAGATACTGTACATCTATCCTCATCATATAATTAACTGTTTCGTCAGTTACATCTTAGTTAAGAAGCAATGCAAGTATACTTTGACAATGGGCAATACCAAAGATTTATGATTTTATAGCACAGTAGCGGCCAACAGATATATCCGCATCAGTGTATCAAGAACTGTACATCTGGTGAAATCTTAAAGCACTCATATATCATAACTGTATCAAGAAGGAGCCAGCATCTGAAACAGCCCTGACCTCACTCTCTTACAATTGATCCCAGAGGTTTATTTTCTTATTGTCAATTGGCCATTGTTCAGCAATGAATTAATAGATAGATATTGTTAGCTTCCATTTATGTTAACCAGTTTGAAACTATTTTGTTTTTCTGTATCTTTAAACAAATCTGTGTCTTTATGTGTACACATTTTGCATTTAGCAATTTGTAAAGATATACTTGCATTTTACCTAAGGACTTGTCACAGTACTTTGTGGCTGCACTCAGTAAACAGCACTATACGAAAATAAACTGATTTGAAAAAAACTGAATAATTAGCAAAGAACCAGGAAATGCATGTGTCTGTTAACAAAGTCACTAAAAACAAAATATACTCAAAAATGTGATTTGCTGTGAGAGTTAAACTGCTGTTGTAGTCAGACATAAATTGCATGGAGTTATTAATCAGACTACTATTATAAAAGCAGAGTCAAAACACTAAGACAGACAATCTTGTCAAGCTGAAGTTGCTATGAATTGGAAGGCAGAATGAAAAAACCTAAATAGCCAAAACATACAGTGGTGTGAAAAACTATTTGCCCCCTTCCTGATTTCTTATTCTTTTGCATGTTTGTCACACAAAATGTTTCTGATCATCAAACACATTTAACCATTAGTCAAATATAACACAAGTAAACACAAAATGCAGTTTTTAAATGATGGTTTTTATTATTTAGGGAGAAAAAAAAATCCAAACCTACATGGCCCTGTGTGAAAAGTAATTGCCCCTTGTTAAAAAATAACCTAACTGTGGTGTATCACACCTGAGTTCAATTTCCGTAGCCACCCCCAGGCCTGATTACTGCCACACCTGTTTCAATCAAGAAATCACTTAATTAGGAGCTGCCTGACACAGAGAAGTAGACCAAAAGCACCTCAAAAGCTAGACATCATGCCAAGATCCAAAGAAATTCAGGAACAAATGAGAGCAGAAGTAATTGAGATCTATCAGTCTGGTAAAGGTTATAAAGCCATTTCTAAAGCTTTGGGACTCCAGCGAACCACAGTGAGAGCCATTATCCACAAATGGTAAAAACATGGAACAGTGGTGAACCTTCCAAGGAGTGGCCGGCCGACCAAAATTACCCCAAGAGAGCAGAGACGACTCATCCGAGAGGTCACAAAAGACCCCAGGACAACGTCTAAAGAACTGCAGGCCTCACTTGCCTCAATTAAGGTCAGTGTTCACGACTCCACCATAAGAAAGAGACTGGGCAAAAACGGCCTGCATGGCAGATTTCCAAGACGCAAACCACTGTTAAGCAAAAAGAACATTAGGGCTCGTCTCAGTTTTGCTAAGAAACATCTCAATGATTGCCAAGACTTTGGGGAAAATACCTTGTGGACTGATGAGACAAAAGTTGAACTTTTGGAAGGCAAATGTCCCGTTACATCTGGCTTAAAAGGAACACAGCATTTCAGAAAAAGAACATCATACCAACAGTAAAATATGGTGGTGGTAGTGTGATGGTCTGGGGTTGTTTTGCTGCTTCAGGACCTGGAAGGCTTGCTGTGATAGATGGAACCATGAATTCTACTGTCTACCAAAAATCCTGAAGGAGAATGTCCGGCCATCTGTTTGTCAACTCAAGCTGAAGCGATCTTGGGTGCTGCAACAGGACAATGACCCAAAACACACCAGCAAATCCACCTCTGAATGGCTGAAGAAAAACAAAATGAAGACTTTGGAGTGGCCTAGTCAAAGTCCTGACCTGAATCCAATTGAGATGCTATGGCATGACCTTAAAAAGGTGGTTCATGCTAGAAAACCCTCAAATAAAGCTGAATTACAGCAATTCTGCAAAGATGAGTGGGCCAAAATTCCTCCAGAGCATTGTAAAAGACTCATTGCAAGTTATCGCAAACGCTTGATTGCAGTTATTGCTGCTAAGGGTGGCCCAACCAGTTATTAGGTTCAGGAGGCAATTACTTTTTCACACAGGGCCATGTAGGTTTGGATTTTTTTCTCTCCCTAAATAATAAAAACCATCATTTAAAAACTGCATTTTGTGTTTACTTGTGTTATATTTGACTAATGGTTAAATGTGTTTGATGATCAGAAACATTTTGTGTGACAAACATGCAAAAGAATAAGAAATCAGGAAGGGGCAAATAGTTTTTCACACCACTGTACTTCTTCACAGATTAAATATGTAATCTCGGACAAAGTGCTACTGGTGATGTGCTGGAATTTAAAGGAGGTGTTTGTGAAAAGAATCATGATACCTCTTGGGAGGTGGTGCTTAATAACCATTAAGGTCTTTTAGTAACCCATTCTAAAATGCCGGTGTGACACACTTAAAAATTAAAAGGAAAAAATTTAAAAGCTTTCTCAGCCAAAGAAATAAAAGTAAAACACCCACATGAAAATAAAGGTTACAAGTTCACCTTTCCAAATATTAAGAAGTCTCATGAACTGAAAAAATGTATCTCTCTAATATAAAAAAAAAAATCCTGGAGAGAAATAGTAGGGCGACAATACATGATCTTCACAGTAAGATCACGGAAGACACTTTAAAAAGAACCGTGAGACTAGAGAGACTGGCCACGGAGCATCTCGCGGGGTCCTAAAATATGAGACTTTGTGCCAAGAGTTTGAAACAGGACCGTCTCGCAATGCCGTAGAAGATGAGATTCTTGCAAGACACACCCTACTTACAAATAAATAAGAGCAAGGGTAGCCAGCAAGACACTCAGTCGTGTTTTGGCTTTGAGGACACACAGATACAGGGCGCTCAGCACATATAAAGCGTATAAGGGCAATACGTTATAAATGAAATGTAGACGACAAAACGAAGAAGAAAGCAGCATGGAGAAAACAGACTCAAAAGCGGTGGAGAGACAAAAAAAAAAAAAGAATAACAGGTGCAAATTCAGAAAAAAAGCAAAGTAATTATCAGCCCGGAACAAATGGAATTGAAAAAAAATCACGTTTGAGCTATACACATGCAAAGCAGGTTAGAGATTATGAAAGTAATAATAAGTAATTATCAGCCCGGAACAAGTGAAACTAAAAAAAAGCACGTCCAATCTGGAAGTTGGCACTATACACATGCAGAGCAGGTTAGAGGTTATGAAAGCGGTGGAATTCAAAAGGCTCAAAAAAAAAAAAAATAGTTGGCGTGATACACGTGAAGAAAGTTAAAGAATATAAAAGTAGGAAAATTAAAAAGTATAAAAAAAAAAATTAAAGATCGCAGGAGAGCAAACAAACGGAAATTATTACTCGAAAAAGGGAAAGTAATCACCACGGACCAGGTGTCATAAAAAAGCAGGATAAAGCGAGGACAGAAATAAAAGACAGAGTAGAAAACAAAGTAAAGCGTCATAAAGAGGTTAAAAAACAAGGGGGGCAAACACATGCAGAGTAGGTTAGAGATAATGAAAACTGAAATTCAAAAGACTCGAAAAAAAATAGGCACGAAATACATGCAGAGCAAGATACAGAATATGAAAGGAAAAAATAACGATAGTGTCAAAAAAAAGCAAGTAAACATCGCATTAGCACAAAGAAAGAGAAATTATTACCCGGGGAAATAACGTAAAGGCGAATAGAAATCGAATATATGGACATAGGTGATATGTCAGAAGTATGTAAATATTGCAAGGCTTTGAAGTTTAAGTCAAGAGAATTTCAAAAACAGACTCTACCTCACATGCATTTATTGGTTACTTTGCAAAAAAAAAATTCTTAACTGCTGATGATGTAGATCGTTTTGTCTGTGCTGAAATTCCAAACAGAGAAACCTATCCTGAATTATGGTACAAAGTCATTAAACATGTCTCACTGACCTCATTAAAAAGATTCAGCACATTGGGACTCGAAAGATTCCAAATATTGTTTTTACAGAAGTTCTGAAATAAAAGTGAAACTAATGAAATAGCAACACTTCAAAGAAAAATAAAATCTTAAAAGTGTGTATCCGGAAAACCAAAAACAGGGGTTAGTGAGCGAAGCGAGCAAGGGGCGAAGCCCACTAGTCTGATACAAAAATAGTTTCTAAGGGACCAAGATATGTTTTACTCGCTAGGAGTATCGAATGGTGCATTCTTGTTATAGTCACAGATTCCTCTCATGGGTTGTGAAGTGCATCCCCTGTAGTTCACAGGATTCAGACCACAGTTGACATATGTTTTCTTTTTTCTTCTATTAGATGTTTATATTCTTTAGCCAAGTACTTATCTGCCTAATAACGTATCTGAGTTTGTTGTAAAACATGTTGGCAGCATGTCTAAAACTTTGGCATTTGTGACATTGTCTGATTATGGGTTTATTATTGAGGTTTCGAATTTTAATCCCAAGAAATTCTAAGTATGCTACTTGAAAAATGTGCTTCCCTTCATCATTCCTTTCCAAAAGGACAAGAACAAATGATTAGTTCAGGTTATTATCCAATTTTTATTGTGCTTATTCTCTTGACCTGGAAGTCTCTTTTTTTGGTAATAGAAGTAGTGAGACCTCTAATAACAACACTCAGGTGTTCTAACAGAAATGCAATCAATCTCATATATCACAGAAGCAATTGAAATGTGTAATTATAAACCACACTAATGTCCTCACCCTCATTTAGAACAGAGAGCATATTACAAAAAAGTGGCCCACTGATTTATGCAACCTCTTATTAATTAAACAACAGAAGTTTATTTTAGAATATCATTGACAAAATCTTGCCACTTTCTAAAGAAGCTCTGCACAGTTCCATGCAAAGAAAGTGTGATTTTGCATAGTCTTAGATATAATTTTTCTATTGAGTTACAGTGGGTGCATTAGGATTCTTCCAATTGAGCAGAATTAGGAAATAGGAAATAACTGTCAGTTTAAAAAAAAAAAACTGTCTAAACTCTTCTGACATAACTCAAAGGACTGCTGCAAGAGGATAAATAAATCCTACACTATCTGACAGATGCTAAAATTCTTTTTTTCCAAAAATGTTCTACTTTTAGACAGTCTCAAGTCACATGCCCAAGTGAGGCTAGTGCTGGCTGGCATTATTCCAATCCTTAATATATTTCAATTTGGAGAGGCATGTCCAGTGAACACTTTCTATGCTGACTTACAGCACGTTTTGTGAAATATGAAGAAGAATTAATTTTGAGAATTATTGAATTTCTTCTTATCTGAAATATTGATAGAGATTTGTTCCCAGAATTTCCTCTAGATATTTAAACGTTTAATGAGATTTCTTTCTCCAACCAAGAAGTAATTTCAGACTCATACATAAAAACAAACCTCAGAAATGAAGCTCCAAAAATATAAATCTTATGAACTAAAAACAAATATCCAAATAACCTGCCAAAAAAGTTTCCAAAAATGGTTGTTACATCAGGTTCAAAATAACAAAGACAAAGATGATGATATTTTAATCCAGAGTATGTGAACAATAAAAGCAGCAAACTTTATTTTTACATGTATAGGCACACATAAACAGTGCAGTAAAATGATATACTCCTGAAAATAAATAGCCTTAACATTAAGTTTGTAATTTTATGGTAAGAGGAGTCTGGGAAGTGTTTTAATGGATTTATTTATTTAATGGTTTTAACAGATTTTAGCACAACAGCTTATGAGGGATGCAAACTTGAGTGCGTGCACTAGCTTAATAGATAATTACCGTTTGAGCAGTGCAGTAATCAATGGGCACCAGCTGAGATCCAAGACAAGATAAGATAATAGTAGCAGCTTTGTGCAGTAAGGAGAAAAGAAAAATACAATTTTTCTGAAAAGAAATAGTGGAACGGTGGCGCAGTGGTAGCGCTGCTGCCTCGCAGTAAGGAGACCTGGGTTCGCTTCCCGGGTCCTTCCTGCATGGAGTTTGCATGTTCTCCCTGTGTCTGCGTGGGTTTCCTCCCACAGTCCAAAGACATGCATCCTAAATGGGACATGGGATCCTAAATTGTCCCTGTTGTGTGTGTGTGCCCTGTGGTAGGATGGCGCCCAGCCTGGGGTTTGTTTCCTGCCTTGTGCCCTGTGTTGGCTGGGATTGGCTCCAGCAGACCCTGTGACCCTGTAGTTAGGATAAAGCGGGTTGGAAAATGGATGGGTAAAAAGAAATAAAAGGTTTGAAGAGAGATTGTATGGTACATTCCATACAGAATTAAGTGTAGAAATCGCTTTGGGGTAAAAACTGTTCATCTGCCTTGTGCTCTGTGCTACTATATCTCTTCCCTGAGGGGAAAAGTTCAAACAATTTGTGTGCTGGGTGAAAGGAGTCCTTTATGATGCTGGATGTCTTCCGCAGATATTGGGAAGTGAAGGTGTCTTCCAAGGTAGGCAAAGGTGTGTTGGTAAATTTTCTCTGCTATTTTTATGATTCTCTACAGAACATTTTGTCAGCTGCTGAGTTACTACCATACCACACAAGTATCCCATGAGTCAGGGCACTCAATTGAGCAAAGGTAGAAAGACACTAGAAGTGTTTGTGACATATCAACCTTTTCTAACCAGCGATTTTGCGTTAATTGACCATGTGAGATCTCCTGAGATGTAGGTTCCAAAAAAATTCAAACTAGAGACTCTATTCACTCTGTCACTGTTTATATACAGTGACAGGTGGTCATCCTGCATCTTCCTGAAATCAATGATCAGTTCTTTAGTTTTATTGAGATTAAGTATCAAGTTATTCTCTATGCACCAGTCTGTCAGACTTCGGACCTCTTCCCGGTTCGCAGACTCATCCCCATCAGTGATCAGCCCCACTATTGTATCATCCGATTACAGTTTTACTCGTGCCGACCGCCAGGGGAAAAGGGGGGGCGGTTTGGCAAACATTTACTCGAGCCGATTAAAATGTAAAGATGTTAGTTTTGGTAAATTTAAGTCCTTTGAGTATCTCGCCGTTGTTATTCATGGAGATTCTCACGTTCTCGTATTATCCGTGTATAGACCTCCTAAATATAACGCGTCTTTCCTTGAGGAATTCTCTGACTTAATGTCAATTTTAGTTACAAACTATGACGCACTCTTAATAGTCGGCGACTTTAACTTTCATGTTGACAATCAGTGTGACCAAAAGGTAAAGGAATTCATGAACCTCCTGGACTCTTTTGATTTGAGGCAGCTCGTAAATCAGCCTACACATAAAGCAGGTCATACGTTAGACTTAGTGATTACTAAAGGACTTAAAGTTGATATAAAGCAGGTCACTGATATCGGTCTATCAGACCATTTCCTTCTACTATTTAATATAGAAATAAAGATAGAAAACGCTCATGAGAAGCATTTTGTTAAAAAACGCTTCTTTGACTCATCAGCAGCTTTAAAGCTTACAACTATTCTAAGCAATCAGTCCGTTTATAATGCCAGCTATAATAGCGAGGATAATGTAAATAGTAAAGTGGAAAACTTTAATTCTAAAGTAAGAACTGCTGTTGACATAGTTGCACCTGAAAAGACAGTTAAAAATCCTCTAGTACTGTTATTCCATGGAAGACCCAAAGAGTGTCTGATTTAAAAAGAACATGTCGTAGAGCTGAGCGTAAATGGAGGAAAACTAAACTAACTATCCACTATGAAATATTAAAAGTTAAAATAACAGAATACAATAACACTGTCCGTCTTGAGAGGCTGCTATTTCTCTAATATTATAAATAACAATGCTAGTAATCCCAGAGTCTTATTTTCAACAATTGATCGTCTGTTAAACCCAGGTAACACAAAGGAATGCCCCCAGAATACTTCCAGTGAAACCTGTGAGAACATTGCTGTATTTTTCACTCAAAAAATTAATGATATTAGAGATAACATAGTATATCTCCCCAACACTGCAGAACCTCCAAAGCCCCGGTACTCCGTTATAAACAAATTAAATGCTTTCACCAGGATAGATTTACCTGAATTACATAGTATAATCTCTCAACTGAAACCCTCCACCTGCGTCCTTGACCCGATACCAACCAGGTTTTTCAAAGAAATATCAGGCGGTCTAATTGACAATATTCTGGACATAGTAAATTCATCATTAGATACGGGGATCTTTCCAGACTGTCTTAAGACTGCTGTAGTTAAACCCCTTCTTAAGAAACATAATCTTGACCCCTCTGCCTTTGAAAATTTTAGACCCATTTCTAACCTGCCCTTCTTAAGTAAAATTCTAGAGAAGGCAGTCATTATGCAGTTAAATGACCACCTCAATAAACATGCTATTCTTGATACTTTCAGTCAGGCTTCAGAACAAATCACAGTACAGAAACTGCACTCGTTAAAGTAGTAAATGACTTGGGGTAAATGCAGACAGAGGCCATTTATCTGTTCTCATCCTCTTAGATCTGAGTGCTGCATTTGACACCATTGATCACAATATTCTTAGAAATCGCCTTAGTCAATGGGTGGGCCTCTCTGGCAGTGTCTTAAATTGGTTTGAATCCTACCTGGCAGGGAGAAAATTCTTTGTGAGTTGTGGTAATCAAATCTCAAAGACACATGATATCCGATATGGTGTTCCACAAGGCTCTATCCTGGGTCCGCTGTTATTCTCAATCTACATGCTTCCGTTAGGTCAGATTATCTCAGGTTACAACGTGAGCTACCACAGCTATGCTGATGACACACAGCTGTACTTATCAATAGCACCTGATGACTCCGACTCTTTCGATACACTAACACAATGTCTTACTGGTATTTCTGAATGGATGAATAGTAATTTTCTCAAACTAAATAAAGAGAAAACTGAAATTTTGGTAATTGGCAATAATGGATTCAGCGAGGTTATCAGAAATAAACTTAATGCACTAGGATTAAAAGTTAAGACGGAAGTAAAAATTTAGGGGTAACCGTTGACTGTAATCTGAATTTTAAATCGCATATTCATCAGACCACTAGGACAGCATTTTTTCACTTAAGAAACATAGCTAAAGTTAGACCTCTTATATCATTGAAAGATGCTGAGAAATTAATTCACGCTTTTGTTTTCAGTAGACTAGATTACTGTAACGCACTCCTCTCAGGACTACCCAAAAAGACATAAATCATTTGCAACGAGTGCAGAATGCAGCTGCTAGAATCCTAACTGGGAAAAGAAAATCCGAACACATTTCTCCAGTTTTGATGTCACTACACTGGTTGCCTGTGTCATTCAGGATTGACTTTAAAATACTGCTTATGGTTTATAAAGCCTTAAATAATCTCGCTCCATCTTATATATCGGAATGCCTGACACGTTATATTCCAAATCGTAACCTTAGATCTTCAAATGAGTGTCTCCTTATAATTCCAAAAGCTAAACTTAAAAGAAGTGGTGAGGCGGCCTTCTGCTGTTATGCACCTAAAATCTGGAATAGCCTGCCAATAGGAATTCGCCAGGCAAATACAGTAGAGCACTTTAAAACACTGCTGAAAACACATTACTTTAACATGGCCTTTTTATAACTTCACTTTAACTTAATACTGATACTCTGTATGTTCAATTCTTCATAATAACTATTCATGGTGGCTCTAAAATCCATACTGACCCCTACTCTCTCTTCTGTTTCTTTTTCCGGTTTCTTTGTGGTGGCGGCCTGCGCCACCACCACCTACTCAAAGCATCATGATGCACCAACATTGATGGACTGAAAGCCAGAAGTCTACGTGACCATCATCATCAGGTCCTTCCATGAAAACCCTAAATACAAAGAGGACTGTTTGATTTATGTTAGGTAGATTGCCCAGAGGGACTGGGCGGTCTCTTGGTCTGGAACCCTACAGATTTTATTTTTTCTCCAGCCTTTGGAGTTTTTTGTTTTTCTGTCCACCCTGGCCATCGGACCTTACTCTTATTCTATGTTAATTAATGTTGACTTATGTTTATCTTTTATTGTGTCTTCTATTTCTCTATTCATTTTGTAAAGCACTTTGAGCTACATTTTTTTGTATGAATATGTGCTATATAAATAAATGTTGATTGATTGATTGATTGATCCACAAATGTAGTAATGACATTGGTGTTGTGGGCTTGTATACAGTCTTATGTATACACAGAGAAAACTAAAGGGCTTAACACACAGCCTTGCAGTGCTCATCTTGACTGACTGTGACCAGTTTGTTAAAAAGTCCTGTGTCCACAGGCAGATGTTATGCTGGAGGCCTAGGTCTGATATCTTGGAAAACAGTCTGCGGGGCATGATGGTAGTAAAAGCATAACTGTAATCCACAAATAGCAGCTGTGATATGTTCCCCGTTGATCCAGCTACAGCAGCACAGTGTGGAGAACGGTGGAAATGGCATTATCTATTGATCTATTGGATCTTTATGATTATTGGTAAGGATCCAGCTTCGATGTACTCAAGGACAAGTCTTTCCAGACACTTACTGGAGTTAATGCTCCTGCTTTGTTATCACTGAGGCAGGTTACTGCAGTCTGCTTTGGAACTCATACTATGTTGGATATATTCATGCAAATAGGGACAATGCATTGTGATAGAGATCTTTTGAAGATATTTGTAAATACCTCTGCTATCTCCACAGGCCAGTCCCTGAGAACCTGTCCTGGGACAACATCTGGGCTAGCCGCTTTCCATACATTGATATTCCAGAATGTATGTATGACATCAGCAGACTGAATAGTGAGTACCTAGCTGTTGGTATCTGGAGCTGGAATAGTGGTTGTGACAGTCTCTGGTCTCCGTTCCTCATGATGTCCAAAGAAGAGGTTGAGCTACTCTGCCAGTGAGGAACTGCTGCTACCAGTAGCTGGATTGGTATAGTTGTTTTGCTTAATGATGTGATGTGAGTAGTTAAAATAATTCTCAGTATTCCACTTATAGTCTGTTTTGGCATCTCTAATATTGTACATTTACTGTATAATACAAATGGCTAAACCCATAATTTGTTTAATCATATTGCAACACTACTGTATACAGTGCCTATAAAAAAGAATTCACCCTCTTGAAAGTTACATCATGCTGCTGTACTGCTATTATTACACTACTACACACGCACTTTAGCAGAAAGGGCTGCACTATCTGAAAAGACACTCTGAGTTTTAAACTGGAGCAATGTATGATTTGAAATCTGGCACAACAAAAAAAAGATGCAAAACAGAATCAGGTGTAAGGAGAAAACTACTGAAAATCGGAAAGGAAAAGAAAAACGTAACACTAACAAGCTACCATAAAATGACACAATGGTTAAGAGCAGCAGTTTTACTTACCATGTTTTGTTCAGCTCCATAGAAAAATTCAGAAACTCCTGATATGATGTAGGTACTGGTGCAGTAAAGGAGTATGTATAATTACAGGAGCTGGCATCTTTAAAATAAGTCAAACAATAAAATATCAGGAACTAAACAATACAGCATAATACCTTCTTGAAATGTTATTTACTAAATTATTTTTCTAAAATTTAAATTCTGAAATTTTAAACAAATGAAAACAATTGGGCAATGTGGTAAATCACTTTAATAATTAAAATCTCGAATTAAACATTAGAGATGGATTCATAATTTTATTATTCTTAATATTTTTCTTAATATTTTAAAGGCACTTTGGGTAAACAGCACCATATCAAAAAACAATTGTTAAAACTCCATCAACAGCTGGTACAATAGTAAGAGATCAAATCAGAACAGCCTTGTTTACTTGAAGTTATGTATACATTGTATCAACTATGATGTATATTAACTATTTAGCATATTTTCCACTTTACATTGATGTCAATTTTAATAATATAATTTTAGCCATTAGGGGAAATCTTTGGTAGGAAATACATAAAAATACACACCTAATATAGAAATGTTTACACCTTTTGAATTGTTTCTAAAACCTTCCAAAATCAAGCAAGCGTTATTCATTCTGGTTGCTTTCAGAAGGATGGTGCAAGTCTGGTAACTGCAAAAAGAAAAGAAAACGCAATTTTACTTAAAATAATTACGTTTTTGGTGGTCAATACTGGTAAACCTAACTTCATGTTCAAAATAAGTTAGCATAACTGAAAATATCACATCTAATAAATATGCATGATATTATGATATCCTTTTGAGGTGGTTCGTCAAGTAGTGGGTGCGGCAATGCACTGTATTAGTGTATACATCCCAATCTCTCTCTCTGTCTCTCTCTTTTTCATCTATCCAGAAATCTATCCATCCAACCATTTTTAACTACACAGGACCAAAGTGTCTTTAAATTCTGTAAGTGTTTTGTGTCACTCTTTCATTATTTTTTATTATTCTACCACTATTGTTAAGCCATAAAAAAATAAATTAGTCAGCCCTATTCCTTTCACACAGGAAAGTCACCCTTACATAACTTATAGCAGTTTATTTAAGAATGTTTTGATGGCACTCTGCATATGAGAACTATCCAGTAAACACCTATGGCCTGACGGGGCACTCAGAAGCAAACTACAAATTCAAATAAAGCCAAGGAAGCCAAAATAAATCAAAAGAGAGGCCAATTTAATATTAACATGAATTATGGAGATACAGTAACCATATTGAATAGAAATCACAAAGCTACTCTGGGCCCACTTATAAATGTTCATTTTAGTCTGTCCTGCCATATTTCTTATAAGCAATCCTCTGGACACCTGACAAACATAATTAGGAACAGTGGGGACATACTGTATATTAGATAACAAGACTATCTGCTTTCAGAGGAGCTACAAGCATGCATCATTATTTTTTACCCCAGGCTTATACAGGTCCCCCAGGAGTCAATTTTTATGGGGCTCCTATCGTTTGTCACCAGATATTGCTGGCAATGATAATATTGCCAGAGTACCTGCCCCTTAGACATGTTACATTCTGATTCCTGTGTTTAGAGTTGGGTCTGGGGTGCCACCCAAGTTATTCATCTCTCTTTCCCAGGCTCTCTCTCTTTTCCATATCCCATCAAAGGATATCATTACCTGTTGTAAGCTTGAACCCTCTATTTTTCTGTAATTCACAATCCTATATCCACTGTAACCCCTCAATGAAACCCTAAGGTTGAATTCTAGTTACACACTCCCATACTGATGCTAGGTAAATTTGAAGTTTCAAATCAGTCATCATAAGACGTGTTGTGGTAAAAATGTAGGCAGAAACAAAAATTCCCAGAAGACACCTGTGCAAATACAAAATGAAAATGGAAGCTCCAGAGCAAGCTCCATGTTATGATCAGCAGCCTTTACTCATTTATGTGAATGGATTTCTACAATAAACATCAATTTTGGGGTTTTAGGACATAATGATATACTTTTTTTCAGTTTTCAGTTAGGTTTTTGATTTAAGTAACTTGACAAAGTTCAATATTTTTACTATTATACTGCCACGTTTTTTTTTCTAAGGTCACTACCATGTCAGGACTTTTGCATTGCTCATTGTCATAGCAATTCTCTCAGAATTCCTGGAATGTGTGTTGCTCATGATATCGTTGGAGTGATGGTTTAAAATTAGCTCCAAAAATTTCCAGAGTATATGAATTTGTGAATAGACTTTAGGTTTGAACTTCTAAAATGAATCTATTATTAACTTGTTTTTTAAACTATGTGTAGCTCTCAGTGATTTTCATTAAAATATATTAGTCTCTCTCTGAGTCAGTATATAAATTTGGGTTGAAAAATATCTTGATAATAAGATGCAACATGTTTATTGTGATATTAGAGGGTTGCAAAGTAATATGAAAATAATAATAACAACTCAAATTACTGGGATCATGACCTCACTATAACAAATGGTAGATGGCTACAGGAATTAACATTACTCGCAAACTAGAAAACAATTCCCTCCTGTTATTTTCGCTAGTAAGAGACATTCAAAAGAACCTTCCATTCCACACTCAGTTCAGTATTTGATGGGATCCTAAGAAGTGTCAGGATTTTCTTAATCAATCTTATATGATGTTTAATACCTTGTCTGAAATATTTTCCAGTAATAGGGCATGTATTGTGTTTATTATGTCCTTATTATACAAAAACATTTAGAATGGGTGTAGGATACAAAAAATCCCAGAAGAATAATTTCTAAACGAATTTAAAAAGATATGACGTACCCATATGTATTGAAGTAGCGGTGAACTATCTAATTGCTGGGGATAAAAACCCATAAATTATTATAGCATGACATTCCGCATGCTTGCAGCTATACTCGTTTGAGAAGAAACCTTTATTCGTTTTTGTGAGAAAAGCTAAATGGATTTCTACTACATATACATATATTTTGGGGATTTCAGACACAAGGGGTATGTTTTTTATTAGTGTTGTGTTGCTCATTGTCTTGGTAATTCTCCCAGAATTCTCGGGATGTGGACTGCTTATACAAATTTCCAGACATTCCCAGGTTATCCGAAATTGTAGACAGACCTTGCCTTTGAACTTCTGCTCTTGCTTCTGTTTACTGATTTCTGTTTAACATTCTCACTTTGACCAAAAATAAAATTGACTTACAGTTCCGACCTTAGCATGTTTCTTGGGTTACATGTACCCACGTGTCATTTCCCCTGTGTTTTGCTTGAAGTTTAATTTAAATAGCATGGTTCTGCTACCCACAATAAATACTGAATACTGAATATCTTTTCAATACTGAAAAGGTGCTATAAAGATTGATTGGTTAAGTGTAGTTTTATATATGAACATAGAACTTGCACTTTATGTAATATCTGCAAGAGATATTTCACTACAATACAATCAGTCATTATACTGTTCTTGCAGCCATTCAGATACAATTAAGACACTGGGTATTATTCAAATAAAAATCTATTTAATCCATTAACGTCACCTTGTTATATCTATCTATCTATCTATCTATCTATCTATCTATCTATCTTTTTACAATGGAAAGATAACTGAGTCAATCCTGCATGGCAGCAACAGTGATAGCACAACAAGAAACAGGGCTGGATCAAATTCTCATTCATGAGAGAATAAATATACGTATAAAAAAGTAATTTTATAACATTAATCTATAATGTTTGATGGGTCTGTGTGATGACTTGAATCAAATTACTTGATGACAAAGTAGTCTTTAGTCTTCTTACACATGTTCATTAATACCATACCATAACCATTGATCATCAACAAATTTATTCCATACAAAAATAATCTATGATACATATTTACTAAGAAATATAGAACATTTCACAATTCTTTTGTAATGTAAGAATGATTTTCCTATAAGTATCCTATCCTGCATATTCCTTTCATTCTAATGCAATACTTATTTTCAAAACCTAAGAATAAAAAAAAAAAATCACCATGGCTTACAATTTATGACATCTGTGCAAATTGTATACAGTACCTTGAACTGTTGTTCTGTTCAGAGGGAGTTTCGTTCTGCAGAAAACAAACACCATTAAATCCAGTGAATCAATTCAGTAATGAAAAAAACATTAAACACAAATTGCCTGTAGTTGTTTTCTGATTTTTATTTTCCTTCCAAAGTTCCATGTAAGAATAGCCCTTATTACTTTTTTATAATATATGTATAATATAGAGTACAATAGATTTGCTGTGCAGTATGTATAGCTCTACTAAAGAATAAAATCATGGCTATAAGCCTTAGGTTAATCTGTTAACTTTAGCCTTTCCTGTTCATACTTCTACACAAGATTCTGTAGTTTATATAACACAGTAAGCTACAGCTTCAATTGCACTTCTGTTATTCTTGCATACAAAGTCGGGCATGTTTTTGTAAATCAAGAAACCAGCAGTTAAGAACTAATAATAGTGAGAAAATCTACCTGGGAACAACTAGTTATACATATTTTTAAGATACAGTACAATAACTGTGCATTTTCACCCTATATGAATTAGTTTTTAATTAATATCAAAACTTTTTTTATCTGAAAAGTTCAAATTACTTTTATTGTGTCCCTGTTAAACTGGGCAACCAGAGTTTTGATAGCCATCATCCTCATAAAACCACACAAGAGATTTGACCATGAGTTAAAGTCAGTATGTGGAATGCTGTAGCAAATGTTCTGAATATGAGGTTGTGTAATCACTCTACAGGTGACTACGGTATGTAGCAATCTCTGAAGGCGAAGGTTCCTGGAGCAAACCAGCTCTCTGTTACTTTTTTTTTTTTTTTGAGGGCTTTTCTGTAGAGTTTTATTTGAAGGAGGTTATTCAGCTTGCTGTGAACCTGAACCCCTTTATGCAGGTGGGTCTTATGTTACAGCGGTCTCAACTTATAGCCAATCAACACATATGAGAGAGCATATGAAACACCAACATTTTTCTTTTCACTTGAATTTAGATACATTTTCATCTAGTGACTTCCTTAGATTACTTACAAACTGAGAGAGCTATTTATGACAGAAATGAATATATAGCATGGTACAGGACAGTATGTACTTTGTCAGCATTTTCAAACATTGTATGCTTTTCTTTGAACATATCATTAAAAGCAATCAGCAGTGCAGGGAGTTGCTCAATAGTCTCTGCCCCAGGTAAGCAGATAAATCAGCAGCCGGGCATGCCATCTCAGTGGCTAAAGCCACTAGGAAGGGAAAGTGGTACTTTCTCAGTAGAGACAGTACATTTCTCACAATTGTTAAATTCTATTTTTATTACGTTTATTTGAAGAAAATAACATTTATACAATCAAGTCAAACTTAACAAAACAAAATTAAACCCCCTTCCAAGAGAAAGAGAGGAGAGCCAACAGCATATGCTGTCTTCATATGTGCTGAATTGCCACAATTTGAGACTGCTGTAACACAAGACCTACCTACAGTATGTAATGGGAATTCAGGTTCACAACCAGCTCAATAACCTCCTCCAAAGAATCTAGTAAAGAAAAACTGACAATAGAAAGATAAATGACAATAAAACTGATAGAGGACTAAAGTAGACAAAACTGATTTACTTGGTTCTATTTACAACTGTATGCACATGATGAACTTTTTAGAAAGAAATAGACAAGAAATAAGGGAAGCACCGACAATTTCTAATCTACTCTGGTTTACAAATCAGTTGGATGAAAGAAGAAATGTACATTATAAGAATGATTTGGTAGAATGAAGCACTATCAAGCCATAAAAGGAAATAACAATTTCAGAATATACTGTCTTCTAATTAAGCAATCAATTTGTAACTAAAAAACAGAAGCTTCTGCTGCCCTCCAGGGCCAAACCCGAGGACCTCTGTACTACAATGTAATGATCTGTGGGATTTTTTTGTGTTTTAGTGTGAATTTTCTCCATTTTGTGATGTTTGATTTAATTATTTTGTGTTTTTTTTATTATTTTGCTGATATTTGTGGCCACAACATTGTCTTATCATATTGTTGTTAGCAAAACAGGATCATTGCCTTTTGGTAATGCCAGGAGTTGATGCGCTGTGATTTCATTAACCAGGAAGTGTAAAGGGCGACAGTGAAATTACTACTGGTCTCCAAGGGCCTCATGTATAAACAGTACATACGCACAAAAATTTTGCGTATTTCGTTTACACACTCAAATCGCGATGTATAAAACCTAAACTTGGCGTAAAGGCACACACATTTTCACACTAGCTAAAACCCTGGCGTACGCAAGTTCTCCGCTCGGTTTTGCAAACTGATGGCACCCACTGTCAAAGCAGTGCTACTGTTCCGGTGTGGTTTCCCTCTCTTTTTTACATCCACATCCCTGACGCAGCTTTATAAATACAGTGAAATTAACCGCATACTGTTTATTAGTTTAATGCATCTGATTGTAAGTAACCTGTAACAATATAATGGTCCACAGCATGGTCAAACTATTCCAAATACCATAGCTGCTTTAGTGTTGTTACTTTCACTGCACCTTCATGTTCTTCTTTCAGCTGCTCCTGTTAGATGTTGCCACAGTGGATCATCTTTTTCCGTATTACTCTCACTGCACCACTCAGAGTATTTATATCACTGTATCTGAGTGGGGAATCACAGCTCTACAGCAGCTGATTGGAAACAGAATTATTGGTATACTGTACAGCATCAAGCGCACACTGCCTTAGCCATGCTGTCTATTGAACTGCTCTCACACGGCAAACGCTTCACAGCAAACAGTCTTTCCTGTACTGACCTCGCGGTTCAGAAACAGTTTCATCCCAAGAACTATAAATGCACTCAATCACTCCATCAAGTGCTCCTTGTAGAATGCTTTGTACTTATAAGTACAATTACTTCACTGTAAACTTGCACTACAGTTATAATATTGCATGACCTGAGCCACTTTATAAAGCGCGTATTTACATATGATGATAATATAATTTTTAAGATGAAATGCAGCAAAATATGTTTTTTATATTATACAGATAAAACTTTAACTTCATTGTTAATCATGTGAGAATACGGTGCCGCAGCGATAGCGAGCTGCTGGCGTTCCGTTCACGGATTGTTCCTGCCTCACGCTGTATTCTTGCTGGGGCTGGCGTGACACTGGAAGGATAGATGGATAGAATAATTAAACACGTACTATGAAGATATTTCAATGTTCCTTAAAAGTTTTGAAGAATCTGCGTTCTAAGCTTACAGATGGCTTAACGTCTATTACAGAGCTGATTGTGTGGCGATTGGGTATTTGGAGAAAGAAAAGTAAGGACAGGAATTGGGGGTTAGTATGTTTGAAAGAGAGAGTACTGCTTCAGTATACTATTTCATCGAAGGTCGCGCGCGGCACAGCAAGCATCTTGCGTGAGACATTAACAATCACTGCGTCACTGTGTTCCCATGTTTAATAACATGCTTTAACTCCTATCATCATGAAAATGATATCACGTATACATCTCAGTATTTTAATTATTCAGAGAGCTGTAATATTATGAATGTAATGGATTCTGTGTCCTGTCGGAGGAAGAGAGTCGGTTTAAGAAGCACGTAGTGATTCACACACATAGAGCACATAGAAGATCAAATACAAAACAAACCATTTAACATGCTACTTTAGTTATGATGGGATTTGAGAAACTAGTAAATTTAACGATTTTAAGGTGAAGTTTATGATGTTCTACTTTAATGACAAAATAAACTACGTGATTAAAGTGGAAATTTCAAGATTAAAGTTGACATTTCGTGCCTTTATCCCATTGTGTGCCTATTTTTTTTCTCTGTATCCTAATAAGCTTTCATATAACACTCAGTCGGTGGGCTACGGCTCACCTTTTCACGGCGACTTTGATATCTGACAACTTTGTTTTTATTTCGGGCACTGTGTCACTTTGTGAACTTGAGCTTTTGAGTTTCTCTGGCACTCTATGTCACTCGATCAACTTCCTTTTGTTTTGTTTTTTATACCACTGTTTAAACCATCAAATAGTACGTTTTTCCTTGCCTCCACTTGGTATTCACTGAAATTCTTCAATTTCCCCATGTACTTTTGCCATTGTCTTTTCACAGAAAGCTAAGGGTTAAGGGCTATTTATATTGATTTGCATATTTAAAGAGGTGTAATTCTGAGAGAAGTTTGGCTAAATGGCAGCAGGTGCGTATAGTGGAAGAACATGGAAGCTGGCAAACATACATATTTATGCATCTGGAGTTTTTTGTGAACATTTCCGCTTTTGTCCGTACGTCATGTTGTAGTGTGAATTCTACGCATGGTGTTATGCATGAGGCCCCAGGATTTTGGATTAAAAATCTTAGTATTATGTTATAGCTAGGGTTTATCCACTTGCTGGTATTTATTTTCCCTTTTGTTGCTGTTTTTATCATCTTTAACTTTCATGCGATTATGTAACTTCTGTTTATTATGTAATATTTATGTGATGGATCTTTAAAGGTTCTTACATTCCTTGCGTTTTGTGGGTGGAACCCCAAGAGGTGTGGCCACCATGATGTCATTTGCTGAAAAAATATTCTTAGCCTTTAAATGTGTAGCTGGGGAGTTAACCCTTCAGTGTATTAATGTGTGTTGTAACTGGTATTATTGAAAATATTGATTTTCTTTTTGTCTGTTTTTGATTCATTTATGATAAATTCTTTGTTTATATGGTTTCATTTCAAGCCAGAAGTTTGATGATTCCTCTCCCTTGAAAGGCATGTACATTTTTAAGACATGTAAAGTATATTTTGAACTTTAAAAGCCAAGGCCCCCGATCAGGCCTGTGCAGACTGAAGCCTGCCTGTGATGATTGGTGGCTGGCTGCTTAGTGTTAGGCCTTATATAAGCAAGCTAGTGAAGATTAATTTTTTTTGTGGTTTTTAGATCACACTTTTGTTTAGCCCACAGAGATTCTTTTCCTGGTCCTCATTTCCAGAAAAACATCTGCCCCTTTGTACAAACTTTTACATCTGCTCTCAACATACAATAACAAGTTCTGCATCAGTGCTATTCCTTCCTTTCTTTCACTTTTTCCACAATTTTCTTCAAATTCAGTCTCTGTCTAGTCCAACCTTTTTTTATGAAGTGCTTGGTTGCCAAAATTCAAAGTGAGTCCAAGCAGCAAGATGAGTCTCACCCAGAATTTGAGAAGCAGACGTACAGCCTGCACAGCCCTAACAGATAAGAGGTAAGGCTTTAAAAAATACTGAGGGCGAGGAGTACTGAAAAAAACTTTGGTGCTGTGAAAAAATACAGTTCCTTTTTATTTGATGAGTCATTAAACAAAAATTCAATAAAAAGAACAAAGACAAAAGTACTAGCAAAAAAGTAATAAAAAATAAAGTATGCACAAAGGTAAACAAAAGTTACCAAAAACAATCCATAATACAGGAATTTAAAATCAAAATTAAAGCCAAAGCCTATACACAAAGATCCTCCCTCCAAGTTACTTTAGCCAGGAGAATTACTATTGTCAACATAAATATCCTACCAAAGCTTCTATATCTCTTTCAAAGCATCTCTTATACAGCAATACATCTTCCTTTAAAAATGCATATATACAGTATATATGTAAAATTCAACATCTATTTGTCTCAGCCTTTCACGATAGATCTACTTAACCGTTTTAGTTCAGTTTTTTTACTATTATTTGCTTGAACATTCCGGTTGATTTTGCGACTTCTCTTGTCATGCTAAGTATCATAGCTCGCTTGTAGTGCTGATTTATTTGCACAAATCTGAGAGAGATGCTGCGTGCCGAGGGGAGGGGGAAGCGGGACCTCAGGAGTGAGGAGGCGGTGTTCCTCTCGCAACATGTTGCAGTGTGCCTTGCCTCCACTTAGCTAGTGAAATCTGTTTGTTCAGCAGATATTATCATCTACAGATTATTAAGGAGTAGGATTTGACGTTTTTGAGACAGACATCAGAGCTACGTGTCTTTTAGAGGGTAGCTGCTGATTTGCAGAGATATCATGGCCACATGCTTTTCTCCCCACGCTTGGGACGCTCTTCCGTCAGAGCTGAACACAATCAGATACAGTGCCATCGTTTGATGTTGGAGCATACCTACCTACCTGCTTGGCCAGAATTTCATTTTTTTTTTTTTATTTATTTTTAAAGTTTGTCCTGTTCCAGTACTACATGACAGTTAGTATACGCACACACATTATATATATATATTATATAGCATTGTGATATATACAGTGGAAAAAGCTGTTCACTTTCTAGGGGTTGTTTAGTTACAAAAAAAACAAGATAGGTGTAGGATTAGCTGAAAGTCAACTATGTAAATACACACGTTTCATATCTGATGGGTACTGAAAGTCTTTAGACGTGTTTTTTCTTTAATGCAAGCAGATTTTCCCCAGCTGGGGTCCTTTTATCTCTCAATTACATCTTGGACACAGCGTCCTTGTTTGTTTTCAGAGGAGCATCTCTGAAGATGTGTTTAAATTTTATTTAATCAGAGATGATAGATTTCAGTTTTATTGAAGAATAATTACATTTTCTTTTTGTTTTACTTGTTGTTGTTACAGATTGTGAACCTATTTTTACAACATAAGTAATAAAGGATGCTTAAGTATATATGCTACAATTAGTTTGTGTACCTGAAGTACTTTATGATCCATGGTGCCATTTCACTAATAATCATAGCAATCTCAGCGCTATTTACATCCATCCATTTTCTAACCCACTGAATCCGAATAGGGTCATGGGGGTCCACTGGAGCCAATCCCAGCCAACACAGGGCACAAGGCAGGAACCAATCCTGGGCAGGGTGCCAACCCACTGCAGGACACACACAAACACACCCACACACCAAGCACACACTAGGGCCAATTTAGAATCGCCAATCCACCTAACCTGCATGTCTCCGGAGCGCCCGGAGGAAACCCACGCAGACACGGGGAGAACATGCAAACTCCACGCAGGGAGGACCCGGGAAGCGAACCCAGGTCTCCTAACTGCGAGGCAGCAACGCTACCACTGCGCCACCGTGCCGCCCGCACTATTTACAGCAATAAGCAAATATTTGCCAAAGTATCTGCAAGGATGACTAAGAATGAATGGTGGACTTCACTCCTTACTTTTTGAAGTTATAATAATGCTATATGTTGCATACATGCCATGCTGCTAAGTGCTAATTTCTACAATTACATTATTATTATTATTATTCTTTAATAAAAGTAAATACATTTATAAGCACATTGTAAAGCCTTTTAAAACAGGTTGTAGTACATAAAACAAACTTACCAGACACTTTAATGAACAATTGCTGCAAGGTAAAATAAAATTGTTACTATATAAATGTATTTAAATGTTGATATACAGTAAATACAGTATAATAGCAATAATCATATCAGAGAATGAAAAAATGAATGAATGAAAAATTATGAAATTTGCAATTTACTGATTGAACAATTTATTAACTTTCCAGGCAAGTGGCAGGAAACCAGAGCACATATGCTACATACTGTATGCCAAATTTTCCCCAGGGAGACATAAAGCTTGATCAATCTATCTATCTATATGAGAATGATTGAGGGAATGCCATAATTCAAGCTGACTGAAGGGCCAGTGCATCAAAGGAGACACTAAAGCAAAATAATCAACCTTCCAG
The DNA here is from genome assembly GCF_016835505.1 of Polypterus senegalus. NCBI lineage: Eukaryota > Metazoa > Chordata > Cladistia > Polypteriformes > Polypteridae > Polypterus > Polypterus senegalus. The sequence continues at coordinate 269,097,079 of NC_053155.1, forward strand.
CTTGTTTTTAGACTGTTGAGGGAAACTATCGTGAACATAATGAGAATATTCCAAACAGTGGGTAACCTGTCCAGGAAAAAAGTAAGGATCTATGTAATACTTGTTAGCGAAAACTTTAATGATATGTCCTAGAGTATTACTATAACTTCTGACTGGAATATAATTATTTGTTCAGTATCAAAGGTGCTACTGTATAAAAAAGAAAGCATTTAAAGTTGTTTATTGTGCAAAATAGAAGTCACTACAAAATTCAATGTGTGTAATTCTGTTTCCATGCAGCTTTACAAAATGATAGATAGATAGATAGATAGATAGATAGATAGATAGATAGATAGATAGATAGATAGATAGATAGATAGATAGATAGATAGATAGATAGATAGATAGATAGAACTTTGTTTGTCCCCAGAGGAACATTTGGCTTTTTTATCTATTTTGTCATATGAAGTAAAAATTACCTTGCAGTTGATAAGTCATTCTGTGTACTCAAATTGTTTATACACATCAAGTCACTTGACATTAAAGTGAACTGATGGGAGAAAAAAAAAATGAAATAATCAATTTTATTTTGGAATGCAATAAACTCATTTATTTTCTGCTTTGTATTTTTTATAATAAATAAAATGTATTACAAGTTCATTGAAAAATTAAAATTACAGTGACATGTAATGAAACTGTACTAAGTTTATTATTAAAATATATCATAATGTCTTGATTATATCATTTTGCTTGCCCCATGTTGAGACAAATGTTGGTGCATTGATTAGATTTAATATGACATGAACACAGCATTCTGGGTTGGAATATCACACTTAATTTTTGTTTGTGTGGAGTTTCTACAATCTCCCCTCTCATTACTCTTCCTCCTGACTCTGGCTACCGGGAATGAAGTCAGCAGGCTCCTTTTATCCTGCACCCAGAACTACTTCCCACAACTCGTTATCGAGGTCCGGATGAGGTGGAAGCTCAATAAAGTAGGGCTCTGCAGCTCCTGCAGCAGCCCCTGGCGGCACTCACAGAACCCAACAGGACTGTGTCGAACTCCAAATCCCATGAAGCCCTTTTGGAACACAGAGTGCTATAGCAACCCAGAGGAGGCCTCAATCTAGTGCTCTGGGGGAGGTAATGCCCTGTGCCCATTCTCTCACCTGCTCCTTACATTACGGAGGCAACATCCCAGTCAGGCAAGAGCCCTGGCTGTCTGCCATAGGATCCTTAATTAATTGTATCGGAATTTAAAAGAGTGGAAGGATGAAAACTATTTGTCTTTGAATACAGAAAAAACAGAAATACAAAAATATTCTGTTCCTTTTAACTCAATATGTCTAAACATTAATTTCACTGAATCAACAAGAAACTTGGACATTATTCTTGACATTTAAAACACAAATATTAAAACTTTCTAAAACCTAGTTTATTTCAGATTTAAAATATTGAAAATTAATATGATTTATAATACTGAGAAATTAATTTGTGCATTTAATTATAGTAGGATTGACTATTGCATTGAGTTATTCAAAAGCTGTTCAAACTGTTCTGTATGCAGTTTTCTGATAGTTTAAAATACTGCTACAAGAATCATCACAAGAACTAGAAAGTATGACTATATAACTCCAAGTCTTCACACTAGTTTCTAGTTAAGCTTAGCACTGATTTCAAAATCCTCCTCCTCATGTATAAACCCATAAATAGCCAAGACACTGCTTACCGGAAACGTAGATATGTTGGTGGTGTTTACAAATATTGATACAAAATAAAAAAAGCCTGTAAAACACAAACAGAAAACTATTAAAAACAAAACTGCGTAACTACTATAGGAAAAGGATATTAAGGGAAATATTAAAGGGCACATTGTATTGAAATGTAATAACAGTGTTATAACATCATATGTTATGATAATGCTATATAAAGAATAAATATTTAAACAGATATGCATATTTAGCATGTCCTTATTCATTATCAGTATCCAATACATATGTCACAAGAAAGTTGGTGATTATTTGGGCTAGGAGCACTATTGTCCACATTACCTGAAGTGAAATTTTCAGAAAGACTCCCTGAAACAAATGAGTAAGAGAAGTATAATTTGTTTTTGAATATGTTAAAAAGAAAATACATAGAAGAAAGAAAACTAAAATTCAGGGATCAACGTGTTGTTAAGCTGTGTTTGGCTATTTCACCTATTTATTTAATATTTGAGAAATTATTGCATTTTTCAACATCTTGTCATTAGTAACATTATATAATGCACTAGAATATAAAGGATTGGTATCATATATGATATAACAATACTATTACCACTTGTTCTGCTAATAATAGATTTATGGAGCCATTATTATCACATGTACAGAGCACTTGAATGCAGGGCCATGATTAATGAGTAAACTTTTAGTTGAAATGGAGACGATGTACTTACCAAGTGAAACTTTAATTTTATTTTCAATCCCAAAAAAACATTGCAATAACAATGAATACTAAAAATAATTAAAATTAAATATTTATTTCATGCCATAAACTTGATCCATACATACAGTACACGGCAGCGTCAGATAATCTTACACAAGGTGACAATAATGATGATGATAATAATGACAGTAGTCCTTATGAAGAAGGTCATGTTAAGTGTTTCATAAGTATGATATATATTTAACATGGCATATTATCATGTTTATTGTATACAATGGCATACAATAATTTGCTATCTAAAAAATTTTCAGATGACTCATTCGTCATAGGCTGCATTAACAATGGAGACCAGTCAGAATACAGGAAGGTTGCGGAGGACTTCGTCTTGTGGTGCAGGGATACAACTTGCAACTCAACATCATCAGCAAGACAAAAGAGCTGCTGGTGGACTTTTGGCATGCCAGTAAACCCCTGTGACCAGTCACCATTCGGTGGGGGATGTGGAATTGATACAGAGCTCCAAGTACCTTGGTGTCCATAAAAATTACAAACTGGTTTACAACACAGTGGTTCTGTACAACAAGGGTCAGAGCAGATGGTACTTGCTAAGGAGACTCAGGTCTTTTGATGTGTTCAGCAAGGTGCTCGAAATGTTTCATCAGTCTGTAGTAGCCAGTGTGGTGTTCTCTGCTGTAGTCTCCCATGGAAGCAACTAGAGCTCAAAAGAAGCACAATGCCTGAATAAACTTATCAGGAAAGCCTGCTCCATCACAGGGCGAACCCTGGACACACTGAAAGCTGTTGTAGAAGAGAGGAGGATGGAAAAATGAAAAAGGTTTCTGCTTCAACTAAATGAATTGGAAATTTCTTCCAGATTCCCATAACTCTTTGTAAAGAAGTGCTACCTGGCTTCAGTCTTAAATGAACATCCCCTTAATTTCTCCTGATGTCTTTGAGTACAGCCTTGTTGCATATTGTGTATTGGACCACAATTAAATTCATAGTTGCGAATGCTGACATCATGAATGTAGTAGTATTGTTTTTCTATAATATAAGCACAATGGAAACAAAAAAGTATTTTTCAGAAAAATATAGAGTACTAGCCAAGCCGCGGCGTAGCATACGCCGCATAATTATCAACGTGAACGGTCAACGTGGCTCACAGCTGCATGTGGACTGTAGTACAGACCAAAGCGAGTGAGGATGTGTTTGGTGACGTGTTGGGGGCAGGCACATGAGCAAGCAGTTTGCATGCCTTGAGAGCGAGGGTGGACGCAGGAGGAGGGTGAGAGTTGGTGGGCAGGGCTCTGTCACGCATTCCTCATGACGCAGGAGGAGGGTTAGAGTGGGCGGTCAGGGCTCTGTCGTGCATACCCCATTATCATGCGACTTGGTCAATTATACAGTATATATAGAAAAGCACAATGAAAAGTCAACCTGGCTCAGAGGTGCATGTGGACTGTAGCACAGACGAAAGCGACTGAGGCTGTGTTTGGTGAGTTATTGCATGCGGACATATGAGCAGGCAGTGCACATGCCTCGAGAGCGACGGTGGACATGGGAGGAGGGTTACAGTTGGTGGGCAGGGCTCTGTCGTGCGTATCCCATGGCATGGGAGGAGTGTTATAGTTGCTGGGCGGGGCTCTGTCGAACGTATCCGATGGTCTTAGAATTGGCGGGCGGGGCTCTGTGAGTTAGCAGGTGTGGCCTTGTCATGCGTATCCCATGGTATCACATGGTCTTACAGTTGGCAAGCGGGGCTCTGTTAGAGTTGGCGGGGGGGCTCTGTGAGTTGGCAGGCATGGCTCTCTGTCAGGCGTGTGTCTTGCGTGCCCTTAGTGAATTATATGTATAGATATTACCCATGTCATATGTTTGCAAAACCAGTGGGAAATGTTTATATAAGTAAAGAAAAACATCTCCTTGTTTCTGAAACAATTTGAAAAAGACCAAATATAATTATATATCTTACAATAAGTAGATCTGAAAATACTTAAAAAATGAAAAAAGTATTTCTTGCTCAATTACGATGAGAATGTTTGTAGTTTGTCGTAAACACACCTTAAAACACATTTTGTGGTAATATAGAACTCTGGTATTATATTTGTTCTTTAATTTATGGATTTTCCTCATCATTGTGGCTCTTTTTCTTTTACTGCATGTGGAAAAGAATCATTCACCTCTTCATCCATTTTCAGAAGCCTCTAAAGCCTCTAAGCCTCTAAATCTAAATCAGGGCTCAATACACTGTAGCCCTTTACTTACTCACACCAGGGAAATTTAGAGACATCAATTAAATTACTACATGGAATGTGAGAGAAAATGAAGAAAATGTGCAAACACAACACAGGAGGTGCCCAGGCCAGGATTAAAAAGTAAAGTACCCTAGAAAAGAGGGATTACTTTAAATATAAATATTTACCTGTAATAGTGATGGCTGGCTGTGTAGCATTAGCTGAATTAATAAAAAATAAATAAAAGCAAGAGAATTATTAAAGTTTTACTGCAAATATTCTTAATTTAAAATACCAAAAACCAAAAGCTTTAATCATCAGGCTTCATCAAGATCAAGCATGCATATACTATTCAAATTTTACAAAATTATAACAGCATTCAAATAATTAGTACTATTGTAGTTATTTCTAGTTATGGTATTCTCACTGCAGAGAATAGAAGCAAAATCAAAAATGACGGTAACACTTTAGGTAATACAAAGATCTATCTATTACTCAATTAGGCTTATGTAACAAGCCCTTAACAAACAATTCTTTTTGTCTTCGTCTTCTAAAACATGAGCAGTTAGGTTATTCATCTCCGTGCAGTGTGGCCTATTGACACGATAGTAAGATCTTTCTAATATAAAGGATTGTATTATCGTGTTATTACCCTCAAATTACCCATTTTCATTACCAGATTGGTCTACCTTATGATTAACACAAATATACATAGATATACATGTGCACATAAACCCTAACCACATTAATGCCATATGAATGGCACATGCACAGCCCATCACTCCCTAGCACTTTAAGAGACTTACCTATCATTGGCATGAACAACGTACAATATCTTAGGTATATCTCAGATCTAAATATTACTTTCGTCTCCAAGAATATATTTAAACAAACAAATGCTCTACATCCTTGGCCTATAGACCATTTATCAATCAACAATGTTTTACTTTACCACACTGTTCCTTCTATTAGATGGAGCTCCCCTCCACAGGCTGATAAACCTCGCAAATTGGAGTGTGTGGCAAACTTCCGACTGCTCCAGGCGCTCTTAATATTTACTTTAGTACTTCAATCAATCAAGATATAAAGACAAAGTATACAAATTTAAAAGCAACCTGGTATTTATTAAAGAATAATAATACCAGTAGAAGAAAGTATAAAGAAAATATAGATAGCAAAGTCTGGATATATATAGTCTTTGGAAAAAGCTACGAAGAATATCAGTGCTTAGAAGTTGTTCTGGAACAGCTTTTGACTTAGCAATTAATGTTATTCATAATATGCTTTAGCTGACAATCAGATGAAACTGTCACTCATCTCTCTGTCTCATTTTTCTGATGTCGCCTTCTCCTTCGACTTCACCCTTTCCTGACATTGCTGTTTTGCTGTCGCTGTTTCTTCTTCTCTTCTTCTGTTTTGATTCCTTGGGCAAACCATATTTATTTTAAAATTCCCATGGTCTTAGAGTTGGCGGGCGGGGCTCTGTGAGTTGGCAGGCGTGGCCCTCTCGTGCGTATCCCATGGTATCCCATGGTCTTACAGTTGGCGGGCAGGGCTCTGTTAGAGTTGGTGGGCGGGGCTCTGTAAGTTGGCAGGCATGGCTCTCTGTCTTGCGTGCGCCTGGCGTGCCATTAGTGAATTATATATATAGATATGGCCCATGTCATATGTTTGCAAAACCAGTGGGAAATATTTATATAAGTAAAGAAAAATGTCTCCTTGTTTCTGAAACAATTTGAAAAAGACCAAATATAATTATATATCTTACAATAAGTAGATCTGAAAATACTTAAAAAATGAAAAAAGTATGTCTTGCTCAATTATGATGAGAATGTTTGTACTTTGTAGTAAACACATTTTGTGGTAATATAGAACTCTGGTATTATATTTGTTCTTTAATTTATGGATTTTCCTCATCATTGTGGCTCTTTTTCTTTTACTGCATGTGGAAAAGAATCATTCACCTCTTCATCCATTTTCAGAAGCCTCTTAATCTAAATCAGGGCCCAATATACTGTAGCCCTTTACTTACTCACACCAGGGAAATTTAGAGACATCAATTAAATTACTACATGGAATGTGAGAGAAAATGAAGAAAATGTGCAAACACAACACAGGAGGTGCCCAGGCCAGGATTAAAAAGCAAAGTACCCTAGAAAAGAGGGATTACTTTAAATATAAATATTTACCTGTAATAGTGATGGCTGGCTGTGTAGCATTAGCTGAATTAATAAAAAATAAATAAAAGCAAGAGAATTATTAAAGTTTTACTGCAAATATTCTTAATTTAAAATACCAAAAACCAACAGCTTTAATCATCAGACTTCATCAAGATCAAGCATGCATATACTATATAAATTTTACAAAATTATAACAGCATTCAAATAATTAGTACTAGTGTAGTTATTTCTAGTTATGGTATTCTCACTGCAGAGAATAGAAGCAAAATCAAAAATGACGGTATCACTTTAGGTAATACAAAGATCTATCTATTACTCAATTAGGCTTATGTAACAAGCCCTTAACAAACAATTATTTTTGTCTTCGTCTTCTAAAACATGAGCAGTTAGGTTATTCATCTCCGTGCAGTGTGGCCTACTGACACGATAGTAAGATCTTTCTAATATAAAGGATTGTATTATTGTGTTATTACCATCAAACTACCCATTTTCATTACCAGATTGGTCTACCTTATGATTAACACAAATATACATAGATATACATGTGCACATAAACCCTAACCACATTAATGCCATATGAATGGCACATGTACAGCCCATCACTCCCTAGCACTTTAAGAGACTTACCTATCATTGGCATGAACAACGTACAATATCTTAGGTATATCTCAGACCTAAATATTATTTTGGTCTCCAAGAATATATTTAAACAAACAAATGCTCTACATCCTTGGCCTATAGACCATTTATCAATCAACAATGTTTTACTTTACCACACTGTTCCTTCTATTAGATGGAACTCCCCTCCACAGGCTGATAAACCTCGCAAATTGGAGTGTGTGGCAAACTTCCGACTGCTCCAGGCGCTCTTAATATTTACTTTAGTACTTCAATCAATCAAGATATAAAGACAAAGTATACAAAATTAAAAGCAACCTGGTATTTATTAAAGAATAATAATACCACTAGAAGAAAGTATAAAGAAAATATAGATAGCAAAGTCTAGATATATATAGTCTTTGGAAAAAACTACGAAGAGTATCAGTGCTTAGAAGTTGTTCTGGAACAGCTTTTGACTTAGCAATTAATGTTATTCATGATATGCTTTAGCTGACAATCAGATGAAACTGTCACTCGTCTCTCTGTGTCATTTTTCTGATGTCGCCTTCTTCTTCGACTTCACCCTTTCCTGACGTTGCTGTTTTGCTGTCGCTGTTTCTTCTTCTCTTCTTCTGTTTTGGTTCCTTGGGCAAACCATATTTATTTTAAAATTCCCATGGTCTTAGAGTTGGCGGGCGGGGCTCTGTGAGTTGGCAGGCGTGGCCCTCTCGTGTGTATCCCATGGTCTTACAGTTGGCGGGCGGGGCTCTGTTAGAGTTGGTGGGCGGGGCTCTGTGAGTTGGCGGGCATGGCTCTCTGTCTTGCTCAATTATGATGAGAATGTTTGTAGTTTGTAGTAAACACACATTAAAACACATTTTATGGTAATATAGAACTCTGGTATTATATTTGTTCTTTAATTTATGGATTTTCCTCATCATTGTGGCTCTTTTTCTTTTACTGCATGTGGAAAAGAATCATTCACCTCTTCATCCATTTTCAGAAGCCTCTTAATCTAAATCAGGGCTCAATACACTGTAGCCCTTTACTTACTCACACCAGGGAAATTTAGAGACATCAATTAAATTACTACATGGAATGTGAGAGAAAATGAAGAAAATGTGCAAACACAACACAGGAGGTGCCCAGGCCAGGATTAAAAAGCAAAGTACCCTAGAAAAGAGGGATTACTTTAAATATAAATATTTACCTGTAATAGTGATGGCTGGCTGTGTAACATTAGCTGAATTAATAAAAAATAAATAAAAGCAAGAGAATTATTAAAGTTTTACTGCAAATATTCTTAATTTAAAATACCAAAAACCAACAGCTTTAATCATCAGACTTCATCAAGATCAAGCATGCATATACTATATAAATTTTACAAAATTATAACAGCATTCAAATAATTAGTACTATTGTAGTTATTTCTAGTTATGGTATTCTCACTGCAGAGAATAGAAGCAAAATCAAAAATGATGGTAACACTTTAGGTAATACAAAGATCTATCTATTACTCAATTAGGCTTATGTAACAAGCCCTTAACAAACAATTCTTTTCGTCTTCGTCTTCTAAAACATGAGCAGTTAGGTTATTCATCTCCGTGCAGTGTGGCCTACTGACACGATCGTAAGATCTTTCTAATATAAAGGATTGTATTATCTCGTGTTATTACCTTCAAACTACCCAAGTTCATTGCCAGATTGGTCTACCTTACGATTAACACAAACATACATAAATATACATGTGCCCATAAACCCTTACCACATTAATGCCAGCTAGTCTTTGGAAAAAGCTACGAAGAATATCAATACTTAGAAGTTGTTCTGGAACAGCTTTTGACTTAGCAATTAATGTTATTCATGATATGCTTTAGATGACAATCAGATGAAACTGTCACTCGTCTCTCTGTCTCATTTTTCTGATGTTGCCTTCTCCTTCGACTTCACCCACTCCTGACGTTGCTGTTTTGTTGTCGCTGTTTCTTCTTCTCTTTTTCTGTTTCAGTTCCTTGGGCAAACCATATTTATTTAAAAATTCTTTGGTGGGTTTCAGAACATCTGATGTTACACACATTTGACTTGCCTGCTGTTAATTTGACGGATGTCTTCGCACAGATTCCTTGATTGCTTTAGAACACCTTTCACTCATACTTTCACAAGCTATAAACCAGGTGGGCAATACCTAGTATGATGGCATCTATCTGTTCGCAGGTTATAAAGTAATCAATACAGCCAAGGCATCACAGCCAATTTCTGGGCTTCTGCTTTACACAGTGAATGATTACTAGTACAACTCAATAAGCGAAAATGCTTTGATGTCCTAGTACAATTCAAAGAAAGGAAGATGCTTTGATGTTACTTGCCCAGCAATGGACCAATTTTTCAGTTTATCTTGTTTGTTAAAGCAAAAAATAATGAAAATAGAGGCATTTGTTATCTAAAAAATTGCACATATGGCACACCAGGGCAAGGATTCACTGGTCTTATGCTAAATATGTAATATCAAGAGAAATGTGTCTCAGTTAAGCCACCTCATACTACTTCACAGTGAAGTTTTGTTAGGTCCCACTGCAGAGATGAATAAACACTTTACTGATTCTTTGTAAGTGTTATAAAGACCCCAAAAAAGTATTTGTTAAGGTCTTATTAAATAATAGCAAATGCATAAGAGACTCAATTTTGCAGTACAGAAAGTAAAGTGTTACCAACATTATATTATAACGTATAGCCACTTCCCTACAGTGTTGATAAATTATTAAAAACCATAAACCCTCTCTACAGGAATACTATCCTGCCTCTCCCAAGCATATTATGGGAAGCTATTAAATCAATGCAAGTACAAACCAATACAGGTATGGAGTATCTTGTAGGGTTGATCTAACTCTGCTAAACTTTAAGTCATTTGAATATTATTGGAATAAAGTGGTAAAGTGATAACTATAAGAAGTGAAAAAGTGCAGAGAAATAAGACATTGTTAAAGAGATTAAGCTATTACATGCAAGGTTATACATTAAGTTTAGTTCAGGAGTGGGTATTGCATTGTACGTATTCACAGTATGAAGGGTATGCTGCTGGGTGATAGCAGGTTAAAACCACTGTGTTAAGATCTATAGAAACAATGTGTTGTTTATACCATAGAAGCAAAAAATACAAAAATCCCTGAATGATATCTCCTAAACCATCTTGCCTATTAAAACTAAACTATGTACATGCTTGACACTTCTCAAATGTCTTTTCTAGTACTCAGTAAAGTACATACAGTACATTACAGATAAGTAACAGATACTGTACTACACCTTATTCAGATCAAATACCCCTTTTCTCTATTAATGTTTAATTTTTACATACCTTTTAAAGTAGACTTTTGCCCTGCCATTATCATCAATTCAATAAAAAAGCAGAAATATAAACATTACTAAATGAAATAAATAATGTATTAACATAAAAATGTCATTTGCATAAAATTTTTATTAAATGGATGTCATTCAAGCTAAACATCAGTCTAAGCAACAAAATATGGACAAAAGTAATCATCATTACACAACAGCATGTAAACAAACAATTTGCCACAAACACAGACATATTCATAAAGTTATTGTAGTCCATTCAAGGTTAAATGCCAAGTTTTTGGATAAGTGTTATTATAAAATGTGGTAGTCATGATCTTGACTAACCAAAGCTAGTTAACAGGAAAGGGAGACTGTATAGAGAGTGGGCAGATTCAACAGAAGAGTGCTTAGCTATTTTACAACTTTAGTAGCAGGGCACCACATTCTCTTTAGCTGTTTCTAGCCCTCAGCACAAACACTAAAGTGTGATGGAGAATGTTAAAACACTTTGAAAAACTGACCAATAGAAAAGAGTCACTGTATCATGAAACTCCTTTACCCATTGCAGATAAAACTTCCCAGGAGAACTTTATGGAACATACTAGATATATGTATGTATTGTGATATTTGGACTTTATTGCGCCTGACCCGGCACAGACAGACCCAGAGACACGTTTTAACACACAAAGATTTTTTATTTATCTTCAGCTGGAGGGCACGTCGTCCCCATAATCCCTCCAGCCACAACACAGTCCCAAAAGCACTTAACTCCCCATCAACAAGTCTCCACCTTGCATCACCACTCCTCCCAGGCAACCTTGTTCTCTTCCTTCCGATTCTGGCTGTCTTTGAAGGGAGGCAGGCCCTTTTTATAGTCCTCCCGGAAGTGCTCCAGGTGCTGAATCAGCTGGCGCTAATTGCACCTCTAGGCAAGGCTGCAGAGGTGTCCAAGTTGGCTCCGGGATCCCTGCAGCCCCCCTGGTGGCCACCCCAGATCCCCACAAGGTTGTGGGGCACTCCAACTCCCATGAAATCCTGCGGGAAACTTAGGCACCATTATCAGCCAGGAAGGCTGCCACCCAGCGTCTCGGGGGAGTTACCAAGGAGCCCCTGGCTGCTCCCCTAGAACATAAGTATCCCACAGTATCTATTATAATAAAACAATCTTGGGACGAGACGAGACTAATCCTGCGACAAGATGTGAGTTTTTGAAGAAACTTTTTGGAAGAAAGTCCCACCAGATGGATACTTTTACAATGAGATTCTTTCAAGTCACACCCTACTTACAACTATTTTCAAACAAGACCATGGTCATCAGGTACATTCCAGCACTTAACCTGGACAGACACCAATCCATTAAAGGGCTTATTTATGAACACACATACACACACACTTATGAAGATCCAGTTTAGAATCACCCATTCATCTAAATATGGCAGCGAGAAATGATGAAGTCAAACGAATGAACACGAAAAATGTCAATCAGCTACATGGCAAATTGATTAAATGCATATTCATAGACTATGCTTAAGCAGTTAGTGATGATCGTGCAGAAGATGAAAACATCAATTAATAATATCCCATAGAATATCTACAAGCATTAACACTGTCCAGTCTTCAACTGGCTGAATTACTGTTGAAACAAGGATGTATTGTAATGTTATTGTGTAATTTATGTATGAGTGATGGACTATGCAATGGAATAAGATTAGTTGTATTAAAAATTGGTCGAACAATTCTAACATGTAGACAAGAAAGGTAATGTAGATAGATAGATAGATAGATACTTTATTAATCCCAAGGGGAAATTCACATTTTTGTAGTACATTTTCCGCGAATAACATTAGACACAAAAGGAGATCTTGATATGCCAGTAGTATTAAAACATTTACAGTTTCCTGTGAGAATAGCTTTTGCTATGACAATTAACAAATCACAGGGACAAACATTCAAAAAATTCAGTTTATTTATTAGAGAGAAAGAAACAATATTCACTCACGGGCAGTTATACGTTGTGTTGTCACAATGTAAATCAAAATTCAATGCAATCTTAAAGAAAAGTTCATTCCAAATATTGTTTTAACTGAAGTTTTAAAGTAAAAGTGAAAATAATGCATATGTCTCTTTAAATTGTATATCCGGGTAACCAAACCCCGGGGTTGGCAAGCAAAGCAAGCAGGGGGCGGAGCACCCTAGTTTTACATATTAAAGTGCTAGAAAGTGCAATTCAAAACTACATGTACAGTCTGCCCACTGATGTATGATAAAGTGATATTTTTCCATGCTTAAAATTCACCACCAATTTCTTTTTTGATATTTTATTTGTTAAGGCTACACCATTTGACTAGTTCTATTACCTCATCCCTGCATGCAGTATCATAATTTGTGGGTAGATCCACAATGACAGTTCAGTCAGTTCTGAAACAGCAATATCAATTCTACAGTGTTGTAACTATTGCACTGGCGAAGTTAAATGTTTACTGAAACTTTTAATTTTTTGCTCATTTATTTTCACTCATTTATCAATAATGTCCATCCATTCATTATCCAACCCGCTATATCCTAACTACAGGTTCACAGGGGTCTGCTGGAGCCAATCCCAGCCAACACAGGGCACAAGGCAGGAAACAAACCCCGGGCAGGGCACCAGCCCACCGCAGCATCAATAATATGTATTCAAAAATAGGGCTTGAATATAATGAATACTTGATACAGTACTTGAATACTCCTCTCAAAAGCAAATCACTTCAAGCAGAAAGAATTATACCCTGGTAGGACAGCACAAAAACCACTAAATGATATATCTTCTGGGCATCACAAACTGATGATATTACAAATGTATGAAAGAGACCTTTATCTGGCCTGTTCTACTTCAGATTAATAGATAAAAACAGTAACAACCTTCATGTACTGATAAGAAAAAAAATCTGAATGTACAATTTTGCCATGTAAAACAATCTAAACATTATTTGCAGATATAATATTTATTGTATTAGTAAAGACGCTCATAAGAAATAATAGGTAATGCCAAAGCCTATCCCTCTAATCTTCACTGTGTTAGTAAATTCAATTTAATAGCAGAACAGGACATTCAGACTTGTAAAATGAAACATATCACTAGTCTCTTAAATCCAACCCCAGATAAGCTCAGTTACTCTACCTGAAGCATCCATTCTTATCACCATATCAATACATAAATACATAACTGGCACAGTTTCTAATGCTTTAACTGGAAGTCATTCTATTTACCAACATTATAAACTAAAGAATTGTCTTCAATATTTTTTCTTGGAGGTGACCACAAATGAAAAACACCAGTGTTTAGAAGATTACATCACAAGTTTGGAGAATAGTCATCCAATCTCCCCAATTATAGAGATAGATGATTGTGCAATCTTAACCATCGAGCTTCCCAGATACAGTACAAACAGCTAGTTAAAGAAATGGGAAGACTTTGGATCTGCTATAGTGCTATACATACAAGGCTTTACCTTGCACACCACTGGGTAATTCTGTTATGATACTGTCTTGAAAGAAAAGGCTGAAATTTATTAAAACCAGTAAGAAAATGTATACATTCATGGACTGTGGAGTCAGCTGAAAAATTACAAGATTGTTTTTATTGGACAGAATAGGATGTTTTTAAAAATGCATATAAGAACATTCATGAGCTGTCTGACACTGTCACATTGTACAAGGTCCAACAAAAAAAAACAAGATGAACCCTATAACTCGGGAACCAGGAGTGGAAGGGGAGAAACAAAGAGATGGCTATAGATCTTGTTCTAACTTGTCACATTGAGAAAAGGTTCAACTTGATTGCTCCAATCAGTATGACCAGCTCTAAACCTAAATTCAAACCACCGAAGCAATATAAGAAATCAAGATACAAAGTTTTACTACACCTAGTAAAGGGTTTTCCTACTGAATTTTCAAGAAACTATATAGTAATAATTGAATAATCACCACAGCCTAACAGTGAAATATTGCCATGATCTGTTTGATACAAATTAATGAACAGTAGTTTTGAGACAACAATTTTTTATGACTTTGGAAAGAAAAGTTAAATGTGATCCATTAATAAATAGATTAATTTTGTAATGATCAAACAATAGTCATTGAAAGAGAATCTATTGACATCGTTCATCAATAAAGGCACATTGCAAACTTGTAAATGATAGTTGCAAAATGTCCTGCTTCTGTTCTACCATTACACAAAACAATTAAGGCAGTATGTTTATTTTGTCAGAAACTGTGATTATGTACTACCAGACAGCAGTGCTCCAAGTGTCAGCTCCAGAACTAGTTGTAAAAATTATATCTTTGGACTGAACAGGAGGCATTTAGGACCAGGAGACACTTGGGACTTCTCCAGGGAAGCTGCACACCACTACTGGGGGCTCTGTGGCCTGCTGTTCCTAGCTCAGAATGTTGGCACGTGACCTTCACTAGCATGAGGAGAGAAAAATTAAGTCAAAATGCATAAGTGGGTAGCTGATTACTTGATCTATCTCATTTTGTTCAATTTGTAATTAAATACTGTAAAAACATAAGCTTACTGCAACTAATGTTAAGTGGAATTTTCTCAGATACTAAGAACAGGAAATGATCTAAAGAATACTTGTTTATTTTTTATATGTTCATCTGTTAATCTGAAGTCAAAATCAAACCAGACTTTGTAGGAGATTTTCTTAATATTCTACATCTACAGTATGCATTTTTATTAATATGCTACTTGGTTGTTTCATATTTGCCGTAATATCAACATATCATCACTTTTTACAGGGTAAATGTGTGTAATGCATTAAGAAGCCATTTTTACCAGAATAATAGCTCATCCCCACAAAGGTTGCACATCACTAATAAACTGACTAGACAAATAAGGCTAATGAGGGCAAGGCAGTGGGCACAGAAGAGTGGCTTGGTTGCTTTACTATATAAAAAAAGGATTATAGATTAAGCAAAACATACGCACAGAGTGGCGCTAAAAAAATTATAAAATTTCTTTCTCAAATATTCATAATGACCATACAATTCAGTTGAGCTCTTCCGAAACATTAAATATGGCTTTATTAAATGTTAGAGCATTAACCAACAAGACGTTTTCCATCAATGATCTTATTAGTTATAGGAAAATTGATTTTATTGCACTAAGTGAAACGTGGCTTAGCTCTGATGGTGCGCCTGTTTTAATCAAATCTGCATCTCCAAATTACAGCTTTGCTCATGCGGATCGCCAAGCTAAGAAAGATGGTGTTTTAGCAAACATTTACTCGAGACAGTTAAAGTATAAAGATGGCAGTTTTAGTAAATTCACGTCCTTTGAGTATCCTGCTGTTGCTTTTCATAGAGCCACTGTGCTGCCCCTGACATAGTCGCACCTGAAAAGATAGTTAAAAAATCTTCTAGCACTGTTATACCTTGGAAAACCCAAAGAGTGTCTGATCTAAAGAGAACATGCCAGAGAATGGAGCATAAATGGAGAAAAACTAAACTGATTTTACACTATGAGATACTGAAGGTTAAAATAACAAAATACAACTACATAGTCTGTCTTGAGAGGTGGTGTTATTTCTCTAGAATTATAAATAACAATGTTCGTAATCCCAGAGTCTTATTCTCTACAATTGATCATCTGCTAAACCTAGGTCACTCAATGAAATGCCTCCAAAATACTTCCAGTGAAACTTGTGAGAATGTTTCTGTATTTTTAATCACAAAATTAATGATATTAGAAATAATATAGTACATCTCCCCAATACTGATCTTCTTAAAACCTGGTACTCCACTATAAACAAATTAAATTCTTTCACCAGGATATATTTACCTGATTTTCATAAAATAATTTCTCAACTGAGACCTTCCACCTGCATCCTTGACCCAATACCAAAATGTTTTTTCAAGGAAGTATCAGGTGTGATAACATTGATAGTATTCTTGACATAGTAAACTCATAATTAGATACAGGAGTCTTCCCAGACTGTCTTAAAACTGCTGTAGTCAAACCCCTGCTGAAGAAAAATAATCTGGTCTCCTCTGCTTTAGAAAATTTTAGACCTATTTCTAACCTACCTTTCTTAAGTAAAATCCTAGAGAAGACAGTTATTATGCAGCTAAATCACCACCTCAATAAACATGCTATTCTTGATAAGTTTCAGTCGAGTTTTAGAACAAATCACAGTACAGAAACTGCACTTGTTAAAGTAGTAAATGACTTGCGGTTATATGGAGACAGAGGCCATTTATCTGGTCTCATCCTCTTAGAGCTGAGTGCCGCATGTGATGCCATTGATCACAATATTCTTAGAAATCGCCTTAATCAATGGGTGGGCCTCTCTGGCAGTGTCTTAAATTGGTTTGAATCCTATATCACAGGTAGAAATTTTTTTGTTAGTTGTGGTAATTATACTTCAATGACACATCATATTCTATATGGTGTTCCACAAGGCTCTATCCTGGGTCGGCTGCTCTTTTCGATTTACATGCTTCCGTTAAGTCAGATTATCTCGGGGCATAACGTGAGATACCACAGCTATGCTAATGACACTCAGCTGTATTTATCAATAGCACCTGATGACTCAGACTCTCTTGATTCATTGACACAATGTCTTATTTGTGTTTCAGAATGGATGAGTAGTAATTTTCTCAAACTAAATAAGAGGAAAACAGAAATTTTAGTGATTGGCAATAATGGATATAATGAAGGTATTAGAAATACTGTAAACTTGATCCATTAGGATTAAAGTCATGACGGAGGTAAAGAATTTAGGGGTAACTATTGACTCTGACCTGAATTTTAAATCACATATTAATTAGATTACTAGGACATAATTTTTTCACTTAAGAAATATAGCAAAAGTTAGATCTCTTACAACACTGCAAGATGCTGAGAAATTAGTTCACGCTTTTGTTTTCAGTCAACTAGATTACTGTAACACACTCCTCTCTGGACTACCCAAAAATACATTGATCGATTGCAACTAGTGCAGAATTCAGCTGCTAGAATCTTAACTAGGAAAAGAAATCCGAGCACATTTCTCCAGTTTTGATGTCACTACACTGGTTACCTGTGTCATTCAGAATTGACTTTAAAACACTGCTTATGGATTACAAAGCCTTAAATAATCTCGCTCCATCTTATATTTCGGAAAGTCTTGCACCTGACACTCGAAATCATAACCTTAGATCTTCAAATGAGTGTTTGCTTAGAATTCCAAGAGCTAAACTTAAAAGAAGTGGTGAGACGGCCTTCTACCGTTATGCGCCTAAAATCTGGAATAGCTTGCCAATAGGAATTTGCCAAGCTAATATAGTGGAGCACCTTAAAACACTGCTAAAAACATATTATTTTAACATGGCTTTCTCATAGCTTAATTTAAGTTTAATCTTGATGCTCTGTATATTCAATAAATTATCATTATTATTCATGGTGGTTCCAAAATTCGTACTAACCCCTACTTTCACTTCTGTTCTTTTTTCGGTTTTCTGTGGTGGCGATCTGTGCCACCACCACCTAATCAAAGCACCGTCATGTCCCTACATTGATGGATTAAAGGTCAGAAGTCCACATGACTGTCATCGTTAAGTTCTTCCATGAGAACCCTGAATTCAATGAGGACTGATTGAGGTCATTTATATTAGGTAGAATGCTTGTGGCCTGGAACCCCTGCAGATTTTATTTTTTTCTCCAGCTGTCTAGAGTTTTTTTTTTGTTTGTTTGTTTCTTCTGTCCTCACTGATCATCGGACCTTACTTTTATTTTATGTTAATTAGTGTTCCCTTATTTTAATTCTTATTTATTTTGTCTTTTTATCTCTTTCTTCATCATGTAAAGCACTTTGAGCTACAGTACATAATTTGTATGAAAATGTGCTATATAAATAAATGTTGTTGTATTGTACCTTTTCTACCTTGAGATAAGGAACCTTTCTCCTTGAACACATTCAGTACACCCCTCTTCTAATGACTTATAGATTTGTCCATCTATACTAATAAAAGGCAAAGCCCTCACTGACTCACTCATCACTAATTCTCCAACTTCCCGTGTACGTAGAAGGCTGAAATTTGGCAGGCTCATTCCTTACAGGTTACTTACAAAAGTTAAGCAGGTTTCATTTCGAAATTATACGCGTAACGGTCATAACTGAATACTACTTACGTACATATATACGGCCATAGCCTGCAGCTCAGTCGCCGTGTGAGGCGGAGTTGTGTCCCCCATCACCACGCCTCCCACATAGTTGGTTGCCTGCCTATATTGCTTCCTCCATCCCCACGCCTCCCACATAATTGACTGCCTGCCCATATAAGGCCATCCGTCAGCAGCACTAATCTCTTATTTATAAACGGCGCAAATAAATTTACATGTACTTAACCTATATTACAACTATATACACATATTAGACACCTAGACACACATAATCCTCACATGTTCCCCAGTCCTTTATCTGAATTTTCTTTTAAAAGTTAATAATCACACGGCCTGGGAAGTCTGCAGTGAATCCGGCGACCAATCCTGATGTGCGCTGCGGACGCATTTACCTTATTTACATGTAAAGAAGCGATCTCACCGGCTCGGTGACAGTTCCTTTATTATACTCGCAGGCAAATCCACAACTTCATAGAGACGCTGCCGAAAACGAAATAATGCAAGAAAGCAAGGTAAAGAAACGGAAAGAATATCTTATTTATAAATGGTGCAAATATATTCACATGTACTTAACCTATATTACAACTATATACACATATTAGACACCCAGACACACACAATCCTCACATGTTCCCCAGTCCTTTATCTGAGCTTTCTTTTAAAAGTTTAAAATCACACAGCCTGGGAAGTCTGCAGTGAATCCGGCGAACAATCCTGATGTGCACCGCGGATGCATTTACTTAATTTACATGTAAAGAAGCGGTCTCACCGTTGTCAGTTTCTTTATTGAAGAATAAAGTCCGTCTCACCTGGGTGACTTGGCATTAGTGTCCATCCATGGCTGACGCCCGCTCCAAAACAGACAAGTAAAGCCATCAGCTCCGAATATCCCTTTTAGGTTAGCAGGCACCCCTTCTACGTGCACCCAACCGTCCTTATTACGGAGTCTTCCTTGCTTTACCGCTGGTTATGTTATTTTTAAAATGTTTCCTTTTCTTTTTCATTATTTCATTAACACACTAATTCTCCGCTGCGAAGCGCGGGTATTTTGCTATCTACACATATGAAAGGAAAAGCCCTCACTGACTCATCACTAATTCTCCCACTTTCCATATACTGTATGTGGGAAGCTGAAATTTCGCATGCTCATTCCTTGCAGTGTACTTATAAAAGTTAGGTATGTTTCATGTCCAATTACAACACCCAAGGGGGGGAAATGGGTGTACCCCCTAAACTGTATATATAGATAGGGGAAACCCCTCCTTACTATTTCTGCTACTTCCAATTTTCCCATGCTCATCCTTTATACTGTACTTACAAACGTTAAGTATGTTTCATTTCGTGTTGTGCCCCGTAATGAACTTTTGAAAATAACGTCTTCTTTTTGGCGGTTCTCACCATTACGCCATAAGGAAGTTTAGGAACTGAGCTCTCCTTTTGGCGGTTTCATTCCTTATTTCCATTAAAAGAAGATTTATTTCACACACAAGGGCCACCCCTGGTCCCCCTTCCTTTTTCCACACGGCCGGTGTCCACACACCTACCACGTGGTTGGCTCCCTGCCTATATACATTAACGACATCCCGTGCTCATGTGCCTCCTCACTCACTTCCTTACTGTCCTCAGCTGTTCATGCTCACTGCTCCCTTCTTCTTTACTCCACTGCTTCAAGCCTGTTATTGTTCGCCTTGCTTCACGTCTGCCTGCTGGTGGCCCCTGCCTTTTCGTTTACTGTACCGCTTTACTATGAAACTTACAACCACCAAAACTTTGTAATGGCACCTGGCTTTAGATCGAATCTCTGCACAAGAACCTCATTGAGGCAACTGTCTTCACTGAAACAGGCTCAGAGAAGACTGTATGTATTCCTTGCATCCCTCTCATACCCTCTGACCTCCCATTCCAGTTCAAACGCCTCCAATTTCCAGTAAGAGTCTGCTTCGCTATGACAATAAATGACTCTAAAAAAGGTCGGCATTGACTTGACACAAGATTGCTTCTCACATGGCCAACTGTACATTGCATGCTCAAGAGTAAGCTCAGCAGACATTTTACAGCCTTTTTATAGCCAATTTATAGTTGTCACACATTCAAAATCTAACAAAAATCTACCATTAGACTAAAACTAAAATTGGAGTTACTAAATTCAAGTCAAAACAAATCAGTATTATTTTTAATTGCATAGGTCAAACCCTTCAAAATATTTAGCCTGTGTTTGCAAAATTCAGAATTTCTGTAAAGTGCACTATTTTGCATTGAATGTAAATGCACATAGAAATGCCTTTAGATCATGTGACAAGGTAGCCCTCAGGACAACAAAGGCAAACCTAACTTGAGGCATCAAAGCAGCAAAGCGAAAGTATGGCAAGAAAATCCACAGCCACTTTCGTGACACCAGAGACACACAGCACAGAGAACTCAAGCCATAACAGACTATAAGACCACACTACCCGCATGCAGTAATGCTGTCACAGTTCCAGCTGTTTTGAATCTAATTGCACAGTTTGATGCCCTGAAAGACAAGTCTTCCAGGAATTCCATCCTTCCTCAGGATGAACAGGTATTATGCTTGTAGAGTGCTGACGTGAGAAGAACTTTGTGGAATGTAAACCCACGCAAAGCTGCTAGACCAGACAACATGCCTGGCTGAGTGCTCAGACATCTTCATCTTTACAGAGATCTTAAATATTTATCTGAAACACTAAGTCGTCCCCAAGTGCTTCTAAACCACCACCGTCATATTCATTCCGAAGAAGTCCTGTGTCTCTTACCTCAATGACTATCATCCAATAGCACTCACACCTGTCATTATGAAGTGCTTCAAATAACTAGTCTTGGGCCTCTTGAATGTCAGACTTCCACATCACATGACCCTCTTCGGTATACCTATCACCAAAACTCTTCCTCTGAAGATGCCATATCAACTGCTCTTCATCTGGTCCTGTCCCATTTGGACAAGGAACCTATGCTAGGATGCTATTCATTAACTTCTGTTAAGCTTTCAGCATTTGTGTCTGCTAGGCTACAATACTTCTCCATGCAACTGGATCCAGGACTTCCTGAAAGAGAGACGTCTGACAGTCCATGTCGTAAACACGATATCCAGTACCATGACGCTGAGCAATGGTGCCCCCCAGGGCTGTGTACTTAGCCCATTTCTGTTTACTCTACTGACTCAGCACTGTACGGCTGCGTACAGCTGTACCCATCATTAAGTTTGTGGATGACACAATGGTGATGGGTCTCATCAGCAAATGAGATGAGTGAGTTTACAAAATGGAGATACAATGATTGGCGGACTGGTGCAGGTGCAACAATCTGTCTCTTAATGTGGACAAGACAAAATAGATCATTGTTTACTTTAGGAAAGCCAATGCTGTCCACATCCCACTGCACATCGAGGAAATGGTCAAGAAAACCAAATTCCTTGATGTGTACCTGGCAGCTTATCTTATTTGGTCAATTAACACCATCTCCATATCTAAGAAGATGCAGCAGCATCTCCACTTCTGATGACTGAAGAAGGCAAGCCTACCTCCCCCAATTCTCACCACATTCTTCAGGAGCACCATCGAGAAAATTCTAAGCAGCTGAATCACTGCCTAGTTTGGGAACTGCAGTGTCTCTCACCATAAAGTCCTACAACAGTGCACACTTCAATATTATTTATCTTTAATCATTTATTTATCCACTAGCAAAATACCCGCGCTTCGCAGCGAAGTAGTGTGTTAAAGAAGTAATGAAAAAGGAAAGGAAACATTTTGAAAATAACGTAACATGATTGTCAATGTAATTGTGTTGTCATTGTCATGAGTGTTGCTGGCATATATATTTATATATATATATATATATATATATATATATATATATATATATATATATATATGCTTGGAATATGAATATGATATCATCCAATAATATCAGACCAACCCTGACAATGTGGTCTAGAAAACTTGCTGTTTTTAATTTCCAGTTTACATTCAGTAAATATTGAGACAGGTTAAGAAGGAGCTAGACTGAATGGAGGAATTATCAACTAAATAGTTTGGAATTGTTTAAGTAAGATGTCATTTACTGCAAGAAAATGAGATTGTTTTGAAATTTAGAAGCTGGTTTATAAAGGCCTCTTTTTGATACCTGCACCACTTTCATATCTATAATATTATTCACCAGATTCTGTTGATTGATGACAGTAACAGAGCATGCAATGCCAACATCCAAAAATAGTGTTATACTAAACATAATAAATGAAAATATTAATGGAATCTTTAATATGATACGATAACAATAGCATCCATAACCTCCTCTTTCAACAATGAAGTCAATACAGTCTTAAGTTCCCTTAGGGATCATTAAAGGTTGTATGTTTAAAATAATAACACATACACCTGACATTACTGATTAAACACACCTTCAGATGGAACAGATAACTGTTGCATTCAGGAGCATTTAATTCTTATTTACAATTAGGGCTCATTTATACTTCACGCTCAGAACGCGTACGCGTCCGCATCATGGCTGCCACGCGTTCCCAGCGTTCATTTCACGCGTCCTCTGAGCAGGTCCTCAGAAATTAACGCGACGCGTGCGCGAGTTGCAGTACCAGCAAAAAGTCGGGGGGCGCAGTGTGCTAAAAGTCGGAATGTGACGTCAGAGTCTCTGTTTACTATCTACATGTGACAGCAAGTCTCTATGGAGATCCTTCGGGGATCGATGTGCGCGCTTTGCTGTTTGATGAATGGTTCAAAGTGTTGAAGCAAAATGCCGACATACAGATGCATTCGTGGTGCTTTTATATTCAAGCGTCGCATATTCCCGATCGCAATGACATTTTAAAAGTCTCACATACCATCTTTTGTGCCGTCTATTTTTTATTTTTTTACTTTACCTGCTGTCAGGTACAAGAAGCTCGTAGCGATTAAAAACTGGGATGACGTTTACGACCGTCTGCTTTAATAATAAAGTAAACTACGAGGTTAAAGTGGACATTTCGAGATTAAAGCCAAAATTTCCACTTTAATCTCAAAATACACGTTTTCACCGTGTCTTTTATTTTTTTCTCAGTGGCTCAAATACAGCGTTATACATTATGTTGCCGATGTGAAGTTGCAAAAAAAAATAGACGGCACTGAGACTTTTAAAATGTATCGTGTCATTACGATCGGGAATATGCGACGCTTGAATATAAAAGCACCACGAACGCATTTGTATGTCGGCATTTTGCTTCACCACATCGAAGCATCCATCCCGTAGGATCGGCATAGAGGCTTTCTGTCACATGTAGATAGTTCCCGAATGTAATGACACGATACATTTTAAAAGTCTCACATACCATCTTTTGTGTCGTCTTTTTTAATTTTTTTATTTTTGCAACTTAACAACAGCAACATAATGTATATATAGCGTTAAATTTGAACCACTGAGAAAAAAATAAAGGGCACGGTGAAAACGTGTATTTTGTGATTAAAGTGGAAATTTCGGCTTTAATCTCGAATTGTCCACTTTAACCTCGTAGTTTACTTTATCATTAAAGCAGACCATCGTAAACGTCATCCCAGTTTTTAATCGCTACGAGCTTCTTGGACCTGACAGCTGCGGCAAGCAGCAAAAGTTCACCACACAGAACAAACTAAATGTCTGATACTCCAACTCTCTGCACATTTAGAATCTTTAGATTCATACTTGATATCACATTCATGATGAAATGCATTAAAGTGTGTATGTTACATTTTACATATAATTTCATTTAAATAATGAATACTGTTAATAATTACACACATGGGGGTGACAAGGTGGCGGAGCAGTAGCACTGCTGTCTCGCAGGGAGTTACGTTGCTGGTATTTCCTGCTTGTATTCCACACTGTGCTCCGGTTTCCTTCCAAAGATAAGCAGATTTGGGGATTTGGTGCCGCTAAAATGACGCTAGTGTATGTGTGCTCGTATTCACCTTGCGATGAGCGGAGACCTCGTCAAGGGACTGTTTCTCAGTCGTGCCCAATGCTTGTTGGAATGGACACATCCCTGGATTGATGGATTTAATCATTAAACATCCTTTTCACAGATATTGCGGTAAGGTGTTATCGGAATTTAATAGGTGTTTTAGGCAATTCACAACACAGAGAAGCCAAACATGTTCTCACCGTGATAATATCTCACACTGCCACCTGGTGGACTCCTCCAGATTTACGTAAAGAACGCGCGCAAGTATAAACACTTCAACGCTTGCGTAGCAGGAGCGTCCTCTGCAGCATGCGTCGCGTCGCGTGAAGTATAAATGAGCCCTTACTGTATTTCATTATACTTTTATCTGCTTCTCGAAAAAATAAATATTTCCATTCAAATGAAATACCTGCATTTCCATTGCCTGGGATTTTAGTTGTAAAAGACAATGATCCTCCAGTAACAACGACAGGGCCTTTAGTTGTAGCTCCAGCTGTAGGAAAGGACTGGCCAGTAGCTGAAGTTCCTGGAAACCGTGAAAACATATTAAGTAATACTGTATTTGTAACATTGTTCTTACAGGCAACATTACATAGGATCATAAGAAGCTTGATAAAAAAAGAGAAGACCTTTTTAGTCTATCAGACTTGTTTGATTAATAGCAATGTTGTTCCTATATCTTACCCCAACAATTTTTAAAGCCTGTCACCAAATGTTTTGTGCTAATGACTTATTTAACAAACTAGCCAAATGATTTATCAGACTGCTTTTCAAATGCATGTTACACTTTTTTAATGAAATGTACATTATACTCATTAACTCATAAACACAGTATAAACACTTGATGCACAGTTGATTTTTATTAGGCCCTCAATCTTAAATAGGATATACTGTATTTTACTTAGAACATAAAGTACTGTAAAATGCATGAAAGGTGAATCTTATATTTACCAGTGCAGTTTTGAGGGTCACTAAAGCTATATGACACATTCCTAAAAAAAATTAAAAATTAAATAATTAGATGTTCTGGTATTCAGCATTTCTTATTAAAACCATATATATAATTATAGATTTTCAGTAAGCAGTATTAGCCTATTACTCATTCTTGTCTCTTTTCAATTTTCGAATAAATTAAAAATATGCATTCATGGATTTTAATAGATCGTAATATGGTAAAATGTTTGGTCTTCACAACAGCAATGTCACATAGTATATTGTTGTTGCTTTACTCTTTTTGGATCTTAATTTGATTCTTAACCATGGACACCTGTGTGAGTTTACATTTTCACACTTTGTCTTTAGTAGAACCCATTTTCTTCGGTAGTTCAGAGATGGCAAATCTGAAATAATTAATAATTCTTTGCAATTATATAGCACTTTTCTCACTCTTCAAAGCACTCAGCAATTGCAGGTTAAGTGCCTTGCTCAAGGGTCCAACAGAGCAGAGTCCCTTTTGGCATTTACGGGATTTGAACCAGCAACCTACCGATTGCCATTGCAGATCCCTAGCCTCAGAGCCACCACTCCGCCTGTATGGCCTAGTAACAGCAAGTCTGTTAAAGTGATTTTCATGTTACCATTTGACCACTTTTTTTGGGTAAGTAAGACTCCAGAGTACTAAAGTTAAATTCCACATTTGACTAGTGATAGTTGATGGTCATAGTAGAATAAGGACTCTGACAAATGACAGGAGCCCAACCAGCTTGCTTAGTTAGCTAAAAGCTAAGTTGTCATAATGTTTGTTATGCTGGCAGGGATTGCCAAAAGGCAGAAGCAGAAACAAGTGACTAGGAAATGTAAATGTTTAATGAGCTAGACAGTAGTGCAGACACAAACAGGCCAAGGTTTGAGAAGTTGACAGTACTGTATGTTTTGTGGTCTGAAACTGATTTGTACCTCAAAAAAATGTATTAACACATATACTTCATGCTGTATATACATAGGTTTAAATAGAAGCACGTTAGCTGGATAGCTGTTAGCGCCTTTGTCATTTGCACCTCATTGTTAACTGAATAGCTTGTTAAGATAATGGACAACAACTAAAAATCTTAATGCAGCTGTTTAAAACTAAAATAGCTAACTAAATCTAAGCCCCACCAAAATAATTTCCTTTAGAAGAAATTATATGGGTTCTAATAAAAAAAATTCATAAAGCAAAAAACTTTAGCCACTGCGGACCTCCAAGACCGAAGCTGAGTGCCCTGCTTTAAGCAATACTCCATTCTGGCAGTGTACCATTGTAGCTAGGCGGAGTGGTGTAGTGTTTAAGGCTTTGAACCGCAAACCTATGGTTGTGAATTCAAATCCCACTTCTGACACTATGTGACTATGAGCACGTCACTTCATCTAGGAGGGACCCAAAGGAAATGTAACAAATTGTACCTTTCAAATGTTTTCGTGGATAAAGTCATCAGCCAAGAAAAAAAAATATCATTTTTACAATCTGATTTTCAACACTAATATTAAAGAAATAAAGTATACAATACTTCTCAGGGAAAATTAAAACATTTACTATGATAGAGTCAGTAATAGAAAATTAATTCTGAATACAAATAAATATTACATTATTTGAAAGAGGGAAAGGAAGATAAATAATCCATATATATATATATATATATATATATATATATATATATATATATATGTTAACTTTTCTTAGACTTACCCTGTGTCTGTACCATTTGAATTACAATTATTGCTCGGATTAAAAAATGACGTAATAATATCAGTTTCATTAATTTTTGCATTTTGTATACATGGAGCTGCAAAACAAAAAACAAGTTCATTAGACTGTATTTTTTAAACATACCAAAAGAAAGCTCAATGTCATAGAAAAACAAATAATGTAACCTAAAAACAGTTCTTACAATATATTTTTTTAATGTGAATTTTTAAAACAATTAAATTAAACAATTAAACAATTAATTTTGATTACAAAAAATGAATAGGTACAATACTTCAAGCAAACAATTACTAAACTAAATTTTATGACTAGAAGAACAACAAATTACACTAGAATAACACATGGGCATTTACAATGCAATTATGTACCATCACTATCATTATTCTGAACCTGTCTCTGTGTAGTTAACCAATTTGCCACTTATTCTAGAAGTACTCAGGCATTATTGTATGATTAAATAAGAAAGCAGATACTTTACAAAAAAGTTGGTGTAATTAATTTACTTACTAGCAAGTCGTACGCCTCCAATATGAGTGAATTGCAGAGTATTATTCTCAGAATTATTTAAAAGTCCTTCTATAATGCATGTGCTGTTTTCATTTTTCATACTGATAACAGCTGTGCAATTGGAAAAACTGGGAAAGAAGCAATGAATATTTCAATAGTTTCAATATTCCTCTTGCATCTTTTTCTTCTTCACATTTTGTATACATTATATTGAATCCTGCCAAATTTCCCCAAGAAGACAAATGAAGTTCTATCTATCTAAAGTAAACACATTACTTTAACATGGCCTTCTCATAACTTCATTTTAATTTAATCCAGATAATATGTATGTTCAATTCATTATAATAACTATTCATGGTGGCTCTAAAATCCATACTAACCCCAACTCTCTCTTCTGTTTCTTTTTCCGGTTTCTTTGTGGTGGCGACCTGCGCCACCACCACCTACTCAAAGCATCATGATGCTCCAACAATGATGGACTAAAAGCCAGAAGTCTGTATGACCATCATCATCAAGTCCTTCCGTGAGAACCCTAAATACAAAGAGGGCTGTTTCATTTATGTTAGGTAGATTGCCCAGAGGGGACTGGGCGGTCTCATGGTCTGGAATGCCTGCAGATTTTATTTTTTTCTCCAGCCGTCTGGAGTTTTTTTTTTTTTGTTTGTTTTTTCTGTCCACCCTGGCCATTGGACCTTACTCTTATTCTATGTTAAATAATGTTGACTTATTTTTCTTACTGTGTCTTTTATTTTTCTATTCTTCATTATGTAAAGCATTTTGAGCTACTTTTTTGTATGAAGATGTGCTATATGAATAAGTGTTGTTGTTGTTATTGTATCTGTCTTCTGTAAATTTACAACTGTATATTGTATTGCTTTCTGAAGTGTTTTTGCCATTTATTTAAAAAAAATTTTCCATATTACATTTGAAGTAGCTTAACATCTGAACGGTAATCAAATGCAAAGATCCAATATGTGAAATAAGAAAATTTATTTCCTAATTATCCTAATGTTCATCTGAAGGCAGAGCTACAAATTACAAGTAAAAAGAGTTCAGGGCTGCAGCGGGGTTTTGGCTCAATTCACTGCTGCCATTGTGGGGTTTACCAATGACTGTTGATTGACTCTTCTATATTCTTCTACTTTTTCATTTGATATAGTGCATCACAGTGGTGTAGTGTGAACTGCTGCTGCCTTGCAGATCCAGTAGCCTGGGTGTGAATGTGGCATCCAGTTGCCACCTGTGTGGAGAATGAGAGAGTGGGACATGCAACGGACTGACACCCCATCTAGGGTTGGTTTAGGTCAGGGGTCCTCAATCACGGTCCGCAGTGGCTGCAGGTTTTTGCTCCAACCCAGTTGCTTAATAAAAAGCACTTATTGCTAAAGTACCACTTCTGCTTCACGTTAGTGATTTTGAGCCCTTATTGCTTAATTTTGTCTTAAACAGCTATTTTAATTGATCCTTATTATCAATAACATGCAAATGACAAGAGAGAACAGCATTTCTCCATTTAGCTTATTTACATTTACACCTGTGTGTATTTATCTGCACTATTGGGTTTAATTAAATACTTGGAAGAAAAATGAAGAGAAAAAAGTGAAGGACTGAGAATTACTCGTCCATTTTAGCCTTCAAATCATTTGCATGATAGAAAGGGAAAGAAAATCTAGGATATGAGAATGACCTGACATAGCAGAGTTAATTTAATTTCATAGCTTGTTAGTGCTTTATTGGCAAGAATTGCTTTCTAATTAAGCAACCAGGTCAGAACAAAAACCTGCAGCCACTGCGGCTCTCCTGGGCTGGGATTGAGGACCCCTGGTTTAGGTGAATGTGAGACTTCTAAGTTCTGAATTTGATATACAGTATATAGTTCCGGAAGAAGCACTACTTTACTTAGTGGATGACCCAATGACATTGGTCAGTCAAGATGATAAACACTGCCAACTAGATGCGGAATTTAGGCCAACATGTATAGTCACTTAAATCAGTTACAGACCTAAACATCTAGTTGACAGATACTGAATTAGCAAAAATACAAATTAATTCAAACATACCCTAAGTTAAATGTTAAGCCACTTATATCTGCTTGTACAAATAGTTGTAATATGTCTAGTCCTTCTTACACACATCCACCAATCAAAGGTTGCAATTTTCTGTTGAGGAGGCAAAAGATTTTATCAAAGGCAACTCAGTTTTTATCTGGCCTTTTACCATCAAAATGTAATGCCCACCCATCTGGAAAGGAAAGCAATGATGGTCATGTCAGAGTCTACCTCCTCCTGATCTCCAGCTCATATTCTCTTTGTGACTTCAGACTATTATCAAGGCTTTCTCTATTGGCTCTCTTAAGCTTTTAATCGCTGCCTCTTCACTTTCATAATGATTTTCCTCTGACCCTGCAGGGAATACCCTGCAGTTCACTTCCATTAGAACTGGACAAATCTTCCTTCCATATTTTTTTTGCAGTCTTGTATAAACTCTCCATTCACAGTGCACTCCCTCTTACAACCACCTTTAGCAGAGGATGATTATTTTTCTTTTGCAGATCCTAGAAATACATCTTGGAATAGTGATGTTTGAAACAATTTGGGAACCTTCCTTTAAGATCCATCTAATAATAATAATAATAATTCTTTGCATTTATATAGCGCTTTTCTCACTACTCAAAGCGCTCAGCAATTGCAGGTTAAGGGCCTTGCTCAAGGGCCCAACAGGGCAGAGTTCCTTTAGGCATTTGCGGGATTCGAACCAGCAACCTTCCAATTGCCAGTGCAGGTCCCTAGCCTCAGAGCCACCACTAAAAATCCAATGACCATGAGGTGAATACATTAAATTTTCTGGGGGGTTGATGGTGTAAGTTTATGTAAACCGTAGATTTAAGGAATGTTGACAGACACCAATGGTAATAATAATAGTAAAGATAGGTAAACTGCAAACATAAAAGAGTTGTAATAGGAACTAAAGTTTGAATACCATCTAATATCTTGATTTTAAAATGTAAATTTCATTAAATTAAGATCAGAGAGAGAATGGAAAAACTGCTGCAGATTGTTATTTACAGCCCCTTTCACATGTAAATTACAGTATGTGGCAAATACCTGGTTAACTTTTCCAGCACTGCTTAGTGATACACCCTTTCAAATCAGTAGCCTAATGGTGCAATTGATCAACATTCTCAGCAATCCAGTTCATGTTTACTTATAACTCAACCCAATAAATGATTTGTGAATATAAAAATGTACAGATGCAAATGTTAACTTCCTCACTAGTTTAAATACATTTCGAGGCTTTTACAAAGTTTATATAACATAACCTCACTAACATTACATTCATGAACATTGGCTGCGTCAGAAAAATGGCAGTTGTTGCAACTAATGCTTATGTTTCTCTTATCTCTTTAGTTAAAAATAAATTGTTCAAATAAAGATGCAGCTATTCAGAATAAGAGAAGAACACTGCATTTTTTGTGGTGTGCTGCCTGTGCTTGATACTACCATTTCAGAAAATTTTGGTGATGCAACTGCACTACCATATAAAACCACCAGGGAGAGCAGTATAAGCATGAAGTGCTATGTGGAGCATCTGAGCCCCTACTAGAAAAACAATTGCTTGGAATCTCAAAAAGGGATCTGCAAAATTCTTGTTCCACTTATAGCTTTTAATTTGTACACTGTTAAGGCTTTTATTGATTTTAAACTCTTATTATAATGTGTGTTTTTATGGCTTATATCAAAACAGTGAACATCCTTTTAGTAGTAAAAAATAACACTAATGATAATACAATTTACTTCATTGTTCTTTTCAAGACATTCAATAACTGAAGTTTATTATAGCAACTAAAAAAGTACTGAGCTATTTTGAAGCTTATTCTGAGTAAGTCTGTTTTGAATTTTAGCTTTATTGGCTTCCTTTCCTTCATTCAGCTTTTTCTTTAGCACACATTGTATGTACTTCAGAACCAATTTGTCACCAGATTCGAATGCTCTTTTTTCTAATATAGCTTCTCAATAATCCAGGGATTGTTGAACCAATGTGTTAACACAGACGTTAATATACTCTGTGATGTAGTGACAGAGTTCCTGGGGGGTTGATGGTGTAAGTTTATGTAAACCATAGATTTAAGGAATGTTGACAGACACCAATGGTAATAATAATAGTAAAGATAGGTAAATTTGAATCACACATCATTTTCCAGTGTGTCATTTGGAAGCAGTCATTCAGAGCCATTTCAGCCTCCAGGCTCCACTTTCTCACTATTCTGGTGGTAACAGGTTGCCAATAAGATGAATCAGGTTGTGGTCAGATTTGTTTAAAGGAGCAAGTAGATTACACTTAAAGGCATCTTTAACATTTGAATACAGCAGGTTCAGCTTATTACCCAAAGCTCATGACCACAGGTAAGAGTAGTAATGTAGATTGACTGGTAAATCAAGAGGTTCCCTTTCAGATTCAGCTCATTCTTCACTACTAAAGATCGGTATAGCAATGGCAAACTGTACTTGCTGCCCCAAATTGTCAGTCGATCTCGCAACTCCTTTTCACTCACTTGTGAATAAGACCTCAAGATATTTAAACTCCTCCTCTTGAGGCAGTAACTCACCTCCCATTCTGAGAGGAAAGTCCACCTTTTTCCTACTGAGGATCATGACTTCAGATTTGGAGGTGCTGATCTTCAAATCTGCTGCGTCACACTCAGTCACAAACTGTCCCAATGTGTGGTGGAGTTTCCAGCCCAATGAAGCCTACAGGACCACGTCATCTGCAAAAAGCAGTGATGCGATTCTAAGGTCATCGAACTGGACCTCCTCCCTTCCCTGACTTCTCCTTGATATCCTGTCCATGAAAAGCACAAACAGGAGAGGAGACAAAGCACAGCCTTGGCGGAGTACCATACCCACTGGAAACAGTATTGATGTTTTTCCCAAGTATGAGAACACAGCTTTCACTGTGCCATTATACTTGTACACTCCATGGTCCGCTATAAGCACAAACAGTTCATCCATCTTAATTGACAGTGATCAAACATTTCCCATTAGGATAGATGGTAGGCCAGTTCTAAAACCTTTTTGTCTTGCTTTTACTCTCGCACCAGTACTCCATCATTGTCTGTGGACAAACAGCTCCTGTGGTAAAGTGTAACTCAGCTGCTTAGCCACTTGCAATCACAGTGAAAGTACTTGATTATGGGAGTATTTAACACACCCCACTTTCATTTTCTCATTGTCTCTTACTGTTTCAGGTGTTCAAGACATAAGGCAGTCTTTGTGTCCCCTTCACGACTCCATCCAAGTTTCAAGCCTGTTTGAAGAGGAGTCATGACAACCTGGCACATGAGTTTGTGTGCAATGCAGTTGGTTGGTAAATTTAAAATCCATTTAAAATCAATTTACCCAATATCTAGTGGCTACTATTAATGACGAGCCAGAATCAAGATCAATTCTACATTTAAAAAAAGACTAGTAAATAATAAATAAGTTCAGAAAAAACCAGTGAGAAATATGGAGCTTCTGTAAACAGGCTGCTGCTTGCACTGCACCTGAAATATGCAGTAATTGCACATACAGTGATCCCTCGCTATATCGCGCTTCGACTTTCACGGCTTCACTCCATCGCGGATTTTAAATGTAAGCATATCTAAATATATATCACGGATTTTTCGCTGGTTAGCGGATTTCTGCGGACAATGGGTCTTTTAATTTATGGTACATGTTTCCTCAGTTTGTTTGCCTAGTTGATTTCATACAAGGGACGCTATTGGCGGATGGCTGAGAGGCTACCCAATCAGAGCACATATTACGTATTAAATAAAACTCCTCAATTATATACGATATGCTTCCTGCGTGGTGCTTTGAACACTTCAAAGCTTTAACAGCCCGTATTGATTTTTGATTGTTTGCTTTTCTCTGTCTCTCTCACTCTATCTGACATTCTCTGCTCCGGACGGAGGGGGTGTGAGCAGAGGGGCTGTTTGCACAGAGGCTGTTTGCTGAGAAGATACGAACGCTCCTGTAAAAAATGCTGAAAGACTACCTTCACATTGATCCCTTCATTGAGGCCGCTTTATCGTGGTGCTTCCCATACTTAAAAGCCCAAAAGCCCTATTGATTTTTGCTTGTTTACTTTTCTCTCTCTCTCTCTCTGACATTCTCTGCTCCTGACGGCACTCCTTTGAAGAGGAAGATATGTTTGCATTTTTTTAATTGTGAGAAAGAACTGTCATCTCTGTCTTGTCATGGAACACAGTTTAAACTTTTGACTAAAGGGTGTTATTTCATGTCTAGAGGGCTATAATAATGTTAAAAATAAAGAATCCTACTTC
This sequence comes from Polypterus senegalus, assembly GCF_016835505.1. NCBI lineage: Eukaryota > Metazoa > Chordata > Cladistia > Polypteriformes > Polypteridae > Polypterus > Polypterus senegalus. Next base: position 269,131,437 of record NC_053155.1, read on the forward strand.
GTGGAAATTCATTTATCTGTCTGGAGAGGATTAACCGCGATAAATTAGGGTTTACTGTACTACTGTGCGAAGAATATTTATAAACAGTGTGGGAGAGTTTCTAAGGGTTTAAAAGATATAAAAATAACCATACAAACATATGGTTTCTATTTCGCGGATTTTCACCTATCGCGGGGGGTTTTGGAACGCAACCCCCGCGATCGAGGAGGGATTACTGTATTACTTCTACTTTTGAATTGCCAATTAATCTACACCACAATCTGAGAATCAGACACACCATTCATAACTAAACATAACTAAAGAGAATTGCTAACTGATTGATCGCTTAGAATACTTTATACTTAGTGAGTAACCAGCCCAATATTGCTTTGTATTATTTCTCAGGTGTCAAGACATCACATCCACTAGAGTTCTTCACTAAAATAATATACATGTGAGGTTAGATTCTGGCTTTTACAGGCTTTCTGAATTCAAACTGTATAAGTTACCAATATGATTTACTTGCATAGTTTAAGTCTTTGGTACGTTAAAAAGATTTGCAACCCAGAGAAAGCCGTTAAACCCACCTTGAAAACTCAGCTAGACACTAAACACATCTAAGAATATCTGAAAACACCTAAACAAATCTGAAATAGACCTATCACATGTTTTATAATGTTTGCAATTTTTTTTACTAAGTCCTTGTGTTTAATAATAAATTGCATGACTTTTCTTTCTTTAAATTGGTACGTACTGCGTAAGCTACTTAGACTGAAGCAACAACCAGATCCCCAATCCACAGAGAAAGGTAAGGAAAGTGTTGAAAGCTTACTGAAAATCTCAAGAATGCAGGCTCAAAATGAAGATAAAAATTAATTAAACAATTAAAACCTCTACCCCTCTTACTTGCAGAGTAAACCTTAATGCTGTGTAATAATTTATCTTTGTATTAATACACATAGAGGTAAAATGATGAGATATCATTTTCATTTTCTCACACAGCCAAATGCCATTGAATTTAAGTATTGACCTATTATAAGTGTGTTTCTGTGTGCAGCAAAGGACTGGCATTCCATTCAGGCCTGGTTTTTGCATGTGACTTGGTTTGTAATACATTTGATACGCAAAAGGCATTTCTGAGATCACACAACATCTGATACTTTAAAATCATATTCATACAGTACACAGTGGTGTTATATGAAATATAGAAATTATCTCACACACCAAACTCAGTGAGCACTGTGTGCCTGCCTAATCATTCGTTTACAGAATCTGTTATCTAAGAGAGTTGTGGAGAGACAGACTTTAGGAACAGATTTAAGACAGGAACCAAACTTTGAGTGGGTGCAGACCAGAATGGAGAATACAATCACACTTGATCACACAATTAGAACTGTCATTTAACTGCATGTCTTTTGTTAATGGGGAAAAGTAAGGAGTACCCAGAAAAAAACCTCAGGCAAGCGTGAGTAGATCATGTAAACTCCATACAAAATTAACCAAGCCAGAAATAATTTTATTAGCCACCTGCAGATTTGGAAATTTGAATTTCATTATAGAACATGTATCTCTTTGTACTGATACTTTTAGTTTCATAAGCATCTGTTCCACACACATTTAAAAAGGTCAAGGTGCTAGTAAGTGCAAATGTAAGTGGCTGATAAACACATAAAAAATAAACAAGTGTGGATTCCACTCTAGACGAAATACTAGAACAAAAATATCTAAAATATACACGAAGAAAGGTCACTTTTTTGTTTTTAAATATAATTGCATTCTCAAACTCATTTAATTTAGGATTTCAAAAGGGTCAGAATCAACCCAAGAAGCATTTGGCGCAAGGCAGCCATTAATCATGGATGGGTCACCTGTCCAGTATAGGACCCTAAACCCATTTATATTCTTAGATAATGTTGGAAGGTTAGTTCAAATCCATGTGTATTAGAACATGTAATTTAAAATGAACAGCTGAATTAAGTACTAAAACAAATCAAAAACTGCTAGGCTACAGCCAAAAGAATAAGTTCATTTTCAGAAACGATTATAAGTTCACACTCATAAGTTATTTTTCTATCTTTTACCAATGTTGTACCTAGATTTTGTTCTTATTTGACTTACCTTGTGTTTCCTGTAAAATTACATTGCACTGGATAAATCTAGTCAAAGGAATATAAGAGAAAGTCAAACGTTTAGAATGACTTACTATATATTTTAACAGAGTTTAAGGAATTGATCATTTCAAACTGCAGTCATTTGCAAACAAATCAACTGCTTTCACTTAACAAATACCTTATGGAGACTGAAACTTAATTCATAGATTTATTTTTTATTTGCTTGTTCGTGTGTTTTTTAAAAGCCATAAAATTATCAAGCATGAAACAGATAAAATCATCTTACCATAAATGGAATGCAGTTGTTTGAAAGGCTGAAAAGATAACAATACAGCATCATTAAAAAATCCATATATGCTTTACCAATCCCACATAATCCAGTTCAGCATCCCAATATAACTGTGAAAATTGAGCAGATATTATAGATAAGTTTATGACACTCCTGTATACATATTTAAACTATTAATACCTACTAAAAAGCAACTTTCAAGTATGAGTTACATCACAACACTTAATTGACAGTTCCTGGTTTTTTTAAGGTTTATTAAAACTGTAAAGAATTGATGTTTTTAAAAAGTAACTAAAAGTAACACAGTGTCCATTTATTTATAAATGCCTCCATTTACATCAAAACTAGTTACTGTTACTTCATTTATTTTTAATATTGTTTTTAAGAATACTTATAATAGTGTTTTTAGGGAATCTCTCGTTTTAAATCCTAGTTTGCCTTCTGCAATGAAAAATGTGATCATGCTGAGATCCAAATCCAGTCTACTGGAGCTAGGAGACAAGATCACTAAGTACTTTGATGAAAATGCATTTCAAAAATAACCAAATAAAAGTCACAGCATCAAATTTTTCAAAACATTCACATCGGTACTTACTAAGTGCAAAATAAAACCGATATGTACCCTAATCTCCAATAAATGCCTCACTTTCAATGTCAACATCAGGACAATTTTAGCATCAAAATCTATTCAAAAATGTTTGCTCTGTCTGAATTTTCTAATTGTTGATTAGTTTTGATATCTTTTTGAGGACTGGCATTCAAACATTCAATCTGTAGATCTCACGAAAGCTACTGCCTGTTTTAAATGACATTTAACATCTCTTGATTTTTTTTTTCTAAGCAGTCTTGGCCTGTTAGCAATCTTAGCTCTGCAGAATATACAGTTAAGTACATAGGTATTTGGACATTGATGCACCTTTTATAATTTTATCTCAATATACAACCACAATGGATTTGAAATTAAGCAATCAAGATCTGACAGAGGAATAGACTTTCAGCTCTGTTTAAGGGTTATTGCATTAAGGTTTCAGGCGTTACAGACATTTTTCACAGAGTCCCTCCATTTTCAAAGGCTCAAAAGTAATTGGACATGTGACTGACAAGCAGTGTCATGGACAGGTGTTGCTTGTTCCCTCATTATTCCATGACAAATTAAGTAAATAAAAGGCCTGGAGTTAATTCAAATTTGTATTTGGTAACTGTTCACTGGAACTCAAGATGAGGTCCAAAGAGGTGTCAATGCTAGTGAAGGAGGCCATCATTAGGCTAAAAAAAACAAAATAAACCTATCAGAGAGATAGTTAAAACTTTGGGAGTGCCCAAATCAACAATTCTGTGCATTCTTAAAACGAAAGAATGCATTGGTTAGCTGAGCAACACCAAAAGGCCTGGGAGACCACGGAAGACAACTAAAGTGGATGATCGCAGAATTCTTTCCCGAGAGAAGAAAAACTCCTTCATAACATCTAGCCAGGTCAAGAGCACTCTTGAGGAGATAGGCATATCACTGTCAACGTTTTTCAATCGAGAGACACTTTCATGAATGTAAATACAGAGGGTTTACCTCTAGATGCAAACAATTGGTAACACTGAAGAACAGGAAGGCCAGATTAGACTTTGGCAGAAAACATCTTAAAAAGCCTGACCAGTTCTGGAATAAGGTTCTTTGGCCAGATGAAACTATGATTAACTTGTACCAGTACGATGGGAGGAGAAAAATATGGAGAAAGAAAGGGACAGCTCCTGGTCCAAAGCATTCCACATCACCTGTTGTCTGCAGTGTTATGGCATGGGCATATATGGCTGCCAATGGAACTGGGTCACTGGTGTTTATTGATGGTGTGACGGCTGACAGAAAGGTGAATTCTGAAGTGTATAGGGCTATACTATTTGCTCAGATTCAGCCAAATAAACCAAAACTAATTGGAAGACACTTTACAGTGCAAGAGTATAATGACCCAAATCACACTGCAAAACAACCCAAGAGTTTCTCATGGTAAAGAAACGGGATATTCTTCAACAGCCAAGTCAATCACCTGATCTCAACCCCATAGAGTGTTCTTTCAGTTACTGAAGACAAAACTGAAGGCAGAAAGACCAATAAAACCAACTGAAAACAACTGCAGTAAAGGCCTGGCAAAGTATCATGAGGGTGGGAACCCAGGACTTGGAGATGGCCATGGGTTCCAGACTTCAGGTAGTCATTTTCAACCAAAAATTGAAAATTATCATTATATTTATGAATATGTTAGTTTGTCAAAATTATTTTGAGCCAGTAAAAATAGGGGAACCGTGTATAAAAATGCCTGTCTTTACTAAACAACTCATACAATATTTTTGTTAAAGCCCTTCAATTAAAGCTGAAAATCTACACTTCAATCACATCTTCATTGCTTTGTTTTAAATCCATTATTGTGGTCCGAGTACATATGGATCTAAGTGTAAATCTAACTAATATAACTTTGATTATTAATATCAAAGTGAAACTGACAGCATTGTGGACTAATGAAAGGACATATAAAATATATTGTTATAGTATTGTAATTACTTATAAGAGAAAGAGACTGAAAATTAAATTCACAAAGGAAACGTATTTGTATTCTCAGCTGAGCCCCATCCATCATTCATCCTTCCTTCCTTTTCAAACCTGCTTAACTCATTTATATGGACCATGTACTGTATGATACAAATTACAACAATGTCATGGCCAAGGAACAAACCAAACTCTTAAGCATAAGGTATTTCTGATTCTCAACATTAAGAATTTAGTTTTCCAACTCACACTAAAGTTGATATCACATTATATGAGTTCTAGTCATGGGGTATGTCAGATTTGATGAAGGATGTTGCAGATTGCATCACTAGATCATGTAGTGCTGTACAAGTGCTGTACAAAGTGTTAATAGGCTAACAGAGTTCAGGCACAATTTCAACCCTGTTTTCTCATTTTCATTCTGTTTTAGTATGACAGACACAATACACCAGAAAGACAAGCCTCTTCTCTGTTTGTGAGGCTCAAAACACAAGCGTTTTTTTTTTTATTCCTCATCACTACTTTCTATTCGTTGTACTTGCAGATGAGCATTCACTGGTTGTTATCTCTCCTGTACACACAGCACAATCCTATTATTAAAGAGAAAATCAAAATCCTCACATAAGGCCAACTGCCACCCAATCTTAAAGTTGTGGGGGAAAATGTCTCGCAATCCTGGGGCAATGCTAGAGAAAAGTTGGGTTATAAAAATGACTTGAAAAGTCCATACCACCTGCATTTAAGTCCCTCTGTGTTTCACTGGGCTACTAAGGCTACATATAGACTGTAGTTAAAAGTGACTAAACTCTGATTTTTGGCTCATATCTAGTTTGTCTGTTTGATTATTTAATTTTGAGATTCATATTTGATATAACTGTGTACCACTATCTGTTCTGAATCTATAAAGTCAATAAAAATTAATTCAACATATAAATGCACTAATAGAAAGTTTATATATATGGTCGCATATATGCATATCGAGAGTATCTACACAGCACTACTAATAAGCATTGAACACACCAGCACCTAAAGAATCACAATCACTAACATCCTCTCCTTTTTCACCCACAGACTACAGGACAAGTCGCACGATGAATGCTGACTCCACTTCCGGTCTTGTTTCCGGTCGAGGTGTCTGCCTTTTCTGCCACATGGGCTATTAAAAGACCAACGATGCCAGAAGATGGCATTCATTTCTGAAGTAGAGACCACAAAGAGCTCAACAGAGAGCAAGTTCAATTTAGCCTGAGAAAAGTACTGAAGGGTGCTTGATGTCCCCGATCTTATTTTGGACATTTCTTTTCAGTTAACTTCTTTTTGCATTAAAATGGGATCAGAGTTGTTCCCCAACTCTTCAACATATACCTGTTGAATATAATACAGTATTTAGTTGTTTTATTATATATATATGCATATACATTCCACGTGTTTACTCTAGGTCACTTTACCAAACATTAGATGTTCTATTGAGAATTGATAATATATACTTTGACAAATATTCATTTAGAAAGAGGGAGCTTTTCCACAGCACTGCAATTACTCTTCAGAACACATTACAAGGTCAGCACTTCTTCTGTACGTATTGCTGAAAACTTTTTTTCTCTGTGCCATTAATGAACATATATGTAATTATTACATTTTTCTATTATCTTGGTAAATTTTAATTAGCTATTTAAAAATATTGTTATATGCTTCAATACTTGTTATAAATGCAATCCATACCTTAATGAAAAATTACATCCTGAATAATTTAATACTGTTTGAAGCTGAAAGAAAAAGATACAGTACATGCATGAAATGTATTCCTCAAAGATAGAGCTAAATTTTCCAACTACATTCAGCATTCATTTAATTATCAATTGAACTTATATGTAATGTTTACAAATGTTTCAAAGTTTTTGTTCAGTATTTTGATAAAAAAAGAAATGTGTTATACATGGTTTATAATTAGATACCAGTATTCTTATAGCACTGACTGAGGTTCAAAAGCAAATCTCCACCACTACACTCATCTATCCACAGAATTATTGCATAATAAGACTATATAATATAAATGCTAACTGATTTTCCTCCATCATAAAACAACTAATATACAGTTTGTGGGCTAAGCTGTCACTTAAAATGCATCCAAAGAGAATAAAATAAAATTGCTAGGAGACTGACATACCTGATTCAAAACAGTTGTTTCAGTTGTATTATCCATAGCATTTACTTGTAATGTGAAAACATAGTACGTCTCTGTAAAATTAAAATAATTGTAAGATTATTATAATCATTTTTAGAAGAAAATAGTATTGTACAATTAATACAGAATTCACTATTTTAAAATGAATCTATCCTTCAATATTGCATATAAAGCAATAATAAACTACAGTGCACAGCAAAAGGAAAAATATGTTTTTTGATATTTATGACACAGTAAAAAATGTATACCTATACAGATCAAATCTGAAATAATTCTGCAAAATATTAAAGTAAGGTATTTTCAAATATGTGCATTTATGACAGCTGAAAAGTAAACCAAAGGGAGCTTGCTATATAAAGAAATATCCACCCATGAATCCATCTGTTATTGAACCCAGTTACAATGGCCTGGAAGAAATATATAAAAACAACAACCCCAGACATATCAATTGAACAAATTGGTCATGTCACAGTAAAACCTCTACACATTTAGTTAGTTATTTTACACATTCTAATCCCCCACCAACATCCTCCATTGTTTTCAATTATTTTTAAGCAAATTACTCATTTCAATTTCTGAGAGGCTAGTAATCTGGCAAGATAGTTATCAAGTTATTTTAAGTGAAAAAACATTTACATGGACAATTAAAAATTTAGGAAACAAAATAGTGAAGAAAAAAAATTAAAAGGCTGCTCATTCAATTTTCATATCTAAAACATGCATAATTTTGTTAAATATAGTTCTTAAATACATGTTCAACAGCAGGACTCCAGGCAACACCTCTAATGATTGCAGCAGACATGATAAGAGTGCAGCTAGAGGGTAGCACACGTACTGTTTCTAGTTCTAGTTTCTTAAAGTTTACTGATGAAGATATTCTGGTCCTTTGAATTCATATAATAATTAATGGCTAGGGCAGTGTGGAAACTGTAAGAGATGGTGAGCTCTCTCGTGAATTTTAGTGTTAATGTTATCTATGTTCATATGTACCCACATGTCAAACGTCTGATTGCAGCATAGCCTTGTTTGATGAAATGGAGTCTTGTCTAATACTGGATAGACAATTGTGTTTTAGTGCTAAATAAGAATTTACAAAAGTTTTTCAGCGGTGAGTAAGCCGACTCCCTCACATGTAAGCATACATTCCTGCATACTCTATTGCAATTGAAGGCTAGCATGTTTATAAAATTACACCTAAAAGGATGATTATAAAATAAGAAACATTTAGAATTAAAATCAAAAGTGCAAGGCTGTCATTCAAAAAGGACTGTTATCAGAGAAGCAGAGGTGCTGTAATGTGCAACGATGACAAGAAAATTGAACAAGACTTGGGGATGGTATCTTGGAGGATGAAGAGTTAAACAGTATTTTTCATAATTTTAGCTTAATCCATCCCATGGCAAGTTAGAAAACTGTTAGAAATGCCTGGCCTCCAGTTTACAACACTAAACAACAGATTTTATAAGTTTGACATTTTTGTATGCTTTTATAAGAAATGTTTTTGTCAAAAAGTTCAATTCTGTGAAGTAAAAATATATTGTAATCATACTGTTTTGTGGTTCTTGTAAGTCAGGTATATAAATAAGTATGGCTTGAAAGGTTTAGATAGATAGATAGATAGATAGATAGATAGATAGATAGATAGATAGATAGATAGATAGATAGATAGATAGATAGATAGATAGATAGATAGATAGATAGATACTTTATTAATCTCAAGTATTCATATCTCTCTGAAGTGATGCAGTATGTGAGACTCTGGTAGGAGTGGTATCTTATATAGCGTAAGTGTCATGGAGGAAGGGAGGAAGGGCGGGCATACTGGCCATAATGGAAGGAAAACTGGAATGGAGACTTAAACCCTACAGAATGCCTGGAAATCTTTTTCCCAACTGGAACAGAAGAATAATGGATGGACTGGGTAAACAGGAGCAGTTCATTTCTCCACATGACAGAGGGCAGTGTTCCACTGGGCTGAACCCAGTTAGGGCACCCTTGGGGTGGCAAGGGAATTGGAGTCCAATAACACAGCCCTGTCGGGGTCATTGGGTGCCTGTCAGGGTCCAAGGGGAAGTCTGCCCTGGTTTCCACATGACCTGAAAGTGCTTCAGATGACATATGCCGTGACACCGGAAGCAGCATGGGTCTGGTTTAAAAGAAGTCAGAAGTCATAGTTGGAATGCAGTGGGTGACACTCACTTAGAAGAAGAAAGGAGAGAACAAACTGATTAATTGTCAAATTCTTGTATTGATTTTGGTTGACTTCTGTTTGGAATGTGCCATAACAAATAAAAATCCCATATCAGAACCTGGAGTTCTGTCTGTCGTTTGAGGCTCATTTGGCACCCTCTTGTGGCTACGGCAGTAACTTTCTACATTTAATTTCTTATTCTAAAATGACATTTAGGAGATTATAAAAGAGAGTCCCAGACACTAATAATAACAGAAAGAAAAAATTTAATTGATCACTGGAATTTTGATAAATATAGTTGGATGAAAATGTGTTTTCAGTTTCTCATCTTCTTGAGCATAAAAAGACAGGAGTTGCAGTGATGTAGACTAATGCTCCCTAGGGATATTTCACAAACCACAATTTTCTTTATTTTTGGGATAAAGACCATTTAAGGCTTTCTCCTCATTACAAGTTAAGCCTTAGAGCTTCCTTTTCATGATGAACACATGTACTCGCATCTGTCTTATCTACAATAGCTACCTGTGAAGTCATGGATTATTTTCAAAAGTTACTATTCATGTAGTATTCCCAGATTACCTATATCTTAACCTATAGAGCTAGGATCCCCTGGGCATTAGAAAGAACATTAGAACACCTAATTAACAACAGCCAATCATGGCCTCCTTACAATTTCAAAGACATATTTTATAACCATTGATTAGCCCTTATTGAGCTTTGTCACTCTTACTCTCCTCCTCTTCCTTCTTGTTCCTAAAGCTCTATTCAAATCATGGTTAAAGTCTTAGCTCAACGCCTCTTTATTTAAATAAACTTGACTGCAACTGCACTGTAACGCTGTTCCTCTGTAACAACTTTACTAATCCTTATGCTATCACATCATCTCTCAGACTGTTAATCTGCTTCATTTTACTATTTTATTCTCTACATACAGTAAATACACTCTGTCCTGTAAGGCTAACATGTCATTGTCATTTTTATTGTAAAAAGCACTTTCTCATGGTGTATTCTTTAAATGGCTGGTATAAAAAAAAATTCTTCTTTGATTTAAAATACCAGATTCTGGAACAAATGCAGATCATTATCCATAGTAAAATGCTATAGGTAACATAATTCATATAGAGCCATTAGTTCCTTCCAACACATAGCATACTGAGATGTATGCTTCAATAAAGCTACATATTTTGTACTCCAAATATCAAGTTCTATTAACATGCTCCAAAGATAATTTTATCATAAGCAAACTGACTGAATATGTTGTTAAGAGAATTAAATTGATTAGGATGCTTTATAAATATAAGATCTCTTTCACAAAATACCATAATGACTGGTTATTTCACCATTGCATTAAAAGGTGATATTTTTGGATAGCACATTGTGTCACTTTGGTGGAAGGGTGGCACAGTGGTACCACTGAAGCCTCACAGTAAGGTGACCAGGGTTCACATCCTAGGTCTTCCATGTGTGGAGTTTGCATGCTCTCCCTGTGTCTGATTGGGTTTCCTTCCACTGAGGAGATGCTGGTGTCACAACTGGTGACGCTAAACTGGCCTCTGTGTGTCCGTGTACTCGTCCTGTGATGGACTGGTGTCCTGCTAGCTGGGATAGAGTCCCATGACCCTGGTCTGGATTAGGCAGGTTAGAAACTGACATGACTGTGTCACTTTTGAGATAAAGTGGAAATATGCTCCCCTTTAGAGGATAGATGTTTTGAGTTGAATGTTTTTTTGTGTGAAATGTATACAAAATCACTTTTACACAACATTTAACCTTAGTTATTAAATGATTCATACAAAATAAACTTTTTCCTGTTTAAGTCCCCTACGCAGAGCAAACAATATGTATAGAGTTATTAGCATAATATAAAATTACTTAGACTTTATCAGATTATTTATTTTTATCAACTCAAGCTCATTAATTATCAATGATTATTATCATTAGAATCCACAATATGAGAAGCAGATAAAAACTGAAGCCATATATTATTTAAATTAAGTGAGATTATGTAATTAAGAAAGACAACAAGCAAGTTACATCAATGTCCCATATAATTTACCACCCTAATAATACTAGAGCTTTCTGGTCCCTTATTTTTTATCAGTCTTGTGGATAAACTCCAACTGCAGCTTTATGTCACACCTATGATAAAGCTAATATGGCGCAGAGCAGTCCCAGGTTTTATTGTGCTCTTTTCTGTAAAATCATCACTATAAATTAATAAAAGAATAAGAGATAAAGTTAATGCTGATTACAAAAAGGCCTTAACTGAATAAACTAGTAACTGCAAAACAGTTTAGCATTCTCAGTGTCTGGAACTTGAAAACAGAATTTACAGCATTTAACACAAGAAACCCTGTTTCTATAATATGTGATGTATTTTTCAAAGATTAATCTTTTATTTGTATTAATTTTTAACATGTATGTACAAAATACCTGGGCCAAAATGTTTACATTTTACTTTTTTAAACAGATTTACAGTATAACTCATTATACCATGTAAAAACCTTTCCAATATTGATATTAAAACATACACAGTTCTTTATTATATCTTCAACTTTACTGTACCTGTCGTATTTAGGCTGTCAGAGGATGCACCTATGAAAAAATATAATAAACAGTTAACATGTTTGAAGACAATGAAAACTTTTAATGTCACCTAGTACAAAAATAATTACATTTCTAAATTTTAATAATACTTAATATGCTCAAACATTAGAATCGACAACACAAGATATTCCTCATCATAAAAAATTATTTAACTGAAGTGAGATTATCTAATTAAAGAAAAACAATGATCAAGCTACAGCAACGTTCCAAATAATATTTCCATTCCCATTGTTGTGCAATCCTACCTCCCAACGTCCCAGACTATGTTCTTATACACTTTAAATTCACTTGTATTTATTTTGCTATTTTTTCATAACAAATATTTATTATTCAATAATTTTTCTGTCTATTGATTAATTGTATTATTTGTCCCATAAGTCTGAATCTTTGTTTTGTATGTTTCTGCTGCTGTAAGCATCTACATTTACCCTTGGATTAATAAAGTTTATCTAACCTAATTTAATCTATTTATAGTAGATCTTTCTGGTCTGTAGATTCTCTTGAAATTTCAGTCTTGAGGGTAAACTCCTTCTGAACTTTAATGCTACATCTGTAATAACTGGTATGGCACATAGCAGCCACCAGGTTTGCCCAGTCTATAAAATCATCAGTTTTTTTTCAAGGAATTGCTGATTTAGTTAATGCAGATTACACAAAGGGCCCTGACTAACTACATTTATGCATGCAATCCAGTTTACCAAGCTCAATGTCTTGGACTTGAAAGCAGATTTTATAGTAATTAACATTAGCAACCATTTTTTTAGAATATTTGAGGAGCTTTGCTGACATACAGTACACTATGTGTACCTTTTGCTTTTGCCATCCTTGTTTTGGTGGATTATACTGAAATCTGAGTCCTGCATACTGCTTCTGTGTGAAAAGTTGTAGGAAATAGGGATATACAGTAGATTATTGGGACATTGGAGTTCCATCTGTAAAATATGGGAACAGCTCCACCATGACAGATTACATTTCAACCAAAATGGAACATATACTGGAAAGGTGTATGAGTAGATTAGTTGAGGATTGATTAAATTAAGGAATAGAAGCAGGGAGTTAAAGACAGGCCTGGTTTATAACTTCACATAAAGGAGCTGTAGTGCTATACTATGACTTTAACATTACTGTACCTGTAGTGTTCAAGGTTGCAGGCATTGTAGCTGTAAAAAAATGGTAATACACCCATAAGAAGGAATTTGAAAATGCAGAACACATAACAGTCTTTTACAGAACTGTACTTAATACAAATATACAAGTAAACTTTGAAATTACTAGCTCAAAATTAGTAAGCCAACATCAAATACGTAATACATTAAAAGCTGCTTTCCTTAATGCAAGAAGTATCAAAAATAAATCCAGTGAGCTATGGTACTGTTAGCTGCACATGAGTACGATATTATAGCAATAACAGAAACCTGGCTAAATCAGGGAGATAGAGATATGCGTAACATAGACGGTTAAACATTAGTCAGTTAAGAAACAGGGAAGCATGTTTAAAAGCACTTTAAATACAATTCCGGAAAACTAATCCCAAAATGTATAAGCAGTAAGAAATTAAGCTGAATTTGACATTGGATAAAGGAAAATACAAAGGAAAGCACAGCTTTATAAGGCCTAGAAGACATAAAACTTGTAACCATATGGCATATGAGAACATGAGGGCAACTGTTAAAAAGGATACTAGGCAGTTAGACAGAAAAATTGTAGAAAAACAAAAGTGGATCCAAAAAGATTAATTTGCTCTTTTAGTAGTAAAAGAACTACCAAGAAAAAATGAAGGGTATAAGGGAAAATTTAAATATGCAAACGGTGAAATATTAACAACTGCGTTAAAGTTTACACAAGTGACAAAATCGATAACTTCCCAATATAAACAAGAACTGCCAAGGAGGTGACTTGAAAATTCCAGTGCTTAAATTAAACAGGCTGAAATCTAACATATCATTAGAACCAGATGACATTAATTCTAGAGTGCATAAGTTAGTGAGTAAATATATGATGCATATTTTTAGAAAATCACTGCACACTGGTGGCATTTCTTAGGACTGAAGGACTGCAAATATATCCCGTGATATAAAAATGGTCATCAGGCTGATCTAACTAACTATGGGCTAATAGTTTTAACTTGTATCACAGGTAAATTAAAGGAAGTAGTTATTAAGAAATAATCAAGTATTATGTTACAAGAACAGCTACATTAGTAAACAGTTAAAATGGGTTTAGATAGGGGAGATAAAGTATTCACTAAAATGCTGGAATTCTATGATCAAGCAACAAAAGCAAATAATCAGAAAGGTGCTTATGACATTGTTGATCCTGATAAGGCCCAACATTGTAAGCCATTACTTCTTCATGCTAGAAGAAGAGGTTATTCAAAGAGCAGTGTGTACACAGGTGCAAAATTGGTTTAAACATGGGGAATAAATGTTTATAATGACAGGAACTTTCTCAGAATTAGAAGATTTTAAAAATGTTGTCTTTGAGGGATCAGTGCTGGAGCCACTGCTATTTTTAATATATATGAACAATCTGGATAAGAATATAAAAAAACAGCTGGTTAACTTTGTAGATTATAGCAAACTAGGTAAATGACAAGTAATCTAGAATCAGCTTAACCATTGCAGAGGAGCAGAATACAAGTTTGCGCAGATTTGTGTCAAATACAATGTAATGTAAATAGGTGTACATTTTTATACATAGAACGTGAAGATGTTCCATTTGTACACAAAATGGAAGAGTTGAAAACACATTAGGAGGACCCTGAAGTCATCGTGGACTCATTTCTGTTGTGACGCTGGGACGCCCTCAGCCGGGAAGGACCAGTGGAGTGAAGTGCACGGGGCATAGTGTCCCCCAGACCACTAGATAGTATCCCTACTGTATTGTGGCAGCACCACAGATTTCCACAGGACATCATGGGAAATGGAATTCTTTAACTCAGCCTTATTTGGCTCTGTGGATGCTGCCAGGAGGTGCTGCAGGGACTGGTGAGTCCCTTAATTGTTGGGCTCCCAACTCACCCGGAAGTGCTTCTGAACCACAGCTTCAGGACCACGGAAGCACTTATTACTGTTGCATTGTGGTTGTGGTGTGGGAAACGATTGCTAAGGAAGAATTTTCCACTAATAAAATCCTCTGGCTTATTGAAACTTGTGTCCGAGCCTGTGTGTGTCAGGTGTTTAGGGAGCTGGAACACCCCTGGATGCCATACTGTTTACATCCACACAGTGTACGGAAGCCATTGAGAAAATTAATAGAATGTTAAGTTATATGCCACAATGTATAGAGTGCAGGTTAAAGAAGGCTCTGTTTATGCTGTATAATGCACTAGGGAGACCTCACCTTGATTTCTGTGTATAGTTTGGCCTCCATATTACAAAAAAGATAGATAGATAGATAGATAGATAGATAGATAGATAGATAGATAGATAGATAGATAGATAGATAGATAGATAGATAGATAGATAGATAGATAGATAGATAGATAGATGGACAGATGATTCCAGGACTGTTATGTTTGAGCTGTAAGGAAAGACCAAGGAAAGGAAACGTTTTCAGTTTAAGCAAACAAAGAATAAGAAATGAAATTACTGAAATGTTTAAATTACAGTGAATTCCTGCTTAGTCTGTATTTTTTTAAAACATTTATAATTCATTACATTGTGTAAAGACTTTGATTGCCAACACTGGACTAAAAACATAGTTCATTAATATGTCTTCTCTTTACTGTACCTGTAGTATTCTGGCTGGCAATCATTGCATCTATAAAAAAAAAAAAGACACACAATGTTAACAAAAACATGTTTGGAAACACTGCAGCACATACTAACACATGTATCTTACAGACACCTACAGTATGACATTCATCAATCTTTTATATAATGTTCACCCCAGGCTCTGAGGTATCCTCCATCAGCTTTCATATGTCATATCCATAATAACTCTAATATAACGTACACACATAATTCACAATTTCACACAAACTACTTGGAGGTTTAGTAAACACTGACAGAACATATTGTGCTGATAATTATTGAGTATGCAAACCCACTTACAGTTGTCAGTGTCTTTAACTGAAATACAGCATTTACACTAGTTGACTTAAGAAAAGAAGTATGAAAATGAATTTTTTCATGCATTTATGTACAGAAATCATAAAAAATGACAAGGTCAGTTATATACAGTAATCCTTCGCTATATCGTGCTTCGACTTTCGCGGCTTCACTCTATCGCGGATTTTAAATGTATGCATATCTAAATATATATCACGGATTTTTCGCTGGTTCTCGGATTTCTGCGGACAATGGGTCTTTTAATTTATAGTACTTCCTTCCTCAGTTTGTTTGCCCAGTTGATTTCATACAAGGGACGCTATTGGCGGGTGGCTTAGAAGCTACCCAATCAGAGCATATATTACATATTAACTAAAACTCCTCAATGCTATAAGATATGTTTGCCGTGCGGTGCTCGATTGTTTGCTTGTCTCTGCCTCTATCTCACCCTCTCTGACATTCTCATCGCCTGACGGAGGTGGTGTGAGCAGAGGTGCTGTTTGCACAGAAGCTATTTGCCTAGTGGATACGGACGCTCCTCTAAGAAATGCCGCTTTATCGAGGTGCGTCCAAAAGCACACTTATTGATTTTTTGATTGTTTGCTTTAATCTCGTGGTCTCATGTCGCGTCGTCTCTCTCTCTCTCTCTCTCTCTCTCTCTCTCTCTCTCTCTCTCTCTCTCTCTCTCTCTCTCTGACGTTCTCTGCGCCTGACAGAGGAGATGTGAGCAGAGGGACTGTTTGCACAGAGGCTGTTTTCTTAGAAGATACTGACGATCCTCTAAAAAAATGCCGCGGCAAACTTAAAAGCACACGTATTGATTTTTAGATTGTTTGCTTTTCTTTGCGAGCGCTCTCTCTCTCTCTCTCTCTGAAATTCTCTGCTCCTGAAGAGAAGAAGATCTATTTGCATCCTTTTAATTATGAGAAAGAACTGTCATCTCTGTCTTGTCATAGAGCGCAGTTCAAACTTTTGACTAAAAGGTGTTATTTCATGTCTAGAGGGCTCTAATAATGTTAACAGTGTGGGAGAGTTTATAAGGGCTTAAAATATATAAAAATAACCATACAAACATATGGTTTCTACTTTGTGGATTTTCATCTATCGCGGGGGGTTCTGGAACGCAACCCCCGCGATCGAGGAGGGATTACTGTAATTAATTTGTAGATAACAACCACCACTTTTAGCTTTTCTGAATTATATTTGCAACTCCATTGTAAAATATAAGGGTCCTTCATTGTCAACATTTTACTAAATAAGCACACACAAATAAGGCCTTATCTTGTACTGTGATGTGCTTTATGTTAACCACTGATTTTGCCTTTTAATAGTTACTAGCAGAATACCCGCGCTTCGCAGCGGAGAAGTAGTGTTTTAAAGAAGGTACGAAAAAGAAAGGAAAAATTTTAAAACTAACGTAACATGGTTGTTAATGTAATTGTTTTGTCATTGATATGAGTGTTGTTCTCATATCTATCTATATATATATTTCTCTATCTATCTATCTATCTATATATATATATACCCACGCTTGGCAGCGGAGAAGTAGTGTGTTAAAGAAGGAAAGAGAAAGAAAAGGAAACATTTTAAAAATAATGTAACATGATTGTTAAAGTAATTGTTTTGTTTATTTGGCGGCAGCGTCACGAAGTTGTTTTCGGTAGCTGCATCAGAAAATGTGCCACGATGTCTGACACGCCTCCTTTTTACTGTTTTCTCACAGCTTGGATTGCTGCTGTCATATATACACACACACACACACACACACATACATACATACATACATACATACATACATACATATATATATATATATATATACATACACATATATATATATATACACATATATATATATCTTCATATCTACATATCTATATACATATCTACATATACACACACTCGCACATACATACCTATCTACATCATATATACACACACATACATACATACACACACACAAATTATATATGTATGTATGTATGTATGTATGTATGTGTGTGTGTGTGTGTGTGTGTGTATATATACACATACATATACTTGTGTGTATGTTTGTATGTGTCTATATGTGTGTGTATAGGTTTGGTCACTGAGTGCAAGGGAAAAATAATAAATTATAGTCTATAAGTTATTAAACAGTAAAACATTAACGTTTTAAGAAGTACAGGTACATTGAAATTACATTTTCTATGTGAACATTCAAATTTGTGCCTCTGGTAATGTGCCTTACCGGCATTTAAAGAAAATTAGTTTTGTGTCCTCTGCAGTGTTAAGAGAGAAAGGCTTTGGTTTGGGATAAAAGGAAAAAGGTGTAAAGAAAGGAAAGTTGCCTTTTTCTTTTATATAGTATAGCAAAATACCCGCGCTTCGCAGCGGAGAAGTAGTGTGTTAAAGAAGCAATGAAAAGAAAAGGAAACATTTTGAAAATAACGTAACCTGATTGTCAATGTAATTGTTTTGTCGCGCTGCATTATGGGATCTGTAGTTTATTGTGTTACCAGCGCTTCATATACCCGGGCTTTAATAACAATAATACAGTATATAAAATGATCTCGGGCGGATATAATTACACGCCGGGCCGGATGTGGCCCGCCCTTGAGTTTGACACATATGGACTAAATAGAACTTGAAAAGATATATTTTTCAAATGTGATCGCGCAATTCAGATAGAGTTGACGCGCACTACAGCCTGCATGCCTCAATGAGTCATCCTCCCCTCGCCCTTTTTACCGTTCATCTAATGAATACACTGAGTATGGCTTTACCAAAACAATCATTGATGGCGAATAAAGTATCCATTATTCGAGTATGTAGAGCGGGATATATATATATACATATATATATATACCCGCGTATCGCAGCGGAGAAGTAGTGTGTTAAAAAGGTAGAAAAGAAAAGGGAACATTTTAAAAATAACGTAACATGACTTTCAATATACAGTATTTGTTTTGTGAGTGTTACTGAGTGTTGCTGTCATCAAGGATTTGATTATCATTATTTCTTTCAATCAGGTTCGTATTTGTAGGATGTGTTGTGTTCAAGTTACATTCCGTGTTTGTCAATTGTTGTAAAGATGACAGGTTTCATTCATCGATTCGTTTCTTACTGCATCAATAAACAGCTCGTCTTCTTCTTTATCTGAGACCTGACACACTGCATGCACGGGTTTTTTACCCTGTCTTCCTTTAGCGGACATTGACTTTTTCCACCGTGTGCTTTGTTTCCACAGTAGCTGCATTTATGAATATGCTTATCAGACGCTTCATATTTTTGCTGCCTTTTCAATTGTGTAATTCGGTTTTGTTCAGCTCTTTGGAACTGTTGCTTTTATCTGTGCACTCGTCAGTTCACGTGAGCCACTCGGTGTACTTGCATCGAAGGTTCCCAGCTGTGCTGGTGCCATCTCGTGCTATGTCCATAGCTTTATTTAATGTTACCTTAGTCCTGGCACTTAAAACTTTCTCTCGCAGTTTCGCTGAGTTTGTGTCAAACACCACGCTGACCATCTCATCTTCCTCTGCATAAGCACAGTCCTTAACCCGTGAATATTTAGTGGGAGTTTGCTATTGGATTGCCGCTGACGGACGGCCTTATATGGGCAGGCACTAAATTACAAACGCCAGCGGCAGCCTGTCTATAAACTTAATTTAAAGTGTAGGTTTACATCGTGCTTTGTTTCCGAAGTAGCAGAACTCATCATTATGGTTGTATATGTCACTCGCTCGCTTCTTATTGTTTCGCTGCCTTCTCAATTATATGTTTTCTTCAGCGCTTTTTTGAGGTCTTCCTGATTTTCTATGTGCTGCGTGATTACGTGGGAGGAGTGATGATGTCACACGAAACTCCGCCCCCACGGCGTTCAAGCTCATCTCCATTACAGTAAATGGAGAAAAACTGCTTCCAGTTATGACCATTACGCGTAGAATTTCGATATAAAACTTGGCCAACTTTTGTCAGGAAGCTGTAAGGAATGAACCTGCCAAATTTCAGCCTTCCACCCACACGGGAAGTTGGAGAATTAGTGATGAGTCAGTGAGTGAGTCAGTGAGTCAGTGAGTGAGTGAGTGAGTGAGTGAGGGCTTTGCCTTTTATTAGTATAGATTTTTGTTTCTTTTTCAATCCCAGATATTTTTCTCTAAAGCAAAGTTAAAATGTGAAGTTCAGAAAAATGTATGTATTTTTCAAACTTATAATGTACACTTCTGGAATTACTTAGTGTTGCTGCCTAACAGCCATAGAGTCTTACACTATGGCACTCATATCTCCTCCATGCAAAAGGGTGCAAACTTTGAAAAATCTGAAACTTGTCTGAATGAAAATGATGTGCTAGGTTTCTTGCCTGTCACAGCAGTCTTATATAAGGAGACTCACAAATGGGTCACTGAATTAAGATGAATTTCATGTTTAAATAATTTTTCTTTTATTTATTTTTATTAGATAACATATTTTCTGCCTACAAGAATGGTCTATTACTTTTCCTAGACAAAGGCAAATCAATTAAATTAGCCTTTTCTCTTTTTATATAATATCACATTGTGAAGTAATTTATTTAAAACTGTGATTGCGTTTATATTATCAATTATTCTTAAGATTAAAAGGGTGTTTGGGCATTAAACCTGTAACTAGATGTCTGACAGGATGAAACAGGCTTTGACTGTAAATACAGAGCTTAGAACTCTCTTTGCAAATTAAAAATTTAATTTCTTGGTAAATTCTGCAATTCAGACAGTATTTGAATGGTTTACTTGCTACAAAGGACAGGTGGCTCTACTTACTTACAATGTACATTAAATTACTTAAATGGCATAAAACATGAATTAACAATTGCATTTGAAAAAGTACAGTTCATGCATTTGGTGACAACACTTTTTTGTTATTTTCTTTTTTCCTGAATTTTGTTTATCTACATAAACATTTAATGAGCTACGCCATCCACTCTAACTTGTTAAGACATGCCATGTGTAGTGATGAGCGAACCCCACTGAATTCGCTTCTCCTCTAGTTCAATGAAAATGTGGAAATGTTCATGAATTTCAGCAAACTCTGTGAAATGAATAGACATAAGGAGAAGAATAAACTAAATGTGTTTGTGCAATGATCTGTCAAATGTCCATGAGGGCTATTCTGGCCAAAAATGTTACCTGACCAGTGAGGCTGCAGTGCTAACCACTGCACAACCATGCTTTCCTGTGATAAATTAGGTCACATATTGGGCTGCATTGCCACTTTCTAGAGCCATCTCTGTTACAGAGAAAAGATACTTTCACACAGACGAAAGTCAGAGAAATGCTGGATCAGCTGTGGTCGCACGCAACTTTTATATCTCACGGTAATAACTTTAATAAGTGATTGCTTGCGTAATGCAATAAGCTTAACTAATCTGAGATGCTGTCCTCATGCAACAGGACAGTTCTCTATAGCAACGCTTCTCAAATTATTCACTGCGATGACCCTTTGATGGGTACAGATGTAGAGAGATAAAATAATTTAACACTAGAAGGGCCACGATCAACGTCAATTGCTGCTTTGTTTTTTAAATATTTATTTATTTCATTAGTACACACAACACTCTTCTGTCCTTCCTTGACTTTGCCTAAAATGCTGCACTTTAAGTGGCCAAGTAGTTGCAACTCTGAAATTCTATTTAGAAAACATGATTGATGATTTTTCTCTTTGTTTTTTCACACAAAAAACCCACTATTACCACCACAAGCAATACGTTTAAATGTTAATACCCAGGTGAAAATCGCTGCCTCTCTCCTCTGGTTCACAAAGCAATGATGAGGATGAGTATAACATTGAGGGATACACATTTATTAGGAAGGATAGATGGAACAGACAAGGAGGTGGGGTTGCTGTTTATGTCAAACAGAATTTAAACACAAGTCCTCTTCAATTGGGTGATGAGCCCCATCTAAGTGAGGACATGTGGCTTCGCCTGGAAAGCATTAGGGAAAGTGGTCTTATTTTAGAAGTGTGTTACAGACCACCCAATGTAGACAGTAATTTCAAAACACATTGTTTTAGTAATATTAAAAAGATGAGTCTTCACACATTATACAGTTCACAGCAGCATTTTGTCATTATTACTATAACATGAAAAAAAGTTTCCGTTCTAGTTATGTGTTCAACATTTCTTGCCTCACATTTCCTGTCATCCTACATTTATGCAGAACATTGTAGACATAGATTACACATGAAATGTATTATTCTAAATAGTAATATATTATTTATCCTATGAAATTCCAGACATCTAACTCCCAGATAAAGTGACTTCTGCTCTGGG
Source organism: Polypterus senegalus (assembly GCF_016835505.1). Classification (NCBI taxonomy): domain Eukaryota; kingdom Metazoa; phylum Chordata; class Cladistia; order Polypteriformes; family Polypteridae; genus Polypterus; species Polypterus senegalus. The sequence goes on from NC_053155.1 coordinate 269,153,670, forward strand.
AATTTTGTGTCTGACTTGACTTCAGCTGCCTCGGTGGGGGATCGGACAGCAGGCTGTTTGCTGCTTGTGCTGACTGACACATTTGCAAAACAAAGATGTTGATAAGAAGGTGCAACAGAATTTAGGGTGGCCCGGCATCATGAATATTTTCGTAGGCTTCAGGGATTCTAGTATTAATTCCCTTTTACTTTACCTCTTACTTGACGGTTCATTTACAACTAAAATATTGAAAGAATCTCTTAGGGTTGTCTTTCACTTTATCTGCTATATTTCAGGCCAGTAAGCTTAACGTGCATCATTGGAAACTTAATAGAAGGAATTATTAAGGATAAGATTGAACAGTAAATGGCAAGCACTAGAGTTTTTCTGAACAATCAGCATGAGTTCAGAAGAGGGAGCTCATGTTTTACTAACATGCTGGAATTCTTTGAGGAAGGAACAAAAACATATGATCAAAGTGTAGCTTATATTATTTATCTTGACTTTCAGAAAGCATTTGATGAGGTGCAACTTAAGAGTTTGGGCATCAAACTAAAAGAAGTGGGAGTTCGGGGTGATGTTTGTAGATGGGGGCAGAAATGGCTTACACACAGGAACCAGAGGGTGATGGTGTGAAGAACTTTATCAGAACTGGCTGATGTTAAGAGTGCTGCTCCACAGGGGTTAGTGCTAGGCCCACTGCTATTTTTAATATATATAAATGATTTAGAAAGGAATATAAGTGACAAGCTGGTTAAGTTTACAGATGATACCAAGATAGGTGGATTGGCAGATAATTTGGAATCCATTAAATCATTACAGAAGGACTTGGACAGCATACAGGCTTGGGCAGATTTATGGCAGATGAAGTTAATTGTCAATGTTACACATAGGAAGTAAAAATGTTAGGTTTAAATACACAATCGAGAGTACACCTTATGTCAAGGATGTAGGAGACATAGAGGGCTCTTAGCTATCAACTTCCAGACAGTATTCAGAAGCCATTTAGAAGGCTAACAGAATGTTAGGTTATAGAGCACGATGTGTGGAGTACAAGTCCAAGGAGGTTATGCTCAGGCTTTATAATGCACTGGTAAGGCCTCATCTGGAGTACTGTGTGCAGTTTTGGTGTCCAGGCTATAAAAAGAAGGACATACTGTAGCTGTGCTACAAAAAGTCCAGAGAAGAGTTACTAGACTCATTCCAGGGCTAGAGGGGATGAATTTAGAAGAAAGACTGAAACAGCTGAGCCTTTTCAGTTTAAGCAAAAGAAGATTAAGAGGTGACATGATAAAAGTGTTTAAAATCATGAAGGAAATTAAACAGTGTATTGAGACTGTTATTTTAAAATGAGTTCATCAAGAACACAGGGATACAGTTGGAAAATTGTAAAGGGTAAATTTCACAGAATCTTTAGGAGTTTTTCTTTACACGGATAAAAAATAGACACTTGGAATAAGCTATCAAGTAGTGTGGTAGACAGTAAAACTTTAGGGACTATCAAAACTAGACTTGATGTTTTTTTAGAAGAATTAAGTGGGTAGGACTGGCGAGCTTTGTTTGCCTGAATGGCCTGTTCTCGTCCAGATTGTTCTAATGTTCACACTTAACTGCATTTGCATATCCTTTTTACCTCAACATATTCTCTTCTACCACTGTTAGACATGATAGAATTTTTTTTCCTCTGATGTAAATTTCTATCTGTCTTCAGCAGACAGCTATGAAATAATCAATGAAAGAATGTCACATTTATGCACTTATATACATAAAAAAGAAAATAATAAATAAATCTGAAAACTTTCTGCACTCCAGTTATTTCAGTTAGGTAAAAAAATTACTATAAACTTGAATTTGACATTGTGCAATGTATTACTTGACCTCCTTAAATAAGGGGCCTTTTAGGTGTAAAAATGTGATTTGTGTAAAGCTATATTGAAATGTTGGCACATGTCATAAATTATAGGCACACACAATCAAAAGTCTGGCACTGGTAGCCAATGTTAAATCGCATCCATGATTTAAAAGCAGATACACAGTCATGCAAAGAGAACCTACTGTTTATTCTTAAATTTGCACACATTGTCATGTCTACCATTTCTGTGAAAACATTGCAAGTGAGTTGTTTTCTCTCATGTTCTCTTTTCTGCATGACAGCTTTGATAGTATATCAGGCACTTGGCACACTTTGTGAAGAAACTGAAACATGTTAAATAAGGGCAAACATGGCCCATTGATGTCCCATCCAATATCGGCTGCTTCAGCTCTGAGATAACCTCGCAAAGCATCATGGTGTGCTATGAAAAAATGCTTGCGTAAACTGACAACATGGCAAATTTTCAGGACAATATTTGGCAAACAAGGTCACCCATGAACCCACCAAATCTAATGTGAAAAACACTTTGGCAGATGGTGGGGGTTGATTTGTTTTCGATCCTATTGATTTTCGATCTATTTGTATGGAATGTTGTGTGATTTCAATAAAATCAATAAAATGTAAAAAAAAAAAAAACCACTTTGGTGGATTCCGTTGATCAGCGCTAATCATGAGCGTTCTGCAAATGCTGGTGAAAAAATGCTGGTCCAAACTAATATTTTTCTCTATTCTTCTATTAAATGTCTGTCTAAATATTACAGAAGTTCTGAAAAATAGTATATCAGTTTGTTTTGCTTTAGAAAAATGGCTTTCCTAAATATAAGGTGCTTTTAATGAAAGTTCTTCACGAAACATGATATGGACCCTATAAACAATATGACAAAGCTTGAAGTTGAATATAGAGCTTTGCATTATAGGACCTGACCTGCACTCCTTCAATCTGTTAAAAGTTTTCACATTTAGTTACATTCATTTTTCTAATACTTTATTGAATATCATATTAAAGGAATAATCAGTTGTCTTAAAAGTACTTCCAAAATCAAAAATGAATAAACTCCTAAAGTAAGTAAAAGTCACTTTGGCTCATCTTTTGTGGGATCAATAATAACACCACTTTTAGACAGGTAAAAATTTTACTAAGGATTTGTGACTGTTGAAATATTAAAAATAGCTTATTCTATGAATGTAGTATCAAGATATCACACACTTTCTTTAATATAGACAAGGATGTGCACTCCTAAAATATCATGAAAACTATAAAACTGAAAAAAGGCTCCAGAATTAGCTAATCTTTATGGCAGTACTACATTTCCATAATGACTGTTAAAATATTGAACACTTTATTCTGTTTATTATTTTACCTAATTAGAATTATATTATAACGTCTTCAATATAGTTAAGTAAAAGTGTTGGGCATTGATTATTAAAAACAATGACATTTAAAGAAGATAATAGTTATTGTTGACCGTGATTTTACTGAAATTTCCATAGTAGATGCAATGTCTAATAGATCTCTTTTTTTCTTGTACAATAAAGAAACATCTACTGAACGTCTAGATGTCCTAATGAACCAATGTAGCAAGACTGTTCCAGATTTAATTTTGCCTAGCCTAAATTTTTCTTCCAGATAAGAATACTACTGTCCTTGGGTAGTGGAGCACTTGATCAGAGATTCAAAGCACAGTTATAACTGCAATATTAAGGAACTTCAAAAGTTTTTACTTGATAAATTTTTACTGGACAATTCAAATGCTGGGATGTTAAAGAGGAATAATAACCAAAATAGACCTAATATTCAATACGTACTATGTAATTCTTTAATGACCTCTCTCTTACTCCAGAAGAACATAGCTATATTGCATGGTACCGAAACTTGATCCAGATGAAACATTCTGGTCAAAAGGAGGTGGCTCACCTAAATAACCTGAGAACAATGGGGTTGAAACAAGGTATAAGCCAAGTACCAATGTGGCCTGAATGCTTCCCAAACCTCTCAGAAATTGAGAAGATATGCGCTCACAGGGTATATTCTAGTTGTGTTGGACAACCCCAGGCTTATTGGCTCATGATTACATTTTTAAGTTTTACTGACTGACAATACATCCTGAAACAAGCCCAAGATATCTCAATTGAAGGTTCACAACTTTGTTTTTTTTGTCACACCATAGTCATTTTAAAGCTCATACTATAGTAGGAACATAATAAGGGCTACACTTACGAAAGCAAAACTCACCATTTTTCAGTCATTCCTGCTAAACTCATAAAGCAGACACTAAGTTTTAGTAAAGATACACGGTTTTCTACACTGATTTCCAATATTTATCTTTATCACAGCACTTTGTGCTGTGGCTAGTCTGTTAAATTATTTATGGGATCTGACAATAATCTAGCATTATTTTCTTTGAAGGTTAATTGTTGCTTTTTGGTATTTCATATAGCATCTGAATTTACATGCTATCCTCATCTCTTGTGTGTTGCAGCGACCCCATGTTGATTTTCTTATCTGCTATAGCTACAGGTATATGTAGGGAAGCACTGCATATGCCATTTTGGTACTAAGGAATTTGTATTATGGAATGGCAAAATGACTCTACCTAAAGCATGCAACACTAATTCATAGCAAATTAATGGAATTCTATAACCCTCTACCTAGTCTTGATTTTGGCTATCCTCTCCTTTCCCGCTTCTCCTGTAATTTTCTTGTGTTTTTTTTTTTGTTTTTGGCCCCATTCTAATCCAAATTGTATAGGCTCTCCCTGGGTCCCATTTTAACATTCGCCTACCAGGCTTAAATAAACCAGTGTTTATTTGCTTTGCAACATAAGCAATCTCTACTATCCTTATAATCTTAATTTACTTTTCCATGTTACTAGTTTTCTTTTATTTACAATTATACCCAGTGTTTAGAGTATGTGGGACCTCTATTTTATCTGCTTTGCTCAACCATCTTCTCAGCTTCCTTTTACAACAAATAAAAAACCTACTTTCTTCACAATACTGCATAAGGCAACATATAAACGCCTTACCTTAACTTCATCTTTGGTCGGAGGCCTCTCTGTTCCTCCACCTCTTTTACCTAAAATGCCATCTTCAGTAATACCAGACATTGCTCCAGAAACACTAATTATCAATAAATAAACATTTTTTCTTAGCCTTTACCATATTCCCCATAAATTCAATTGAACGTTTTAAAACCTGAAACCTGCCGCTTACATCCCTTGGGTATCCATGGCTAATACCATGGCATATTTTGGCTCTTTTCACAAGTAATTTTGCTGCATAACTTAAGCTATGCAATTTTTTTGAAATCCAACTTGTGACATCACACCCCCGCCCCCTATTTGTTGACATGAATTTCCTGTCAGAATCTTACAAAAGGTGCAAGGTCGCTTTTGAATTTTTTTTACTGAATTCACATAAAAAGCAATTACAGAAAAGTTATACTTTATTTTGTGAAAATAAAAATAAACCTAAATATTTTAAGTTCTGTTTGTCCTGTGGTGGACGGGCACTACCCTTGCCCAGGCGGGATGCCTCTTCCTTTTTGGTCCAGGGGAACAAGCATGGACAGAGCATTACCTCCCCTGGAACGCTAGATGGCAGCCCCCCTGGGTGGCAATGTTGCCTCAGACTCCCGCAGGGCTTCATGGAAGATGGAGTTGGATACAGCCTTGCTGGGATCTGGAGGTGCCACCAGGGTACACTACAGCGGTTCCTGAGCCCGTGTGGGCGGTTCTTCTGCCTCACCCGGAAGTGCAGTCAGAAGACTTACAGTATATAAGGGAGACAAAGCTTGCCGAGGAGGAGTAAAGGAAAATAAGAAAGGGAAGAAAGAAAAAGTATTATGTTTGTGCTTTGTGCTTGAGACTGTGTTGTGCCTATGCGAAACGAGGAAGGCGTTTCCCACGTGGTGAAGGAAAAACCTTGTGCTTTTCATCAGTGTGCCTCCTGCGTCTGTCTATGTCAGGTTAAGCGCTGGTATCGTACCATTTTGACTGTCCAGGATTTGTTTCAAATACTAAGCCCATATATGAACCTTCATTCAACTGCCCAGAAACACAGCCGAATGTGACAATTTTCTTGTGTTTTATAAATATGTGTAGTTCTTTATGTGCTGTGAACTAATTCAAATTCAACCCGTTTTTAAATCCTCACCCTAAGCCACTGAATTTTTGTGGTTTGATCACTGGCCACTGTGTCACATTTTAACATATCTAAAGCAAATAACAGGATGAAAACTGACACTTCATTAATATGTTTCAGTTACTGGACCACATGAAGCAAGTGAGCCCTGCAAAACAGCAGCATACAGGTACTGTATGTTAGTTTCTTGCCTTATGCCCAGTGCTGCTGGGATAATAATAATGCAAGTATGTTTACTTCAATAAAGTATGTATTGTGTTAATTAACTCATTACTTTAAAAAGAAATCAGACCACATTCCTTTCAATGCATTATCCTTTCTGCTCAAGTGTTTGTGCTGCTGAGCTTATCACTGTGCATTCTGTTCATCAACATAAATTTAGCAATTACTAAAATACACAGAGAAACTATTTCTAGCTGGAGAAGGAACACTGTGATTGCCTGAGCATTTACCTCAGTAAATTGATCTTTGTGAACACTTACACTGTTTTCAATCCGTGGCTTCTGGAAACTTTGCGGAGCTAACAGAGTGCAATGAATATGGGCAAACTATGAAATCCTTAACTGTAAGAGCCACTCAAGTGTTTATATGGCCAAATAACCAAGTTAATAATACACAAATCTATGGGCATTCTCAGAGACTAATATCTCAGTTTATCTAACTGCAATAATATTTTAGAAACCAGTTTTCTGTGTATAACTGGGTTATTAATGCATATCTAAACTCACTCATTGTCTCATGCTTCACACGAGGTTAAGCTTTTCTGTCAAGGAAGTCTTGCTGTGAAACTCCTTCCTGCTTCACACTAAAACTCCCCTGAGCATGTCATGAGTAACAACAGGGTAACAACATTTTATAAATTGTTACATATGACACTGTCTGTATCTCTGGTCAAGAAAGCATAAATTAAGCTCAAAAAGTCCATCTACTCAGTGCTTCAAATCCTGGATGTTTGCTGTCCTTTGATAATGTTCTTTTCTGCTCATTTTATTCTAACTTGTTCTGAGACTTTTTGATTTACCTAACACAAACCTTTTCTCTATCCCAAAGACACAACTCTTAGTGTACCCCCTTTCACTCTGCTAAGTCCTGGCCATTGTTTCTAAAACTATTCTTAGGATCCATCCATAAGATTCACATGATTGAACTATTCAACTACTGCCTGAAAAACAAACTTTTTTCTTGGCATTTTAGTTATTCTTCCTAAATGTCTTTACAGAACTTTCAGTATTTTAAGCAGGTTCCTATCTATTAGTTTAAACCTGTATTTGGTGCTTTTAAATGTAGCAAAGATTACACCCAAAAGACTACTAGCAAAAAAGAAGGTTTGGAAGCATAAAAGCCAATTTACCATTGTAGTATACACTTGTTCATAAATTTCTGTTTGTAATATTTTGTTATTTACTTACTTAACAATGAATTTAATGTAGACTTTGAGAAACCCAGGAAAGTACAGTAGAACGATAATAAAGTCAGATTGATGTGTCTCAGTTTGCGGGCTATTTTTCTCTCAGGTTGTTTAGTATAAAACTGCAGAAGACAATATATTGGCAGCCATCTAATGTTCAACATCTGTAACAGTTTTACAACATCTGTGTGTGTTGACTGTGTTTTCAACATGGGTGTAACTGCTATCACACCCCTTTTTATAGTAGATTATATGATTTTTTTTTTCCCCAGAGAGGATGATGTAAAAATGAATGACCAGTAATGTGAAGTGTGTAGTAATAAAAATATCAATTTAGCTAAATACAGTAAAAATAAAACTGTCTAAGTAAAAATGTATATTAAGGTAATGGCTGTTCTTGTTTTGAGTTACACAAGTTATGTTATGAGTAAGTGCTACTAAAGACACTGTCAGTTATTTCAGCCATTTACTGGCAGTCATTTTGGGTCAATATCATGATGCATAGATAAATATATTAGTCACTTTCAAGATACAGTACTAATGTTTTGATATCGGGAACTGATTTAGGTACAGGATATAAAACAATATTTGAAATGTATTAAAAACATGCGCAAACTTTGAAATTTTGAAGTATACTATGTCTATATAATTCAGTCAAGTGCAAGGAATACGTCCAAGATAGGAAATAAGTTCATCACAGGGTGCACAAAACACAGAAACACGGAGAAATTACTGTAGGAAATCACTTCACCCTTCTTTTATTTCTAAGAGATTAAATATTATGTGCTGCATTAGTCCTTTAAGTAACATGAACATTATAGTTGAAAGCATTATAAAATCAATAAAAAATGAATTAACTAAATTAATTACATTATATAGAAAGAAATAAACAAAAGTAATGATGCACAGTAAAATTAACATGGCAGTACAATGAAAATTTTGAGGTTGATGAGATATTCTCTTTTGTAACTCTGCAATTAAAAAATATTTCCATCTATTTGAAAATAAATTCAGATTTCAGTGACTTCTTGCTAATACTTAATATAAACTACAGCTTCATAACATTAGAAAAAAGTTTCCAAATATTGTCCTTAAAGTGAAACAATCATAATGAATGTCCCTCCTGTATAGTGTTTTCATTCATAAACTAGGTGAATAATCATCCACTCCAAGAGGGTATTAAATAAAATAAAAAAGTACATTTTTACATATGTTTCAGTCACTTGGTTTGCTATATATGCATGATGAACAGACTAACAGAGTAAAAAGCTTTCAATACAAATGGCTTGTATGGTAAAATGAAGGTTTGCATTTGTCTTGAAGTCTATTATGGCATGGATAGACTTCTCTCAAAGTACACATGATTAAGACCCTAGAGCAGACCTTTGTTCATAGTATTTACTTGCTGTATACTTTGCAGAACATACGTAAATAAGTGAAAAAGTAATAATTATAAACATGTAACCTCCTATCTGGAAAGATACATTTCTACAGAAGATGATAACCTGTTTGAACATTACATGGCCAGATGGGCAAACGGTGTGCAACGACTCTTATCATTGCTATATAGTCCATCCAAAGAATTAGCAATGCCTTTATATATGATAAGGTAAAAGAATACATCTTACCTTTTTGAAAACCGCAGATCAAAAGTATGCAAATAATGCTAATATAATGAAATACATTCCTTCCATTTAAAGTCCTGGTAAAAATTACAGGAGATGCCATCCTGCAAAACAAACAAAGGCATAGTGTCAATCTTTAAATTGTTATTTATTTGTTTAGTTCAATTTATTAATAAAACAATTTATTAATACTACACCTCAACCTATAACATGAGTTTGCATTAAATAAGTACAGTAAGAAAAATGTGCACGAGGACTAACATTCACCCATCCATATAGTTTGCCGCCCTGGCACTCCCCATTCGCTGCACATAAGGATATACCATACTTTGCAATCAGATTCAGACTTCCTTTTTGTAATTAAAATAATGTGAACTTTAATTCAGTAAAATTGTAACCAAACCCAATAATGTAATACAGACCGAATGCCGCTAACAATATAATCTAAAGGGTACTAATTACGCACATATAAATTTTTTTCAGGTTATCATTAGAAGAGCAGAAAGGTTACAATCCATGGGAATACGCTACAGTAATCCTTGTACCCCATACTTTAAATGACTGCAGACCAGAGACTCTGGCATCACTCGTTATGAAGTCATTTAAAAAACTTACAGTAGGAAGCAGATGGAGAAAAGTTATGTTTTATTGACACATGTAAGCATCCCGAACAGTCTAATAAAGAGACAAATGACACTACTGACACTTTGTTCCATCTTTTGTATAGCCATTTGGAGGGCATCAAGTCTGCTACATGGCTGCTGTTTGTAGATTTCTCATTCATTTTCAATGTCATCTAGCTCCTTCTCCTTGCAGGGAGGCTTGTTAAACATTTTCATTTGGACTTTAATTTGGTAGGCTGATTATTGTTTTTAACAGACATGATTCAAAGAGTGAAAGTAAATTGCTATTTGTTTGCCGTTTTGTCCTCATCCACAGGGTACCTGCACTAGCGTGTACTTTCATATCTTTTGCACATTCTTTGCACTAATGGTTGTCACAACAAATTTGAATTTTGAGTCATTTTGGTAATAACTTGGTACTTATTAGCCCATTTAATGAGAATGAAATATGTTACGGTCTAGTGATAGATGATTTTGCTAACAGCTGTGCTGTGATGAGTCTTTTCTACAACTTAACATAACAAATATTAAGCGTCTAATAATTGATTTTAGAAGAAACACAATAAGAAACAATCATCCAATAAAAGGCAAGGGTGACTAATAAATGTAATAAATATCTTCAGACAGTCATAGACTCAACTGACCTTTAATCCAAACACAGAAGCAGTCTGCAAAATGGAACCATAGCACCTTTATTGTCAAAGCAAGTGGAGTCTTTTTAGTGTGAATTCTAACATTATATTAGTTTTTTTTTAATCCTGTATCGAGTCTGTCTTAACTTGTATTCTGCTATCTTGGTTTGGATGTCTTAATGTTAGCAACAAAATAAGATAAATCAAATTGTACAATGGAGCAGTAAAATAATGTCACAACAGAACTCACTTACTACATGTACAATTTCAGTTGTTGCCATCCAGTCACAGGTTTAATATTCTGAAGATAAAAAGCAACCTGCTGTTAATCTTCTTATTACGTTTTTCACAGACTTAAATTATGGGCTGATTCCTTATCAGTTGTGGCTATCATTAGTCAAGTCTTAATATTGGTTTAAGTTTTTAATGCAGTGATCTGATGCTATATGCTCACCACTACAATTTATTTATTTTTAGAAAGTTTATGGTTCATGTCTGAGCTCTTGCTGGGCTTTAATGTGATGGCTTGGTTTCTCTATAAAAATCTGCTGGCAAACAACATTTATGTCTTGAGTCAAACAACTTAAATTAATTTTATTTGAAGAACTCTCCCTCCACCGAATGCTGCAGACGGTGGGGAATCCTTCGATAGCTAATAGCTGGAACAAAGGCAGTCCAGTACACCATTGTGCTCAGAACAATCCTCCTGCAAACAAAACTGACAGACTTTTAGATTTTTAATTTACTCAATTCAAATAACATCTCTTCTTGAAGCCACTTTCATTTATAAGCTATAAAGGCATTATATGCCTTCTCTTTATTTTGTAGTGGTTTTTATTTCTACATCTGGTTATAAATCTACATCAACATCTATTTATATAAATAGAAAGTCCATATGTGTGTCCGTTCCCTGTACAAGCCTAAACCTTTGCATAGTTACTCTCTAGAATCATACAGACAAGACAGGCTATCATGAAACCTGGACACAATCCATGATTTCATCCCCTTGATACATGAAAAATGTAGGTATTGTATTGGGGGTCAGTACTTATTTTTGCTTTTTGAAAATTGACCACTATTTCATTAGTACTAGGGTGTTGTACCATGTTAGCCATTATGAATGTAGTGAAAAGTCAAGCAAAATGACACCTTTTATTGACTAACTAAAAAGATTACAGTCTTTTTAGTTAGCCAATAGAAGGTGTCATTTTGCTTGAGTTTCCATTATTTCATTGAAATGGTTCTTTTGTTAAGTGTTTCCCTTCACATATATGTTTAAAACATGTTTTAGTTGTCTGTCACGTTCTCTTCAATATACTGCCCATTTCATAACATTGTTTGTAAGGCATCCAAAGGTTTCTTTGAGTACTGATTGTTAACATATGGATGTAGGTGTCATTCAGGTCATCGATGTTTCTGTCTTCGACGCTTCTGAGCACTTCAGCCCACTTCACATGATGCTGAAAGCTTCGGGGCACTTGGTGATGGGGGTATATAAGCCAGCTTCTCCAACCAGATCACAGTTTCAGTTTACTTCAGAGTTCAGAGTTCATAGCTCATCAAGTGATACCCCACTGAGAACTGCGATCTTCAGGCCTCATGGAATATACAACTGTCATTCGCAACAACTGTGTTTAGAAGTTGAAAATGTTTTAGTTTAATTTAATTTTGACACAGTTTGTATTTGTTGGTAGTAACTTCAGATTGACGTAAAATAAAATTTTAAAAAGTCTGTCAATTTTTTCCAGAATAAAAGTATTGTCTTTAAATCATATTCTTGAGCTTGCCATTCCCAGGCACCTGTCACTTGATGAGCTATGAACTCTAATGTAAACTGTACCATAATCTGACATTTAAGAGTTACTTTTCCAGACTACAAAATTTAAGTGCTATTAATTTCTAAAATTACACTGAAAAAGCAAAACTCTATTGGAGAAATTAATCCAAAATCGAAGAGAAAGAAATTTGTAAAAGCAGCTATTACACCACAACAGTATGAAGCCCAACTTGAGAAACGTCAAATAAGAACAAAAACAACTCATCTGCATTAAACCTAACTTGAAAGTAATTGTATGCGACATGCCAAATCAAGGAAAACTTTTATGCGGCATTTAATTGTAACCAAATTACAATTACCAACATCATCTGATAGTGTGTATTTTATCCAGTTGAGCTCCTAAATTCTTTGAAAGCAGCTGGAATGCCACCACACAGCCAGGTTAATTTTAAAAACTGGATGCTATTGCGTAATGTTAACCCAACGAAAATATACAATGAAATGGGAAGAAATTCATGTCAAACATGGTAGAGGCCACAATTTTAACTGGCAATGATAAAGGTGAAGATATGTTCATTCTATGAATTCCTGCAATACCCACTGACATGCCTTTCATTTTTAGGCAACTCCAATATCCAGGGCCTTGCATTTCCTATGACTATAAATAAGGCTTGAGGACAGTAGCTCAGGGTAGCAGGCATTAACTTAGAAAGTCTATGGTTATCCCATGTTGCTTCCTCCAGAGTGGGCATGTCAAAACATTTTACAGACCGGAGCGTAAAAACCAAAAATATTTTATATTGCAAAGCTTTAGATTAATTAATTAGCCATATTCCAATAATACATGTATGTTATTAGTATATGAGATCAAAATTATACACTATATGAATTTGTAAATTAAGTATCACTGATTGAATGTGATTTTGTTATTGTTATTTTTTATTGGTAATGTAGTGGTTTTAATTAATAGGAGCAAGCACAAAATGTAGACACTATTGATTTTGTACTGTTTTCATTTTATTTATTTCCTTTTTACAAGTCTTTTTGCAGTACTGGCTTGAGACTTGCCAGTTGAGAGCAGCTTGCTAATTAAGGCAGAATCGGGCATGGGACAAACACACTATAGTGTCCTCAGAAACTCAAACCTAATCTGATACAATCCCAGCTCTCCTTGGCTGGGAAGCTGCTATGTCTGTGCAGTGTGCGGTGCTGACACATCTGTGCCTGTTCAAAGTCTGTAATGGAAAAAGTGGCTTAAAAATGGATGGATGGGTATGCCATCAGCTCTGTTATGAGACATGCATGAAATTATAAAAATAAGTTAAAAATGTGTTTGTTAGTAATTCTCTTTCTCCAGTTTTTAAAAGTTTTTATATTACTTCTGTTATATTCACACTGTCTTATAGTGGTTAGCATTACAGCCTCACATCTCCAAGAATTTCATCAAAGGTTCAGCCTAGTCATTCTTTGTACAGAGTTAGTATATACATATCACTTTTGAAATGACTTTAACTAGTAAATGTGTGTTAAAACATATAATTATTTTAAATTCAGTAATGACCCCTCATATCTTGCACATTACAGCATCCCAGTTAAATCTGCCAGAATCCTTTCAGCTGAAGTGCTGGGTACCACAGGTGTAGACACCTTACTGTTTTTATAATGATTTTAAAATGGCTTTAGTTTTCTTTTTGTCTTAATTTCTAAAATTAAACAGAGTCTACATTTATGGTGTGTTTTGTATTGGTCTGTGTCTAAAATAGCAACTGTAACATTAAAAAAAAAATTAGCTGGCAGACAGACTCATTATGCAATAATGGAAAATGCACTCTAATCCTAGTCTCTGGTAGCCATACTTAGAAGCATTGCCTCCCCCTTATGACTAATAACCTCAAGAATGTTTCAACAAAGACAGTATACAGCAGCTAAAATAGTGATATTTATTTTTAGTGTTAAATTTTTATTCTTAACAGGTACACTTATGAATTAAACACATTTTTTTTGTAAACTGCCTTGAGCAAAGGTATCTGTGAAATAAATTATTTATATAGTGGACGCACTTTGATAATAATGATAACAATAATATGTAGGACATTGTTGATTGTCCATGTCCATTCATCAGTTTAGAAGATCAATCTTATCGTTAATGAAAGAATACGTGTGATCAATAGTGTTAGAGGTGTCTGGTATATAGCAGAAGAAAATTTGATTTTAGTATTTTAAAAGTGTTTTCATATTAAATGTTTTAATATAGGCTAAAATTAATTATCTGAAGCTGACTGTCTCATATTACAAGAAATTATGAATTCAGACAACTTTATAGTTCCAAAAACACATTTTTTAGTTTGTCGTTCATACAGCATATGTGTGGTTTGATCCAGCAGTAAACTTACAGCATAGTTTCAAACAAATTCACATATGGAAAAAAACACAAGACAGTGCTATTTCAATAAAAAATATTATAATATACACTACTAGACAACAATCTCAGAGGTGCACTTTAGGCCCAATCGTACTGTTAAATTTAATAGTTTTGTAATATTTCAAGAGGACTTACTGCATAATATTCAGAAAAACACAAAATTGATACTTGTTATAATATATGATGATTCCTGAAATTAAATTTTGAATAAGGTTACTTGTTTTTAAGCATCATTTTCATGTTTAGGGGAAGTTGAAAAATATGTTTTAGAACCTATCCATATGTATCATTTGTTTCTATGTCATTCAAAAGAAGCGATTTTTATTTTTTAAGAAGTACAAAAGTTAACATTGCAGCCTCATGCCTCCACAGGACCCAGGTTTTACTGCCTGCCCAGTTACTTGTGGAGGAAGTCTATTCTACTTAAAATCATTTATTCTGTTCACTCCAGTTCCTTTCCACACTCCAAAGACATGCATGTTAGTTTAACTTTCTACTCCTACTATTATGTTGGGAGTGAGTTTTGTTGAGTGTGTCCTGAGATGGACTAACACTCAATATAGGGTTTGTGTCTAATATTGTCAGCTTCTTCAGAAAATAAATTCATGTTTTCAAGAAAGTTATTCAAATTTTCCGAATAATTGTTGTATCTCATTCATTTTGCTTATAATCTTCTGAGTTTTTTTTCACAATAGCACCATTGCTATAACAGGCAACTGAGGAGCACTGATAAAGCAATGTACTTGTTAGGTTTCATTAAAATTCTTCTTCATTTGGCTCCCATTTAGGGATCACCACAGTGGATCATCCATCTCCATGTTTTACATCATTTTCTGCCACACTGACTGCCTTCATGTTCTCATCCATCCATCCATTTTCCAACCTGCTGAATCCGAACACAGGGTCACGGGGGTCTGCTGGGCACAAGGCAGGAACCAATCCTGGGCAGGGTGCCAACCCACCGCAGGACACACACAAACACCAAGCACACACTAGGGCCAATTTAGGATCGCCAATCCACCTAACCTGCATGTCTTTGGACTGTGGGAGGAAACCGAGTGCCCGGAGGAAACCCACGCAGACACGGGGAGAACATGCAAACTCCACGCAGAGAGGACCCGGGAAGTGAACCCAGGTCTCCTAACTGCGAGGCAGCAGCGCTACCACTGTGCTGTTCTCACTCATCACATCCATAAACCTCCTTTTTGGCCTTCCCCTTTTCCCCTTGCCTAGCAGTTCCATCCCCAACATTCCTTTCCTGATGTAGCCCTCATCTCTCCTCTGCATGTTCCCAAACCATCTCAATCCAGCCTCTCTCACTTGGTCACCAAACTGTGGTACCTGTGTTGTCCCTCTAAAATACTCATTCTTAATCCTGTCTACTTTTATTACTCTGAGTGTAAATCATAGCATCTTCAGCTCTGCCACTTCCAGCTCAGTCTCCTGTCTTTTCATTAGTGCCACCATCTCCCAACCATATAACACAGCTGATCTCACTAACGTTTTATAGACCTTCCACTGTTGTAGGTACTCTTCTATCACAAATTACTCTTGTCACTCTTCTCCACACAGTCCTCCCTGCCTGCACCGTCTTCTTCACCTCTCTGCCATACTCTCTGTTGCTTTGGACTGCTGAATCCAAGTATTTAAGTTCAGTTACTTTCACTACCATTGCTCCTTGCCATCAGAACCTTCCACCACCTACCCTCTCATTTATGCACATATACTCTGTCTTGCTCCTACTGACTCTCATTCCCCTTCTCTCCAGTGCATACCTCCACCTCTGCAAGTTCGTTTTAACCTGCTGTCTACTCTCATTACAGATCACAACATCATCCGTGAACATTATAGTCCACAGAGACTCCCGTCTGACCTTATCTGTCAACCTGTCCATCACCTTTGCAAACAGGAAAGGGCTCTGAGCCGATCCCTGATGTAATCCCATTCTCACCTTGAACCAGGCTGTCATTCCTACTGCACACCTCACTGTAGTCACACTGTCCTCATACATATCCTGCACCACACACACATACATTTTCTGCTACTTTCTCATACAGCGTCATAACTCCTCTCTTGGCACTTTGTCATACGCATTAGATGTATGATATGTTATTAGAATGAATACTTTGAATTGAGATTTAATAGATTCTCACTAAACCTGAATGTAATATTTTCATGTTAAAGGATTACATTCTGATGCAGTTGAGAACTTTGAAACTTTCCCAAGCAAGGTAACCACAAAGTGAATTTTAACCTTTAAAGCAATGTTTCCCAACCTTTTCTATGCCCCACACCCCTTATAGATATTTGATTTATGTTCACAGCCCCAACAAAAGTAATATCACATTAGAAAAATTTTTAAAACCACAAATTGAACCACATACATTACTGTGTGTTAGAAATTCAACTCAAAAAAATTAGCTTTTATCTCTCTGCCTAAAATTTAAATATACTGTAAATAGAGCAATTTACCTGTATACATCTCTGTGATCTTGTAGCTGTGTCCCCTGTAAATCTTAGGCACTTGATTGACAATCCAGGGGCATCAAGTGCCACAAGGAATCAGCGATCAGTGAAGAAGGGGTTTGGGGAATTGGAGACCCATATGAAGCAGCAGGTGGTGGTGCTCCGCTAAGCAATGAAACACAGTGAACAAGCTCTGTCCCCCAATAACATCTGCACTGCAATTCAAAAATGGCTGCATCAGGTGTTGCATCCAATTCAGTCCCCCTTGTAAGCAGCAAAAATGTCTATCAAACCTTGAGATCATTGACGTTACACGATCAGGACTTACACAGATATTAATTCTAGACCCATCATTGTGAGGTCCAAATTCCATATAATTCTCATTAAAAAAGATGTTTGACTTTACAAATGCTCCGTTGACAGCAAAGAACCCACGAGATTGAGCATTTCTGCAGTTCATTCAAAGCCTTTTCATATCATAGAACAGGAGCACTAACTAAAAAGTGGCCTACAAATGAATGCAAGAGATAGACTGAACCATAATAAAATCAGACAACACACCTCACTCAATTTAGGTGAATTGTGAAGCAGGCTTCCTCTTTGTCGAACCCTCTGAAATATCATCTCACACTCCAGGTTGGGAACAATGCTTTAAAGTATTGGTCAAAGTTTCCCATTAGATGCTAAATATTAAATTGGAGGCAATTGAATTCATTGACACTGCCATTTAACACAGGGCTATTATAGACTTTTCACTGACACATAAAATAAAAGTTTGACATGCCCAAGTCTAAATTACTATCTTCAGGTAAGAAAACGTCTTTTGTGACTGCATTGGTAGGTTTGTCTTTAACTTACAGCAGGTTTTTCAACTTTGTTCTTAAGGAGCTGAACTAAATCTGCCTAAGGGAATGACTTGAAGTGAATGGAATGTTTACGTCTTGCGTAAGCGCAGGCCAAATTTATATTTTGTTTTTTGCCCATACTAACATGGAATGCACTTGGGTCCCAATACGGGTGGTTCATAAGGTGGTGGGTGCGGCAATTGCGTTGTATCAGTGCATGCTCCCAACCTCTCTCTCTTTAATGATACTTTAATGTCAAATATGAAGAGGAAACATTATATAATTGTACGCCCATTCATTTCCTGAATCCACTTGGTCCACAGCTGCGCAAAATAAGATCCTGTAACTGTAATTTTTTACATTTTTGTAGACCTTGTAATTTCAATTAAATATTATACATTTAAATTTTTGCTTCCTGTTTAATAACCTGCATGGAGTGAAAGTATTAAAGCGTATAGGAAAGTTCTCTACAAAAGCACAACTCTAATTAGTATTACAGAATATATCAACAACTCTTCAGTTTTATTAAGAACAGTGCATAACCTAACAGATAATAAATCAAAATTGATGTATATAATGCCACTTAAAAGTAGCAAAAATGAGTTTACAAATTTCTTTAATAATAAACTCCATAAAATCAGCTTCTGAATCTGGCAACATTGCATCATATAATGTCACTTTGTGCAATTTCCAATGTGGCCACCAGGCGGTGCACCAGCTACCCAAACCCTACACAGACAGACACCAGGCACGAGCTCATCAGTACACAAGTTTTAGAGGAAAGGAAAGGAGATAATATGTTTGAGTTCCAAAATTAAACGTGCTATCTATCATTAGGCCCAGTTCACTTGAAGTGAAAAATTAACTTTATCCAGCTGCACAAACAATATTGGATAATTTGTTGCATTTTTATTAAATGTTAATGTGTTTGATTCATTCAAAGTACACAGTTTAATTTTTGTTAAAGAAATCAAATTAATTTTCAAGTGTCCATGAAAATTTCAAAATGATCATTTCTTTCAAAGTTTTGGCAAAAAAATGTAATTTTACAACTTCATGTGTTTAAAACGAATGTACCCATCAGTCATTTTGCTTTTTCCCCTTTTAAATCTGCTTTCTAATCTAATCTAAACGTTAAAGAGGTTTCATAAAATATCTTAAAAAGATAGTTCATTTGTTTGTTTCTGTTGTAATACTTTTTGTCTTGGTTGTTGAAATTGTTCACCTAAAACTCTCCACATAATTCTAAACAAACCACTAACAGTCATAACTAGAACTAAGGAATATGACCATAGATGGTTCAGTATGTTTAAAGATGATTTCAAAATCCTCCTTTCCAAAAACAAAGCTGTAAATTTTACCTCTCAAACCTGAGCTTCTGAATGCCTATTCCCCAGAACAGACATTGCAGTCTCAAAATTTAGTTCAGTATAAAATTGCATTAGGTAATAAAATCAGAATACGATTCAGTGCCTTTTGCTATGGATCAATAGAATGATCTAACTACCAATATTCCAGAACCCTTACTGATTTTAATCAAGACAAAAACACTTTTATTTTATAGAATTATCTTTTTAGAGCTGTTGCTGAGGCTGCTCAAACTGCTTTCTTAAATTACTGTAATAATTTTAAATGTACACTGCTAACTGTTCTCTATTTTGTTTCTCTTGTCTTCTTCTCTGTATGTGTGCTTACATTTGGTCTGTCTTGGATTTGATGTGGTATCACAAATAATGGTTAATTTTATTCATATGAAATTTTTGTCATTTGCCAATAAAATAATCAATTTTAGAAAATGGCTGACCTATAACAAGTAAAACCTGGCCTTAAAAAAATAAAACACCCTGTATATATGTACATATTGTAGTTTACATGAGGTGCTCTCAAAAAATAAAACCCTCTGAAATCTTGAATTATGTGAAAGAGAGAATAAACAATAAAGAAATATATTTTATTAACAGAATCAACCACAGAAAGGATACATAGAAGGACTAACCAAAAGTAAACTAATACCTTGCATTTATCAAACTGAGGAACTTTACTAAAATTTCACCTTTCACCAACTGACCTGATCTTCTTCCTGTGGCCCTAGAACATTCATTTATTAGCATGCATTCTCACAACCCATGCCAAGTCAAGTCAAGTTTATTGCCTTGTGTTTTACAATGAAATCTGTACTTGCATGTCTCCACCGAAAAAATAAAATACAATAGGAAAAAATAAACAAATAAACAAAAAGTACATAATACTTAGTATCCATCCATCCCTTATCCAACCCGCTATATTCTAACTACAGGGTCACGCGGGTCTGCTGGCACTAATCCCAGCCAACATAGGGCGTAAGGCAGGAAACAAACCCCGGGCAGGGCGCCACACACACACCCACACACCAAGAACACACTAGGGACAATTTAGGATAATACTTAGTATGCAATGTATAAATATAATTATACATACGTATATACAATATGCTGCGGTGGGTTGGCACCCTGCCCAGGATTGGTTCCTGCCTTGTGCCCTGTGTTGGCTGGGATTGGCTCCAGCAGACCCCCGTGACCCTGTGTTCGGATTCAGCGGGTTAGAAAATGGATGGATGGATATATACAATATGGATTTGCAGGCATTAATTATTACGTTTTTTGCATAATATTTGATCTTATGATTGACTCTTCAGCAAGAAACTATCCCTAAATCTACTGGAGTGAGTGCAAATGGCCCTGTTCTGTTTGCCAGAATGGAGGAGTCAAAAATGCAGCTGTACAGGATGGCTGGGGTCTTTAATGACACTCCTTGCCTTTCTAAGACAGCAAGTATTTTATGTGTTGGCATATTCTGTGCCACGTTTACTACCGCCTACAGTGATTTGCAATTTTTGAACTGAGCAGGAGCCATACCAGAATGTGATACAGCCAGTAAGAATGAAATCAGCCGTGCACCTGAGAACAGACGGAGAGGTCTGAAAAAGCACAGGCGTTGGTTAGCCTTTCTGACATGAGCCAAAATGTGTTGTGCCAACTTCTGCTAGTCACCATTCCAAGAACTGTGAAACTGCTCACTCTTTCAACAGCATCCAGGTCAGTCTGGTTGGGGAGCATGCACTGATGCAGCACATTGACACACCCACCACTCAACAAAACAGTTCGGGATCCTGGTTGGCAACTCCTAAGGCAGAAACGCAGTCCAGTCCCACCCTCCAGAAATAACCATCGATCTGCCACAGCCAGGTGTCACGTGGGCATCCCCTGGGCCTGGTCCAGCCACTTGGGTCCTCAGTGAGTGAGATCACCCAAAGGAATCGCGCCATATGACCATAGTGCCGTAACTAAATCTCCCTCACAATGCAGGTAATGTGCCTCATTCAGGAATCTGTGAGCAACCGCACATTCAACACAATGTCAAACCAGCCATACCCAAGGATTCTTCATAAAGACACAGTACCAAAGGAGTTCAGTCTTTGTCTCAGGTCACCGCATAGCGTTCATGTCTTTCAAACAGCATCACCTCCAGTATAAATAGAAATGTGGTGAACCTTCTCCATCCTTAAGTATGTGGAAGAATGTATGCTCTTGTATGTGTCTCTTCAGGGTTTATATACTGGTCGGAAATACAGAAGGAGGGCACAAAACACTAACAAATGTGAACATAAATTTTTAACTGTGTGCAAGTTGATTGAACATTAAGATTTCATCTGACATTTTTAAACCTCCAGCCAGAATTGGGGGCCATTTTACAATAGAAATGTTGAACTGCATGATGTCTTTAAAAGCTTAAAAAGAGAGACGCAGCAGAAAGGTCCTATTAATATACAGTACTAATACTTCTGAATGCTAGGAGTGTCATTCTAGGAGGGTTACATTGTGCACAGACCCCCGTATGTTGTTATACTTTAGAGCTTTTTTAGGTTTTGAGGATGATTTATAGCTAGTGTCATGTAGTTGAACCAACTAAGGAGGTTTACCATCTTGATATCTAGAAGCTGCACTCTTTGTAATTTAAGTGCTGAAAACTGGCACTTCCAGAGTTTCAGTTAGTGTCTTATCTTCTATTTATATAACATATGACACATGGGTAAGTAAAATCTATTTATGCATTAGTCTCCTGAACTCACTTATCCAATTCAGGATCATTGGGTTCTGAAAATAATGAGGCAAGGCAGTTCATTGTATAATTTAAGCAAGAAAATACACTGTTATGCAGGAAAGTGTTTAGCAGCAGACTAAGTATTGTCAAGGAATAAGCCAGCATCTAAATAATTAGATAATAATCCTTCAAAACTGATGATCAAACCATCAAAACACTAAACAAGAACCAAAGTTGAAAAAATGTTATCCTTTACAAGTTAACACGTTCTTCTTCAGATGTTGTGGTCATCACTGCATGAGCCAAATTTCAATCTATTAACAAAATTGTATAAAATATACATTTGTGTTAAAAATACTTTCTGACTATACCACAATTATACTTTTTGAAGGAATGTTACATAATGGAATTTTCAAGAAGATACTACAGATGATTTTAAAAAATACAAAGAGACAGTTTTGGACCTCACAGAACATGCAGTATAACAAAAATGCATAACAAAGCTCCATAACCATAGTCCAAATTTACATGACTTTTTTCTTCCTTGGAAGATTTTAATGACAAAATTGGACTAATTTGTGACCAATACCTAGCAAGTAACTTGTGGCATCACGTCCATTGGTATTGGCAAGGAGTACAATATGAATTCAAGACAAAATAATATTGGACTGAAAGACACTTTCTTAAAAAAAAATACAGCTAGCAAACTAGAGCACATATGAACAAACCATAACTTAAAAAAGCACACAAGAGTGCAACAGTTTGACAGCTGGAAACAAATAACTACTTAATTCATCAAAAAAGTGTGAACTGTAAATTTTGATCATAGCTTCTTAGGAAATGACAAATTGTGTTTTCTTATGTGTGGTGCACAAACTCTGCTGTAATTACATTTAACCATGCAAATGAAGGTACTACATACAGTAATGACAGTTCTGCAAATTAGACTCTTTATCACATACAGTCCCAAGGTATGGAGCTAATGTATCGATTTTTTTGTTGACGGGAACCAGAGCCTAATCTGCTAACAATGCATGCAAGGCAGGAACAGCCCTGGGTAGAATGCCAGTGTAATACGGAGCCCAGTATTTAAGCAAAGGATGTTGGATCTATTAAGCAACAGAGTTACTTACTGCCTTGAACTAATGTAAACTGCAATTATTAGTTTGGTCCCAGACAGGTTATTTGACTTTTCTAGAGCATACAATTAGTTAATGCCAGGACCTAAAATGGCATCCTAGTGATTTCAAGATTTCAAGTCTAATTCCTTAGCTACTAGTCCACACTGCCTATATAGTGAGCACCTATACCATCTTTACCCAGCACTTGCTTGGAATGTATTCTGTTGGACTTGTGGTCATACCTGAATAAATATATTCCTTACATGCAATAATGATGGAGAAATTAAAACAATAAAAATCTGCTACATAAGAAAGGATATACAGTATTTAACTTGCTTTTAAATGCTGTGTTTACTCCTATAAACAAACAACTGAGGAAACCTATAGGACAGTGCTATTGTACTAAGTAATATGATATATATAATTTCCTATTCTGTTTCTCTTCTCAGTACTCAAATGTGGCAATTTGTGCCACTGCCCACCTGCCAAGTTGTTTTGCCTGCGTAAGATAAAGTCGTCTCTGATGGAGGATTGCAGGAATCATTGGGTAGAGGAGTTTTTTCATCGGATTGGCTGACTCAGCTGTGGAATGGCCAATAGGAGAAGGCAGCTGATGGCCGAGGCCTCCAGGACTCTGAACAAATCCAAATCGTATTATGTGACATCATCTACTGTTAAATTCTGCTCTATACTTATAAATTTTCTATTGCACTATTATAATGTATTGAGGATTTGTTCTGTTCTGTGTATTGTACTGTATTGTAATGACCCCCTTATTTTTGACACCCACTGCACGCCCAACCTACCTGGAAAGGGGTCTCTCTTTGAACTGCCTTTCTCAAGGTTTCTTCCATTTTTTCCCCACAAGGGTTTTTTAGAGTTTTTCCTTGTCTTCTTAGAGAGTCAAGGCTGGGGGGCTGTCAATAGGCAGGGAGTGTTAAAGCACATTGCGGCACTTCTTGTGTGATTTTGAGCTATACAAAAATAAATTGTATTGTATTGTATTTAATTGTCTTATGGTGTTTCCATGGGGTTTTCAGTTAAGATCATGTATGTATCTTAAGAGGGGTCAGAGGCATTCTACTAGGCACAGACAGCAGGAGATGCTTCTATCCATCCATAGGAAAGGCACCAAGGAAAATGATTAGAGTCCACCACTTCATACCCTTAGAATAGTCTATTTGTCCTGAAGTAAACGAATCAAATAAGAACATACTTTGTGATTAACTTAGTTAAGCATTCTACTCACCCCATTGACTATTAAAATAAAAAGTTTTTGTCTACATTTTTCAGATTATTAAAACCTTGCTTTAAGTTGCAATGTTCTTTAATTTTTCCTGGATTTTTAATGCCAGATGAAATTTAAAATGATGTACTTTTCGGGGTTAATAAACCCAAGGAATTAAGCTTTATTTGTTTTTGCCAAAGTACTAACTTTAAACGTTGTGACTTTTTCACTATCATATCCAACCAAGGTCATTTGTTTTATTTTTGGGTGCCTCGACTTTGGGATCTTTGTGTGTTTAGCTACCAAGGTAATCTTTCCCATCATCCTTTACGAGTGTAATTACTTGCATCATCATGTGTGAGTGGATGAAGTTTGCCTTGTACATTTCCAGCCTATCCAAGATTTGGATAATAAATGTAGTGACAATGTGTGACTTTCTTTTTGACTTTGCGTTTCTGTTCTCATTGTTATTATTGGCTACGACTTTCAGAAAGTATTAATGACACTGAAGACTGCCTTTACTTTTGAACTGTAATGTCTTTTCTCCTTGGCCTAATCACAAAAGTTATAATGACTACTTGTGGCAGAGTGATTAAAGCTTTGCCCCTCAAATTCTGAGGTTGTAGGTTCACATCCTGCTACTGACACCGTGTGGCCATGAGCAAATCACTTCACCTACCTGTGCTCCACCTGGAAAAGTGAAAGAAATGTACTTCTTTTACCAGTCAGTCCTGTTCAATGCCTGTGTCCTCAAGACTTGAATATAAAATGCAATTTGCATGCAAACTGAGCCTGCATGTAATAAAACAATTTGGCTCACGGAGCAGTAACACCTGGTTATTTTTAACTCCTTCAGTTTCCGTAGAATAATAAGGTTTTCCTGCTTGGTCCTTATGTCTTTATTTATATACTAAGGAAACTCGTTGATCCACGGTGCTAACATGCACTGTGTTCTAGGGGATTATCAATAGATGGGTTTGCAGGGACAAAGCTTTTATTTCAATAAACTTTCCATCCACCAGTAAAGTATCCAACAAGTTGCTGCCACGAAATTGTTTTAAATTTCCAGAACATTTCCAGCCCCATTAGTTTCTAATTAATTATGTGACAGACAGACAATAGCACTCTATATAAAGAGTATAGAATGAGCTACATTATATTGCTAAAATATAATTATGTATATAAAAATCAGACTCCCAGATCACAATGATGCATTGATTACCGGTACTAGTTCTTTCTATGGTGAAGTACCTCATAAATGGTCTTATACCGTATAATAAAACATAATAGAGGCAGAGAACCAAAATGTAAAAAGTCTTTGGGTTTATTGTTCCCAGATGGTTTCAATAAAAATAAAAATAGTAGGAAATCCAATCAAATAGCTGAGTCAAAAAATAGCATATTTTTTTGTTTTATGTCTTACTTGTTGCCAGGATGGACCCATCCCCTGCAGCACTGACCTCGATAACACGGGTTTGAAAACAGAAACACAGGAATATAAAAGAAATCATGAAACATAATGCTTATTTATTTTAAACAGGTATGCTAAATATCTAGTTTATAAATATCTACCCTATTTAGCTAAATTATGCAATACTTTAAAAAGGCATCTGCTAAATACTAAATAGTAACTGATATGACACCTTATTCAGTTGTCTTTGAATACAGAATTGCACAAATATGGAAGTAAATGTTGAAAACTACTCGGAAATCAATAAATTCCTTGGAAAAACCTCATCACTAATTTACTTGATATCTAGAAAAGATTACTTACAAAAAAATATATATTCTAATACAAAGAAACACTTTCCATCTTACAGATGTTGATACCAGCATTCACACCCCATTAAGATTTGTAAAATTCCATAATTCACCCGCATATGTTTATCTAGTTTTAGTGAGTGTCAAGGAGTGGAGTTATTAACCCTAGAGGTTATTCTACCATCTGATTAATAGGCAAATAATTAGGGTAAGTGAAACATTTTAAACATATTTTTTATAACTAACAAGCATATTTCCGTTGCTGACTACCCAATCTGATCGGAAAAGAAAGGAAAAGGTTATTAATGGCTAGAAAAGTGCAGTCATATAGTTTACTGAGTAACACAAACAAAAAAGTAAAGAATACATTACAAAAGGCCTACTAATTAAAGACCACATTTCTCACACTTGACAAATTAGTTTATTTAAGCAGATAATGCATAACAAAAGCAATGTGCTCATGTCTGATGGTTTTCCCTTGGAACTAAATTATTTTATTTTTGCTACCTGGACTTTTTAAAATATATTTCAATAAAAATTACAATACTTATACTGCATTTCTTAATTTACTGAAAAAGCCAAAAATGGAGGGACGAGTAGAGCCTTGAACTCAAAATTGTATTTTCCTGTCTGCTCTCTCTCCAGCAATAAAGTTCAGCCCAAATATAACCCGAGATATCACCCTGGCTCCCCCACAGATCCATCTGGAAAAGAGTCTCCTGAAGACAACCCAGCGAGAAGTGTGAGGGACAGAGATATAGACAGACTGACAGATAAAGAAGAAGAAGATGAAGCTTCAGTACAAAGCAAGGGATCTAGCACTTCACCACCACCATAGATCACTGACCTGTCTAACAAAATAAGTATTGCACTTTTAAAAAGACATATAAACTGACAAACTGTCATTTTCATGATCCAGAAATACATGTTTGATGCTATAATGTTAATACTAATTTCTGGACAGCTGGCAGTCAACAGTCCAAATCAAAAGCAGCAATTGAGTTCAAGCATGCAAATATATGCTTATGTGACATACACATCTGATTTATTGTACTTCAACATGCTGGATTTCCCTGATCTTTACTGTTTTTGCATTACGAGATTTGTCTAGATAGTAAGTTAGATGAATTACATGGATCATCACCATGTTAAACGATTTACATATATGACTTGCTTATATTTCTAAACACTTAAGGAAAGTGTGTTAGCAAACTGGTAAGATTTTCTGACATAAGCAAGTTTGGGCTGATCATTATCACCATCATCCTCCTTTTCCTTCAGCTTTTCCTGGTGAGGGTTATAGTAGCAACATTTTGAGCAAGGCCTTTAAACTACTATGACTGGCCTGATAAATAAAAACCAAGTTGAAGCTAAACATTAGTACCAATATAAGAGATAAAACAGACTCAGAAAATGTATTGATGCATTCATAACAAGGAATTGTGCTTAACTAGTATAAAATAAGAACAGACTTTATCAGACCAAAGCAAACATTTATTATAAGTACAGCAACACTTGTCAATCCGATTTACCTAACTAAATAGCATAGATCTGAGTTCTGAAGGTAGCGGAAGTCCTACTATCTACTGCTGTACTTAGTAACGTACTCCATGTGTCTATGGCTCTCTGTGTGAAGAACAACTTTGTAACTTTTGTGCAACATCTACCTTTCCCTCTTTAGTGCTGCCATGTCTTTTATAATATGGATGCCAAAACCGTAACTATAACATCTCTTGACTTGTATTTCACACATCAGGCTATAAAACCTAACGTCCTATTTGTCCTCTTAATGATTTCCATATACTGTCTACACTTTTCCTTGTCTTCCTAGGGAGAGTCCTGGAGGCCTGACAAAAACAGCCAGTTAAAGTTCATTGAGGCATTCATTATGTGATTTTGGATTATACAAGAGATAAATAGTTGTTGTTCTAACAGTAGAAAGTGAAATGTTCACTGTAGTATCAAGTTACAAACACCCTATTGTATATTTCAATCTAACATTTCTACTTCCATTAAATTACTTCCAATCTGCCCAACACTGCATTTTGCTCTTTACTCTGTAATCATTAAACTGATTTTACATTATCTGCTTTTCCACCTAGATTATTATAATCTACAGGTTTAACTAGCTTGTTGTTTATATTATTATCATACTTTTTATTAAACTTTTACAGTGATTCTTCATGGTGAAAATGCAGTTTCTTATGTGCAGTGTAGTAACAGGTGCACTGAAGAAGTACATATTGGTCTTATTGATAACTATAGCTTAGTTCATCAGCATTTAAATGAAACATAACATGTCTCCTAAAGGTATGTAGTATTTTATTTACCTCTAGCCACCCTAGAAGTGAACCTTGAGGTACACCAATGAGAACATTACAACAACATCTAGCTATCCGACCGGCTAGACTGACAGAAAGCTAAAAAGATCACTGCATGTATCAGTGTGTGGTTCAGTGTCAACAGCTAGCTCTCCCTTATGTGAGTTACCACTTGGGGAGGATTGTATA
Organism: Polypterus senegalus; assembly: GCF_016835505.1. Classification (NCBI taxonomy): domain Eukaryota; kingdom Metazoa; phylum Chordata; class Cladistia; order Polypteriformes; family Polypteridae; genus Polypterus; species Polypterus senegalus. The sequence continues at coordinate 269,182,163 of NC_053155.1, forward strand.
TTAAAGGCAGCCATTCAGAGTTTATTCACTCTGCAATGCAGAATTATGTGTTTTAGCTGAGCCTTCAGACAACATTCATGAGCTGTTTAAAAAAAAGTAAGTTTCTTTAAAATGCATAAAATGGTATTTCAATTTTTTGTTAAATTCTTGTATTTAACTACTCTTTTTATCTATGCAAGTTTTATTGTAAGTAACAGATTTAATTTATTGAAAAGACATACTATATGATTTATTAAAGTGTTGAAAACCTTAACATTTCTTTGGTACAACAAAAGCATAACGTTTAAAGAAATTTGAGTGCTGGAGTAGTTTTTTAACCTCATTCTTTTTGACTCAATTCAAGTACATTTCTGGATAAGAACTTTTACTTTTACTTCATTTATATATATATTTTTTAAGTAAAAGTACTTTGCCTTGAGTACTGGTTTGAGCTAATGTACCAGCCTCTACTCTTACTTCCATCTTATGACCTAGGGAACATAGTCTGGACTTTAACGGTTTCCCCACTCCAGCTCCCAACTACAGGTTAGTGATGATGGCACTGCCACCCCAGGGAGTGCCCACTTACTCCCATATAGCCGCAGTCAGGCTTTCCCTTGTTCCAACCTTTTGCCTCTTTTGCTATTGAAAACATTATGCCTGTCTAACAATTCATTAATATAACAGGGAATATGTAGAACAGAATTTTACTTTATGACAATCATCTCTGGTCCACTTAACCAGAGGAAGGGTCATTATTTCATTATGTCACACTTCCAAATGGAAATTGCATTGGCTATGCATGAAAATTAAAAATGTATTTGTACTATATACTGTACAGTAATTGATTAATCTGACTTTATAAATTACTACCTGTCCCCCGCGACTCCACCCACATAGTAGTGAAACAGGACAAACTTTAAAAATGAATTAAAAATTTTAAATGTTAAACATTGGCACTGTATCGGATTGTGTTCAGCACTGACGGAAGAGCATCCCCTGCGTGAGGAGAAAAGCACATAGCCGTGATAACGCTACCAATCAGCAGGTACCCTGCAAAGCACACGTAGCTCTGATCTCGCTCTCAAAATCGCCAAACGCTACTCCTTAACAATCTGTAGATGATAATGTCTGCTGAACAAACACGTATCGCTAGCTAAAAGGAAGCAAGGTCCGCTCCAACACGTGGCAAGAGGTAGACCAACTCGAAAGGAGGCGTCAGTGAGGAGGCCCCCCTCGTCCAGCTCACCACTCCTGAGGTCCTGCTTCCCTCTCCCCTCAGCCCTCAGTGTCTCTCTCAGATTTGTGAGAATAAATCTCTTCTACAAGCAAACTGTAACACTTAGCAAGATAAGAGAAGTCGCAAAATCAACTGGAATGTTCAAGGAAATTATAGAAAAAAACCTGATCTACATCTGGTAAGTAGTTCTCTTGTGAAAAGCGGACAGACAGACAGACAGACAGACAGATGTTGGATTCTATATATGTATAGATTTTAAACAGTGTCTCAAGTCACAAATATTATAAACAAATTACTACAAATACAATGCAAAATGGATCCATCAATTTAATAAATGTACAGCAGACTAGACATGGTTAAGAAAAGTGACAACTTTCCACTTTCCAAACCCGTGTTTTGGAATAATTAAGTAAGTAAGTATGGTTATGAAGGTGTGAATATACAGTACAGGAACAGCAAACTCAGTGACACTGACTAAAATCAAGTTACATACAGCCTACTGTGACATATTGAATAATTGTAATTCAAGAATATGTATTTCATCAAACACTTCTATACAGCAGTGTTTCTCAGTCTTTATGGTGTTGCAACAGTTTTTCCCATGAAAGTTTCTTCATGACCCACAAGGGGTGGCGAACCCCTAGGTGAATTGCTTTGTCGGGTAGGTGGTGCATCTGAGGAACACAGAGAAATATATTGCACATCGATCACTTGGGTGACCCACTGCATCACACTACAGTAACAAACAATGGAAACTTGTGACACACTGGTGGCAGACCATGCACGACCCTGTGGTTGGGAGCAACTGCACACTACCCTGGGGAAGAATTGTTATCTTTATACTATATCTTACTTCCCACATGAAATTTACACTTTTTTGTCCAAAATCCAGAACAAAATGCCATCTTCATTTCTACCTCCTGAGCATCCTAAGCATCCTACAATCTGAATCACAAGCATCAAGAGCTCAACAAGATCAACAGTACTAATCTGGTGCTCGCTGTACTATCTTACTCAAGCAGTATCATGGATTTCCCCTCTTTACATCCTTACTGCCCCAACAACATCATGAAATTTCCAGATTCAATTGTCTGTCTGTGTGGAGTTTGCGCATTTCTGTTGCTTTCTCTGATGCTCTGGTTTCTTTACACATATCTAAGAAATGCAGGTTGTGCTCCTTGATAGATGACCACTGGTTTTTATCCAGTGCAACCAGAATAGGCACCAGCAACACAAGACCACACAGCGGGATGAATACATGCAATATAAGTCATTTTCTATCCACTCTTTCTGCTAACATCAATTTGCATGTTACCAAGAGCCATATCTTCATCACTATCTGGATTAACCACATGAGTAAAATGTTAGACACAGGTTTGTATTTTTAAGACTTGTGTGCTGATCCTTTGGCTGAGGTTTTCATAGAAAAAACACTGTTTGCATGCCCCTGTATAGTACTGAATTTTATAAAAAGAAAATATATATCAGATAATAAAAAAGACAGGAGAACTGCAATATTCATGTTGCAAAAGCAGGATTCAGTAAAGTTCAAGAACAAGTTATATGTGTAAAAATTCCAAAATCCTATTCCAGGATTTGCTAAAGTGCTTATTATTGAATTTGAAGAAGATATTTATTTTAGAGAAAAAGAAAGGAGGACAAATATTACCACTTTTAGCAAGGTTGAACAGGACAAGTTATTTTTTCTATTGTAATAGTGTAACAGGTATAAAACAATACTGTAGTAATAACACAAAGGAATAATATCAAAGACAAAGCCTAGATACAGTTCTCTGAGACCCTGTCCTTCAATGACTGCGTTCTTAAAATAAATAGGCTGACTCTGCCTAGTCCAAGATGGGCTCATTGACCCACGTTCATTACTAGGCTTTTGCTCAGCAGCATGATGATCCACAGATGCCCAAATCAGGCAAGCAACAGTAGGTGAACCCTAGTCCTGGATGGGTAGTCAGATCTCTCCGGGACGCACAGTCACAAAACCACCTTACACATTTCCAGATGAAGCTAACCGAGAACAAAAAAACTGCTTTGACCAAGCTGCTTACAGATTTGAAAATTGATTAACAATAAGCCATATAGCACGGCTGTAGTTAAAACGTTTACAATTACAAGTTAAAAGATCGTATATCTTAATTATTGTAATGGCCCTTTAAAAAAACTGTGTAGTTACTACTGTTTGGTATTTTATTGTTTATTTTTTGTATTTTTGTAAGTTAAAAGTTGTCGATACTGGCGCTGTCATCAATATTTTAATGGTGGGCAATAAACCAAATTTAATAAAGTTCTGCAATCCTTTATAAAATAGGTTTTAAATCCTACCTTGCAACGTGCACAGGTGTTAAAAGGAAATTAACACCAAAAACAAGCTTACCTTCTTTGTTACTATTTTCTTAATGATTAAGACGGGCGTTTCAAATTTTCATGATATTCCATTAAACAAAAAAGAAAATCAGTATTCCATACGGTGGTTGCCAAAACGTGGGCACATATCCCATTGACCAAGTCTGAAGCGCTGAAGCTGTGAGCTGTCAGACACACCGAAGATACGAGTCCACTGGCTCCACTCCGCTCTGCACACCGCTGGCTCTAAGCGAGTGAAGGGGCTCTTCGCGCAAGGAGTGCGCGCGTGCACGCGGGAGGCGGAGATTATGTCGCGCTCTCGCCTACCAGGCGGTGTACCCGTACTGAAGACAGCGAGGGGAGTGATGTGACGTTGTTATCAGCTCAAGAAAGCGGCGCTGATGACTCAAAAACTGCCTAGCCCGAGATCCCGCCAGACAAGTCTTCTGACAAAGGGAAAAAACATCCAGCACACCTTTATAGTGCAGATAATGAAAGAGTTATAACAGATCGTTGTGTATTCTTGTGGTTTTTTTGTGGGTCGCGACACCATTAAATATTCCGTTTTCATGGGACGGCATATGTATTATTTTGTAGTTATTTATTTATATTTTAATTTTAAAGGGTAGGGTTGCGAGGTGCAGGATCGAACTTTGCCAACGACCCCAGGCTATCTCTTGTACATTCCAGTCTACCTGTTTTAAGTTTTAAGACGTTGGAGGAAACAAGAAAATAAAAACTCCTCACAGACTCGAACGATGTTACAGGTGTTGTGCTCAGCTACCCAAGACACATTGTGTTTCCTGTTGCTGATTCTGTAAGGAGTAGATGTTTCAATCCAAGTGAACAAAGGTTGGTTTATTCTCAAAGTCGTTAATGCATTTAAGGGTTCAAATGGCATTTTCCATTAGTATTCAGGAACCAAATGGGGTCTTGTCCCATTTTTTATCTGTAATGCTTTTTGAAAGTAATTGGAACCAATAGTGAAAGGTCTTAACAAAGATGATTCCTGCTGTGTATGGAAATTGACCAGCCTTGTAATGCCTTAATTAATCCATCATCTATGATTGCTTACCTGTAATGAAAACATTATTGCTTTTTAAGTTTTTAAGCATTTTAATTTATGGTTTTAAGAATGTTTAAGTAGTCTTAATGCATTTTAAAGCAGTTTTTCAGCACATATAATAATCACTTTTTATGGAAAGACAAAATGCCAGCACTAATTGACAGTTGAAATAACAAGGTTTTCATACAATAAAATAAAAAAAAATTATATATTTACTAGCCATGTGCGCCCAACTACGTTGCGCGTGTTAAAGTTGTCTGTGAAGGGCTCCCTGTTTAAACGCGGCCGCCAGTCGTGAACTGGGCCCTTCGTCACACAGCAATATAATTTTTTTATACGGGAAACAAAATTACAAAAGAAAACCCTTGGACATTGATTTGATAGGAACGGCCTACTCGGAATCACTGTCCAAATAGTAATTATGTGGTGTCGTAGAAGTATTTCTGCTTCTGTCCGTTCACAGTCCATCTCATTTTCACGATTATCACGATCTCTTCTCAACCTTTCTCCAATCTCGCAGGTTGCTTTGTGGCAATCCAAAGAGTAAGGCAATATACACAGAGCAATGGTTATAAAAGGGGGACACATAAGTATCCAGGCTCTTTAAAGCATAAATAGGGATCACTTCACTGACATGTGAGCAAGCCACGGTACAACTGTCAGACGCGCAGCACTCGCCGGCTACAACGTAGCAATAATAATGTCCGGAACGTGCTGTTACGTTGTCATTCATTTTACCCACTGTCTTTCTTTCATTCATATGTTACGTAGGCACGTACCTTTTATCTTCGGCAATCTCATTGTCTAACCAGGCCTCGGGAGCTAACCAGCATAACACTGTCCACCACCCCTTTCGTTATTCCGGCACATTGTTGACATCCGTGAGTAACAACAATGTACTAAACTGGAAGGTGGTCTACGCATAAGTGGAATTCGCCGACAAACAAAGATCAAGATCTAAATGAAGATCTCTTTAGTTGATTTAAAGCACAACAATTTGTTTAGTTTGAATGTCTGTGTTTTGAGGTCTGACTGGCGTACTACAGTCTTCAGTAGTATAAGCCTGGAGGAGATTCTTAATGCAATGCCTGTTTTAGCTGTCTCTACTGCCATCTAGTGCTTCTTCTTCTAATTCATTCGCGGACAAACAAAGATCAAGATCCAAATGAAGATTATATATAGAGATATATACAGTATATATATAATCAAGTTAAATACACATCCGATGCCAGCTGCACAGCCGAAATGTTGTGTTTCTAATTCCTTTTCTATTTTTTCCATTGCAAATAACCTACATCTGTTTTTATTTATAGATGCACACTGATAAGGTTCTTCATTAGCTACTTGACAGTGCTTAAAGTTGGAAACTGCAATATGTAATGATGAACTGTGGACAGGTGAACATCAAAGAAGTGGACAGAAGCAATGTAAACTAAATATAACTAAGAAGCACAATTTTTTAAATGTATAGTGATCACATAGGTGATCACACAGCTATGTATTGCTTATGTTTGATTTGGTCAGTGTACAAATAACATCCTCATTCAGTGGTCTTCCTTGTGATGGAAAAACACCTGGAAGCAGACATTTGGCCTCATTGTGAATCCAGCTGGTGATTGGTACTACCAGGAAAACGGCCACAGAGGATTCTTTTGTATCACCTGCCCAGCATAACCTCTTCATTTTCTGCTCTCTGTTGTACATGGCATTTGTGTCCTTGGTATGGTTCTGTTTGTTGCCTCCTGCCACTTTGGATCTCATGTCTTTGTCAGTATGGCTGATGACAGGCACGACTCAGAATGCTTTTCATTAATGTTCCTTCCTGTTTTTGTTTTATATATGCTCAGTGTAGTTTAATCTCTTTGAAACAGCTTCTTCCTGATCAGGATTTTTATAGAATAGCAAAAGTCAGTTGAGAAGTGCCATAGCATCATATCTTGTCCCAAGCATAGTAAATACTATAAAAATAGACTTGTTTTACATTTTTTTTTCTAAAATGTGTTTGGGTTACTTTGTGCGGTTTTTAAGTGCTCCTAAAAATGGAGTAGGATTTTTATGTTCACTGAGTTTTTAATGCTGTGGCAGGGCCCAGCCAGGACGCCTCTATGCTGAAAGGACCAGAGGAGGAAGCGTATCCAGAGCATAGAGTGCTAGGTGGCAGCCCCCACAGGGATCCATTGGAGGCTGTAGTTTGGTGCAGCCCTGTTGGGTTCCATGGGCACTGCCAGGGGGTGCTGCAGCTGCTGTTGAGCCCTTAATTGCAGCACTTCCGCCACACCTGGAAGTGCTGCCAGATATAGGTCAACGAGCACCTGGAAGTCTTTTATAAAAGAAGCCAGCAGCCACTACTCCGGCAGTCAGAGTCAGATGGAAGAGGACGAAACATGCCAGGAGGAGTGGAGTCGGACAGAGAAGGAAAAAAAAGACAGTGTTTGGTTTAGTGTTGTGACTGTGCTGTACATGTGGGAAATGGGGGAAGGGAAAAAAATAAAAACTAGCGCCCTGAACTTGTGTCCCAAGCTGTCTGTGTCTAGTTTGGGTGATGGTGCGGCCCCTGGTGGTGTACGATGTTCTCTGAATTTCTACAATAACATAACACATCTCACATCAGCCTATTCTTATTTAAAGTCAAAGCTTGCAATGTCTATCTCCTGCAGGAACTCTGTCTCCTCTGCAGCCCCACCTTTATGTGTTATCTATGCAAGCATTTTTGAACTAACTTAATCAAGTTCAGCATAATGGGAGCTGGAACCTGTCCTAACAGAATGAGACACACAACAGCATCCAGCCATGAACCATCACAAGAAATACGTACTTATGAAGGGCCAATTTAGTGACACCAGATAACGTGAGATGCATAACTTTGACATGTAAAAGGAAACAACAGTCCTCTAAAAACAATCCATGTGGACACAAAGAGAAAATGCAAGTTCTTTGTGGATTGAGAGGACATGCCAGAAGCCATGAAGCCGAAACCTAATGTTTACGTGTTTAATAAAACAAACTGCAGCTGTATTAGAGAATTGATGTAGGTAAAGAAGCACAGTCAAATGAATTAAGTAATGTATGCTCAGCTTTCATCAATTTAACACACAAACAAAATGGTGGTTACATCTCAAATTCGTATTAAGCAAGGTAAGTACTTAATTGTTAAGGTTTACTATTGTGGCAGGATGACTAGGAACCTTGCCTCACCGGGATGCCTGGAGAAGGGAAGGACCAGGAGAAGGGCAATATTTTCCCCAGGACACAAAAGGGCAACCCCCTAGATTGCATCAGGGCCACGGGTACGGAGCTCAGAAGCTCAACCCTGTGGAAGTCCGTGGCCACTTCCAGGGGGCGCCTGGATGGTTCCAGAGCCATGGACCGCAGCACTTCCTCCACACCAGAAAGTGCTACTGGAAGATCATCATGGAGCACCTGGAGCACATCTGGAGCATTATAAAAGGGGCCCTCTCACTCCAGTCAGGTGGAAGAGGATGGAGCTTGTGAGAAAGGAGTGGGGGTGACAGAAGAAAAGAAAAAATGACTGAGTGGACTTTATTGGTGGTGATTTGTGCACCGTATTGTGTGAGCAGGTGAAGAAGGAATTAAATATGTGTGTTTTGGGATATTTGGCTGTCTCAGTGTCTGTCTCTGTCCGGACTGGTATTGCACACCATGAAATAGTAAAGAGAGTTCTGTAGGGCAGAAAACATTAAGACAATCAACAATAAAGTGCCTATGAGTGAGTGTGGCTTGCATTAACTCCAATCCCGGTCTAGTTTCTGTCTTACACCTGATGACGCTGAGCTTACTACCAAATTCCTGCGACACTGTAATGGACAAAGTCTGTTCATGAAATTAATAAATATATAATTACTACAAGAGGTAGCATTTCAGTAAACCCCAGCATCTCAAAAATTGTGCACGTTAGGCTATATGACAACTTTAAGTTACCAAGATTTACTTATACATCTAAAGTTGATTCCATCAGATGTCAAAGAGACAGACTCCAGCTCTGCATTACACTGTAACGATGCAGGTCTGCTCCACACTCCCATCTGTCTTTACGGCAGCCCTTGAACCCAACACCATCAGTAATGTCACCGAGATGAGCTGACAAGTGAGGACAATTCTCAAACATGAAGTCAGGGGATATTTCCAAAAGTGGCTGTAGTGCTTTTATTAAAACCAATCCAACAGTGTCCAAGCCTGATGTTTTGTGTAGAGAACTACAGTAAAATATCAAACTGTAGCAACATCAAGTATGAATTTCAAAGAGAAAATGATGAGACAGCTGTGATGAAATGAGCTACTGTATAATGCCAGTCAACAGAGCTTCCTAATTTTAAGTGGCCTGATACACAGATGACCATGAGCAATGAATATACAGCAGAGTAGAGCACAGGACTAGGGTAGCATCAGTAAATAACACAGTGTGTGGTAATCCTCTTGGCCAGTGCTGAAAAATTAAAATTCCTGTCAGTTATTTTGGTTATGCAAAGTTATTCTTATTCTGTGAGGATAATGCATTTACTAATCATGGCATCAGAGAGTAGCGACTCTATTTATAAGGGCTATTCTTCTCTATTAATTACTGTATATATCTATTTTATGTACATGTGTATTATTTATTTTTTGTATGTTATTTACTCGTATTATTCTTCTCTAATTTTAATTTGTTTTTCTTTTCTCTTAACTATTTCTTTGACATCTTGTAAAGCTCTTTGAGCAGCTGTACATCCTGTGTATGGAAATGTGCTATATAAATAAATATTGTTGTTGTGATGTGCCACATGTTGATTAGTACTTGCAAGTTCTAATTTTACTATACTGTACACACATGACAATAATGACCATATAAACCTAATATGAAAAACATAGTTCAGAACATGAATGAATAGATCCGTTGTAGTACTAGGTCTTAATGCAGGGTTTTTCATATTAGATTATTAACCTTGACACAAAAAGGACCATAGTTAGAGACTCTACTTTGATTCTTGATGTTTAATTTGTCAAAGGTAACAAAAGAGCTCTGTAAATCCCACAGAACAGTCCTGTGTTCTTTGAAAAGTAGCTTCCTCAATTCCTTCCATCAAAAGCTTAGTACAAAATGAATTACTGAGAAAACGTTTTAATGTAAAGGCTTTAACTGAGCCAAATTACCTGATCTTGGTGTCCAATAACTGAAGAAAAGATTATCTTTATTGAAATTGGCTGTTAATCTAATAAACCTAAAGAAAAACACAAAACATTTGACAAGACAAGGCATTTAAACTTATTTTATTCCCCTGCTTAAGTGGAGCTGAACTCCTCACTGTTACAAAATGCCTTCCCTGAACAGCCATTTTTTATAGGTTTGCAGCTGCAGCCACTAAAACAGCTAACTCTGTTTGGATCCACTTTTATTTAATGAGAACATTCAGATCCTCTTGAAAGACGCCCTTCTGTTAACTTCTTAGTAAACATAAATGAGACAGACAGGAATCTGATTTAATTTTTAATCCCCAGTGACACTAAGCTCCCACAAGTGTAAAATAAAAAAAGAGACATTTTGGCTTCAATCACATATTTGCAGCTGTATAACTTTCTTTTTTTATTTTCCACTACTTCACCAGTTTGACATATACTGTATGTTTCCAAACAAATTTCTTACCTTTTCAGTATATACAGTATCTACATTACAAATATCAAGTCAAATACTGTTTCAGTCCATTTTTCTTTCATTTTATATTCACAGGAAATCCTGACTGGATCAGGTGCAAAGCAGAAACCAGTCCAGTATGAGATGCCAGTCCTCTGTCTGAGGTTATGCATGACTCTCTTGAACAAGCCAAGTTCAGTCTGAGTCCACACTCAACCTGAAATCAGGTGAGGAGATCGAAATGTCCCGAGAGACCCAAGGGGATTTGCCATTGTGGCAGACGACCGGGGACCTTGCCACACCGGGACACCTGGAGAAGGGAAGGACCGGGAGAGGGGCAATACCTTCCCCAGGACACAAGGTTCAACCCCCTGGATTGTCTCAGGGCCACAGATTTGGAGATTGGAAATCAATCCTGTATGGGTCCGTGGCTACCAACAGGGGGCACCTGGACGATTCCGGAGGCCTGGACAGCAGCACTTCCGCAACACCAGGAGAGGAACTGAATGCACTTGGTGTGCTTCCAGGTGTCCATGCAGCACTTCTGCCGCACCAGGATGTGCTGCAGGAAGTTCATCAGGCTGCACCTGGAGCACATCCAAGGGCAACATAAAAGGGGTCGCCTCACTTCATTCAGAGAGCCATAGTCGGGAGGTGGAGGACAGAGCTTGCAAGGAGAGGAGTGGAGGCAGCAAAGAAGAAGAGAAGATAGAGGATTGTGAGCTATTTGTGATGATTTGTGCACTGTGTGCTGTAAAGGAAGAACAGGAAAATAAATAGTGTGTGTTTTGGGACTTCTGAGTCTGTGTGTCTGTTTGTACTTGGGCTGATCTTTCCACACCATCAAACCCCAGATAGATTTGGACCGAAATCTTTATAAAATGAAAGATTTATTTCACAAAAGGCATACAGTGCCTACAAAAGGAATTCCCCAATAAAAAACCTAATATCTATAGCTATCTATGTATATCTAATACCTAATGTCCTAATACAAAAATCCAATGGTGAAGTTAAAAAAAACAGCAAAATTGTCAAAAATCCAGAAACTGCAATAAGCACAAGGAACAGCGAAATCTTAATATACACTCACCACTCCCTAGTGCATCCGAGATGAACCATAAGAAACTGTGGAAAACCCTCACCTTTATAAGGCTGAGGGCAGTCCCTGGTGGTGATGGCCAGGTGATCCCGCCTCCTGGGGAACCACCCAGAAACACAAGGTACATAAGAAAGGATTGGAGAAAAAAACAAGGAACGATGCAGACAATTAACAAAAGTAACTGACATGAATAAATAACTCAAAAATTAACAAAAGGAACATGAAACAAGGATTTGAAACCCATAGCGAGTGCTGCAGCTGCTTGGAAGCCTTTTACTATACGCTTTGATTTATCATGTGAATTCTCAGAGGGTCCATTGAGTCTACTTGCTGAAGGGGAATGGGCAAAAATGCCACTTTAAAGATACCAAGAGAAGCAGGAGATCAGAAAAGACCAGAGTGAGAAGAAATAAGAAGATGAGGGAATGACATTTTGAGGAGTGGACATATATACAATGAGCAAGAAGATGAGTATTTTAGAGGTATTTCCTTTGGCCCTCAACAACAAGAAGAGACTTTTTTATTTTTGCATGCTGAAATAAATATGTCTGAAGCTTAATTTCATTTGCTAAGTGAGTCTTAAAAGTGTCTCATAGTTTTTACAATATGTCCGCAGTCTGAAATGTGTTTTTAACAAATAATACATATATTAATGATTAATTTTGCATAAAAATCATGATGTCCATTTTTCCACATACATAACTGTAAACCTGCAATACAACATATAAACATACAACGTTTGCAGTTATGTTGGCCATTTCAACACAGTGAACTCAGCACACAGAATTCACCATACGCTTTATTATACAGAACCGTGTGTGTGTGTGAGTGTGAGTGTGAGTGTGAGTGTGTGTGTGTGTGTGAGTGTGTGTGTGTGTGTGTGTGTGTGTGAGAGTGAGAGAGACAGATACAGAGATAGAGTTCAGCAGTTTCACCTTAACATAGCTTTATTTTGAAACAAAAAACTGAGACAAGAAAGATAAAAGAAATAGATTTTTACAATATGTGAACCAATGTTGAATCATAAATTATATTGATCTAAATCCTTACATGAATTTATTATTTCCTTGAAGGTCTCTTCCTCTTTACTTTATTCCCTGAAAGTTTTTTTTCCAATCCTTATTAATGTTGTTGACTTTAGCATTTTGAACAGCTGAAAGTAGGAATGGCTGTCTAGTGTTGACTGTCTCCTTTGTTTAATGTCTCTTCCTGGTCGATAAAAATGTATTACCTATCTGCCTTCTGTGGTGACATAGCAATGGCTTTCCAAGTTCCTGGACTTTGTATTAAATGTTGCTCTACACAGAAATAAGTATAACCTCCATTCAACTTAAAATAATTAAGGTTATGATTCACACTTAATATTTTCAAACTGAACCAATATAATTCTTTTTATCTTATTGAACCCACAATTTTTATGTTGAGGCAAATCATTTAGAGTGATTGGGTGTAATTCATTTGTTTTATACTAAAGTAAATCTATGTTTTAAGTTTACTTATTGGTCATAACCTGTTTTTATGCTATTAGAAATATTATGAACATAACACATTCCAAAGCTGTACTTTATACATTTATTTAAAAATCTAGTGCAACTACACAAACATTTTGGCGTGTAAATCTATACAACAAAAAATTTTAAAAAACGATTCTACAACTTTCTTGAAAGTATGTTTTATTACGAGTTCTTATACTTAAAATTAACAGTTGAGAAACAGGGTTACTTTCCAGAAATCCTCCATTATAAAAGTCTGCTGCTGAATATGACCAGAATTGTATGGCCACGTCCACTCGACTCGGGACAGTGATCTTCTTTTTTAGCAGTTGGAAAGCCAGCAGGCTGGAAAGTTAGACCTGAAAAATATACAAACGGCCCTCCCACACAGCACACGAACGACCTAAAATATTAGGTTAACCGAAATAGGATTTTTATGTTATGTTATGTTCCCTCCACAATAACTTACTTTGGTACAAACAAAATTTTTTACTTTGATTGAGATCTGAAACCAAATATTTCAAGCTACAACACTAAATGACTAATCTTAAGTTGCTTGAAAGAGAAAATTTACGTTGAATGAGCAACATCAATGTTATACTTTTTTCAGTGTATAAATTGATGTTCATTTGCTCTTTTATTTACCTGGTTTTGTGTTATCTCTCTAGTTCTGTATGATACTTCCACTCACATTACTTGTTTTGCTTTACAAAGTTTGTTTCATGTGCTAACTTGTACCGTATAGTCACCATTTACTAGCCGAGTGCATTTGGCACTATATGTTCAGTTTTCCTCCGCTCATATGTCACCACTTGTTTTTTGTCAGTTAGTATTTGCCCCACACACTTTGTAGGTCACCATTCAAAAAGAATCTCTTTTATTAGATTTGTACAGTTTTAACTAGAATTGGACCGCTCTCAAAATATTTATTTTTTTGCACTATGTACTGTGACCGAGGGGGAGCAGAGATCAGAGATATCATTTTATCCTGCATAAACTAAGGAGACCGTCATTTATTTAAGAAAATAGTATTTCAAACCGATTATGATTTCCTTCCATGCTGAGGACAGAGCTTGTTCCTTTTAGATACATACATTTTAAAAAGTCAATGCAAGATCAGTCTCTTTGTGCCTTCTTCAACTCCTCTTACTCTATTATTTAGGGTTTAGTGTCCAAATCAGCTAAGGAAGAGTTACACACAAGTGAACTGTCAATTGTGAGCCATGGCCCTGCTTTTGTCTTCACTCTGGATCAGCTATCACAATGCAGAGTCCTCTCTCATGAAGACCTCACATGATGAGCCTTCTATGCTTCACTGTCACCAATTGTAATGGGTGTTGCCTTTTTCCTGAAGCTTCTAGTCCTCCTCTACAAGAAAGCAGGACATGGTTTAAGACATCTGACGTTCTTTGTTGCTCTCCCAAAGGTTTACCCTGTGCTCTCGTCTCAGACCTCACTCGAAGTGGAAATGTACTGTATACTGTACTTATATTTAGCAGACACCAGCTTACAGGTTATTCATTAACAGCAAAGAGACCAAACTATGCTGTTTGACTTTGTTTGCATTTTTAAAGAAAGGTTCAGCTTAAGCGACCAAAGGTTTGAAAGGTCATATGACTGGATATAAAAGGAAATGTAGGGGTGGTTGGGAGATACAGAGAAGGATTAAGACCAGCAGCTAGGAGAAGCTACAGTGTATCAATTAACATGCACATCTTTTGGCTTTATGGAAGACACAGTTATTGTTCTTACCATACTGGATAAGTAAGACACCTGCTGTTAATCCGTGGCCTGCCTTCATGTATACAAAGACAGGGTAAGTGGAAGTGTGACACATCCAGCATGTTTAGTGAAAGTTCCATGGCCTGCTCCTGTCCATGTGGAGTTTCTCCAAATGTGTATTCTTTTGCTCTTTCCGTTTTCCTTTCTGTATCTTGTCTGCTTGGTTAATTGGCAGATCCAAACTGGGCACGTGTAGGTGATTGGGCCTTGATGCTGGGATAGTCACTGGTTCATTGCAACACTGCATTAGATTAAGCAGATTTGAGAATGCTGTATTATAATAAAATTTAACATAAAGTGATTGTCTAACCATGTGAATTTAAGCTTCTTATGTTGCACATTTCAAGGTTTCTCCTGAACATGTGGCAGAGCCATCAATTCTTCCTCAAGACTTTTTTTAATGAGATCTGGTTTTTAACAGCAAAAAAGAATGAGTGGGCATTAAATAGAGTAACTAGCCAGGCTGTTTTCATCATTGAACACACAAACACAATCATTATCCAAAAACACATGGCATTGCAGTTCAAATGAAACTCTGAATTTCTCTGTATATCCTGAACAGTCAAAGGTTTGGAGACACTATGCGACTCTTCAGTTCCACCCGGTGGGGTAAACGTTAACATTAAACAAGATTATAGACTGTTACACCTGCCTTGCACTCTCCACCTTGCATTTTTTAACTTGCACTGCATTTTTATCACTCTATCTATCTATTATATAGTGCCCTTCATATCTATCTATCTATCTATCTATCTATCTATCTATCTATCTATCTATCTATTATATAGTGCCCTTCATATCTATCTATCTATCTATCTATCTATCTATCTATCTATCTATCTATCTATCTATCTATCTATCTATCTATCTATCTATCATATAGTGTATTCTATCTACTGTATCTATCTATCTATCTATCTATCTATCTATCTATCTATCTATCATATAGTGTATTCTATCTATCTATCTATCTATCTATCTATCTATCTATCTATCTATCTATTATATAGTGCCCTTCTTATCTATCTATCTATTGTGGAGGATGGCTGCCTGTTTATCCCAGCCAATACCCCCAAGCCGCCAGGTGGAGCCCTCCTTGCAGCATGGAGGTCCCCAGAAGACCAGCAGGGCATCATGGACAATGGAGTTTTTATGCACAGCCCTGCTGGATGCCATGGAGGCCACTAGGGGACGCTGCAGGGAGGAGTAATGGATATTTTCCCTACGCCCCGGAAGCACAAGAGGAATGATGTGCTTCCGGGGTGAAGAAAAGAACTTTTACCTGACCCGGAAGTGATTGAGAGTCACGTGGACTGGGGATTGGAACACTTCCGGGTCAGGAGATATTAAAGGACTGTGGGAGCTCCCAGACGGCAAGCTGAGCTGGGTGGAAGGGTGGCAATGTGTCTGGGAGCTGGAGGATTGTTTTATTGTTTATGATTAGTTATTTGTATGAGTATTGTGGAGGAGAGGGTGTTTTGTACACTGTGGCTGAAGAATAAAGTCAATTGGAGGACTTTTACCTGGTGTCTGTAGTCGTGGACAGGGGTTCAAGGGAGCAAGAGCGCCCCCTATCTATCTATCTATCTATCTATCTATCTATCTATCTATCTATCTATCTATCTATCTATCTAGAAATGGTCACATTTTTCACCATAACTGATACTTTTTTTGCAAGATTCCATTCGATTAATTCAAAATACTGCCAAGACATTTCTAGTGTGTATAATGACTATTATTGCTTGAAATGGCTTTCTTTTAATTGATAATTCACATATGACTATAAAGCTCCATGTTCAGCAGCCATTCCTTCAGTGCCCTAACTCACACGAATGACAAATCAAAATGAAATTTCCCTAATATATTTTTGGCTTCTCGTAGACAGCAATTAGTTTAGAAAGAAATAAAAGTGCAATATTTTCTTTTATTTCATGCTCCTTATATTTTTCTCCCGAGTTTCTGCAGACATGTCACCAAAGTCACACTAAGAGCTCAGATTTTCCAAATAGCGTCTTGACATTTTTTTTTTGCAATCTGAAAGTATTTGCATTTTGTGCTCAGTAATATGTGGTGAAATGTTTGAACAGTTGTTTATGGTAATAAAACACTTTACTCTGATTGCAAAACTGTAGTTGTTTTTTTCTGAATAATTTGCTGTTCTCCAGTTCGATCTTAATCATTCTAGAATAAAAGGCAGGCAGTGTGGCATAGTGGTTAAGACTTTGGACTTCAAACCCTGAGGTTGGGGGTTTAAATCCCACTACTGACACCGCGTAAGCACAATCAAGTCACTTTATCTGCCTGTTCTCCAATTGGAAATACAAAAGAAATGTAAAAAAATCAAATCTCTGATGTTGTAAACACATCAGTCCAATGATAAGTCTTGAAAAAGATTTAAACAAGACTAGGAAGAGTTCTCACAAATTATAACATGCTTTTCAAACCAAATTCTACATTTTGACTCCTTTTACCTCAGTTTTATTTAATGTTTCATTTTTGTCTAAATCTATTTCTCCTAAGAAATTCTAGGTGAAACATCTGTGACAAACTTGATTCTTAAATGAAACAAACATGGGAATCTTTTAAGTTTTATGAGTTTTATGTATGAGCAGTAACATTTTCCTATGGGAATGGCCAGCTTCCCTAGTTTATGCTTAATAAGTCATTTTAAATGCAAATTAGTTATCAGAGAAACCTTTGTTATTGCATCATCATTATTATTATTATTATTGCATTATTGCACCTGTTATTTTGTTCACTTGGATTGCATGGTACTGGCATCCCATCATCTAATATTTTTTTTTTCCTTTTTTGCAGAAATAAGGCTATTCCATGTGATAGATTACCAACAAACTAAATGTTTCATACAAAAGTGTCTATAGTTGAATTAAGACAAGAGGGCAAACTGGAACTAACAGGACAGAAAAAGAAAGGGAAGGTCCAGGTACACAACTGCACAAGAAGATGTGAGGACATTAGAAACTGTAGTGTGAGAAACAAGTGCCTTTCAGATCCTCTGTTAGCTTCCTCCTCAACTACACGCCAAATTACAGTGTCATCTGCCACAGTGAAAAGATCACTCCAGGATGCTGACCTTTTAAAGTCATCTGTCATCCATTGTATGAGGTCTTTTGTCCATTTTAATCGTTTCTTTTTATTTGTCAGATTCAGATATGTCAGTCAGTCAGTCATTTCCCAACCCGCTATATCCTACCACAGGGTCACGGGGGTCTGCTGGAGCCAATCCCAGCCAGCACAGGACACAAGGCAGGAACAAATCCCGGACACCGCACCAACTCACTGCAGGGTGCACACACACACCAACACACCAAGCACACACTAGAGACAATTTAGGATCGCCAATGCACCTAACCTGCATGTCTTTTGACTGTGGGAGGAAACTGGAGCACCCGGAGGAAACCCACGCAGACACGGGGGGAACATGCAAACTCCACGCAGGGAGGACCCGGGAAGTGAACCCAGGTGTCCTAACTGCGAGGCAGATTCAGATATGGTCTTTTGCAATTCTGCCTCTTAGGCCAGGTAATTAGGAAAAGGCCGATACAACAAATGGCAGTCTTCCTGGGCTACATTGCCCGCAAGAATACCTACAGGGCAGGCCGGGAATTGTAGTCCCGTGAGACAGCCCTATTGTGGTCATGAGTGTTTCTAGGGGGAGCTGTAAGAACAGACCGTCCCCACTTTAAAGAACTTCCACCTGAAGCCCTTCCTGGATACAATGTGGTAGCACCGGAAGTTCTCCTGCATAAAAGAAGTCAGGTTTCCTGTATAGGAGAGTCGGAGTTGGGAGGCAGAGGACAACACTTGCGAGAGGAAGAGGAGTTGGGAGAAGAACAGAGAAAAGGAAAGATTCACCATCCATTTATGTTCTAAATTGTTTAGAAAGTATTTGGTTGAATAAAATCCACGATTTAAACCAATGACTGTGTATGTCGGTTGTGTTTGGGGTTTGGGGCTCAATAGCGCCCCGTCTTCCACAATGCATTAAAACAGGGGGTGAAGGCTTCTACTTGGGAGACTGCTACACTGATAAAGAAAGTCCTTTTACTCATTTATTTTCTAAATATTATATATACAGGACATATTATGCCAGTTTATGATGTGACACACTCATACACATCAGGCCATCTTGCATATCTGGCTTGCCATTATGACACAAATGAACATAATCAAAGAGCATCATTCTTACTATACGAAAGCTTTACTATAGACAGTGATAAAAGTTATTTTTTCATTTTAATAGGGGTAAAACTGTTAATGTAACTGGGTATTAACTTTACTATTAAAAACAGATTTAGTTTTTAAAAACATTATATACATACTATTTACCTATGTTCACAACCTATTTTGTACATTTAATACATTTAGTGCATATTTATAAAGTATATTGGGAGAAGGATGTTAAGGATGGAGCTGCCAGGGAAGAGGAAAAGAGGAAAGCCTAAGAGAAGGTTTATGGATGTGGTGGAGAGGACAAGCAGGTGATGGGTGTAACAGAACAAGATGCAGAGGACAGGAAGATATGGAAGAAGATGATCCGCTGTGGCAACCAATAACGGGAGCAGCCAAAAGAATAAGAAAAAGTACATATTTATAAAGCAGTTTTTTTAAGTATTAAAATGTTCTAACTCACTAATGTGGGAACCACTGATAAAGCTCTATCATTTGTAGGGCATCATATCTGATACACTTCTTGAAAGAAGACATGAAAAAGAAAATAGATGCCGGATTACACTGCATGGTAGGGAAATGCAAAGCTGTACAGAACATTTCCTCTGACCTTAGTAAGATATCATAAAAAAGGGTATGGTTTTATATTTACCAGGAAGGGGACAGCCAAAATAAAATGTCAGCAGTAATCCCTTTATAGTTAGTTGTTAGATTTTATCATAATGGGTGGTTTGCACTAAAAGATTTCAGTAGTTACAGCAAATAAAGCAGTGTCACCATAAGGTCAGATTCCTGTGTTTTTTGTTATGTGCAGTTTCAATTCGCTTACTTATTTCAGGGGTATGAGAAAAGGTAACTGGACCCAATAATCGCTAGCAAATCCTTGCAGCTTTCTTTATATTGGGGAATAAATTATTACTGTACATCTTTGGCAAATTGTTCAAGGAGAAAAATCCTGTGATAAAATGTTTATAATGAATCCATATCTTTTACCACAGTATATCTTGTTAAAGGGCACCTGGGGTAGACCTCTATGCATCGAAGGTTACAGTGCTGTGATATACTTGTGCTGTGGTACGTATGATTCAGCCATGGAATACTGTGCATGAAATACCAAGGCTCTTTGCATGGTTTATAGTTTGATGACTCTGATATTATATAATTGTGAATAGATCACCTATTGCACCTATTATTCCTTATGAAAAACTGTAATGTAATATTTTGGTTGCTGCTCTATCAAGATCTAAAAGTCTGATCAGAAATCAAACTGAAACAGTAACTGTCACACATAGCATCAAACATTACACTTGAATACCCAAACCATTCATCTTGTTATAAGCCGGTACTCTCAAATTCATCACAGAACACAAAATACCAATACTAACCCAACAACTTTAATCTTACAGGTCATGAATAGTTTGACATAAGCAAAAATGAAATTAATGGTGCATTTTGTCACCCCAAAGTGTTGCTAGAAGTGGGTCAATGTGCACCCAGAGCATTTCCGGATGCCTTATAAAAGGAGCCAGCAGCCACTACTCCGGGAACCAGAGTCGGGAGGGAGTAGGCGAAGTTTGCCAGGAGGAGTGGAAGAAAGAGAGAAGTGTGTTTAGTGTTAGGAACTGTCCTGCACACGTGGGAAATGTGCTCTTAACTTGTGTCCTGTGTCTGTCTGTGTCGGGTTTGGGTAGACACAGGACACACAGAAGTCCCAAAATACACGTTTAATTTTTATTTTCTTTTACAGCACCGTGCACAGTCACCCACAGCACTATTGTTCAGTCCTTTTCCCTTTTTGTCCTTCTCTTTGTCTTTTCTTTTTCTCTATTCTTTAACCACATTAACTCCTCTGCCGCATGCTCTGTCTTCTGCCTCCCAGCTCCGGCTCTCCGAATGGAGTGAAGCGGCCCCTTTTATATTGTACCCGGATATGCTCCAGGTGGTGTTGAAGAGCTTCCTGCAGCACTTTCTGGTGTGGCGGAAGTGCTGCTGTCCAGGTATTGTCCCCAATATGTCTCCTCCCCCAGTCCTTCCATCATAGGGCTGTCCTGGAGGGGCAAGCTCCCTGGTCGTCTGCCACAATACAGTATACAGTATATAATCGGTGACTGCTTTTAACATCATATGTTAAAACACCAGCAGGAAGAGAAGCCTTCTTAGATTGCTTGTTTTGTGTTAATCAGGATTGGATTGAGGGGGTAGAAATAATCAGACCATTAGGATCTAGTACTGTCTAATCTGAACATTTGATGGTCATCAAAATAGGCAAAGCGGTGAATGTTTTTAAATGGATATCTTTACTTGCAATATGATGAAAATGTTCACATTAAACATATAACACATCTGCTCTCAAATTCACCCTTCATTGGCTGGTGCCCTGTCCAGGGTTTGTTCCTCCCTTGTGCCCTTTGCTAGCTGGGATAGGCTCCAGCACCCACAGCGACTCAGGAGTAAGCAGGGTGGAATCTGACACAATACGACATGTTGTTTGAAATTATTTGAGAACAAGTCATATTTGATCATTTTACAGTAGACTGTATTACATTTGTTTTCTTTTACAATCACTTGATTCTAACAGGATAACTGAGTTCAATAAATATATTTGCTGCATTTTTATGTTTGCATTAATAGTTACTGTAGGATTGGAATAGCAAGTCTATCTAAGCAGAACAAGCTCCTTTCTCACTGCCATAACATTTTATTTATTAGTTGATCTGAAAGCACTTCATGATTCTATTCAGGCTTGCCTCTGTTATGGGATATTTGCAGGCCTTCCTGTTTGCCTTGATAACTGATTTATTTGACCTCTTTGCTAAGGCAACTAGATGAATCTTTAAAATGTATCTTGAACAGCAAAAATACACGAACAGAAAGCAACAACAGCAACATTTATTTATATAGCACATTTTCATACAAACAGTAGCTCAAAGTGTTTTACATAATGAAGAAAAGAAAAATAAAAGACACAATAAGAAAACAATATAAATCAACATTAATTAACATCGAATAAGAGTAAGGTCTGATGGCCAGGGTGGACAGAAAAAACAAAAAAAAACTCCAGACGGCTGGAGAAAAAAAAAAAAAATCTGCAAGGGGAAGCACACTTCTACTTACACATTAAAACAGAAACCATTTTAAGAAATAAAAAAGTTGATCAAATTTCTGGTGGGGCTCATTCACAGAATCCTTAGACGGCATGGAGAATTTATATTATTGTGAAATATTGCTCTTAGTATTTAGGGCAACACTTTATTTTAGGTAGCCAGTAGAAAATGTTACTAACAGTCAGCAAGGACAAAGCATTTTATTAGCCTTTTTAACATTTATTACATTTACATTTACTTATTTGGCTGACACCATTATCCAGGTTGACTTGCAACATTTATGATAATATTGGTTATATTACTTTTGTTTTTCCAATTGGAGTACAGACAGGTCAAAGGACGTGGACACGGTTAGACATTTTCAGTAGTGAGATCTGAACACTCAACCACAGAGTCTGAAGTCCAAAGCCTTAACCATGATATAAAATAATGAAGAATTACAGTAAGACCTTTCAAGAGTTTTATTACTTTTAATGTTAATATATTATTGTTAAAAATATAGTTAATAAATGTCTATAGACTGTTAAGAGTAGGTTACAATGGACATATAAATTAAGGTGTGACCCTCAACCCTTACAAATGCCACCGTAATTAATCAAAAAATTTCCAAAATACACGGAAAAGCTTTAGAAGAATTCTAACTCCTTCCAAGTGAGGGAGCTCTCCAAACACCAAGTCTGCCAATATTCCTTAAAGGGAGTTACTTGAAAAATATAAGTGATTTCACCTTTTGGACCAGAACACCGTGCATTAATTCTGTAATCCTCTGTTTATTCACTTGGGACTGCAGTTTGGAACAGACTTTGACATACATCTGTCTTAAAAAAAGCAGTTGAATTTCGTTATCTAAATAATGGTACTGTTCAAATTGTTATAACTGAGTCATATTTGTGAAAGTTATCTTAAGAAATATGCAGTCTAATAAAAGAAATCTGTATCATATTTCTGATTTCTAGTGCTGAGAACACGTAATTGAGAATCAGCTTACTCTGTTGCACTACTCCTGGTGTTGTATTTAGTTAATGTTATTGTTTTGTCTTATCAATAATAAATATCACATTACTGTATATTTCATCCTTGGAATAAGAAGGATCTGAGTCATCCAAATATGTCAACCAGCATGTCTCAAATTTATAAACTTGGTATAAACCAAAATATCCAGATAAAGTATTTTCTATAACACTTTAAGGTATAAATCACACAGAGAGATGTCAGAGAGCATGCTACTTCTCACACACCATTAATAAACTGTAGCCTTCTGTGCCAGGGAGACTCCTTTAGAAGTCAGAGTTTGGGACAGCTGCTAGAATGTCTTCCATGCATTTCTTACCCTGGCTATCACTGCTGTACCCTCAACTCCATCTGTCTTCAGCATGCCACCTAAGTAGCAGTAGGACTTCTTTCTCCAAACCAAATCCATTGGTGACGTATAAATTAACAATAACTACAGTAACTACTTCAGTATCCTGCATCCTTTGCCACATTTGTTTCAAAGGTTGCACTTGCCTTCAAGCAACCCTTCATGTAAAACATAAAGAAAAGCTGTAAAGAACAGAGATAAGAAGTCAGGTACATTGCTGGTGTTTCACAGAGTGAGAGGCAGATTAGTGCTGAGTTGAGAAAGCAATTTGGTGTGGAGGTGATAGATTTTCTTCTGAGGAGATATAGGCTAAGGTGGTTTGGGTAGAAGATGAAGAGAAAGGCTGAGGAAGAAAAGGTGAACCAAGACTGAGAAGGAGGGCATGAGGCCAAGGGCGCAGGTGCAAAGAAGGTATGTTTCGAAGGTAGTGTATGGTGTCAGGAGTAGAATAGGTCTTATCCCAAAGGATGGTCAGCACCATAGAGAATGGAAGATAAAGCCAATACAAATCTGGAGAATGAGTGTTAAACTCCTAACTTCAGTGTATGTGTCTGATTACAAATGTTATAGCAATATTTGTTTTTAGATTAGATTAGATTAAATTAGATTAGATCAACTTTATTAATCCCATGGGGAAATACAGATGCATACACCAGAAAACTACTCACAGGACAAATCATACAGCCAATCAATCAAATAATAAATAAATAAATGTTTATTGTGCATATATTTCAAAATAAAGTTAAAGAGCACATTGGGAAGAAGCATTGAATTGCCTGATAGCAGTGAGGAGTAAAGACCCCCAGTGGTGGAATGACCCTGTGGCTAAAAGTGCTCTAAGACCTCATCTCCTGGTAGATGCATTGGAACAGCACGTTGCCGCACCCACCACACAACAAAACCGCTCGGGATCCTGGTTGGTAACCCCCCCAGGCAGTCCCACCCTATGGAAATGACCCTCTATCTGCCACAGCCAGGTGTTACATGGGCATCCCCTTGATGTGGTCCAGTATCTTGGGTCCTCAACAATGAGGATCCTGTGAGCCGGATCACCCTTGGGGAATCTCGCCACATGGCTGTAGTGTCACAACTGACAGTCCCTCATAATGCAGGTAATGTGCCTCATTTGGGACTCCATGAGTAACCGCTCATTCAACACAAAGTCAAACCAGTGGTACCCAAGGATTCTCCGAAGAGACACAGTACCAAAGGAGTCCACTCTTTAGCTCAGATCTCTGGATAGCGTCCATGTCACGCACCAGGACTCTAAAAACTTGGACCTTCATCCTTTTGCATAGATATTGAGAGTGCCACACACCCCTTTCCAGTGACCTTACGACTCCTCATGCTCTTCCAAGCCATCTACTGACTTCATAGGAAGAGTCACCAGAGACATGAATGTCATTGCCAAGGAAAGTAAACCTCTCAACAAAGTCAAGACTCTCCCCACAAACAGACACACTGCTGATGGCTGTGCCCAAAGGTCATTAAAGCCTGGATCTTGGTTTTTATCCAGGACACCCACAAGCCCAGACACTCAGGACTCCTCGCTCAGTCTCTCAAGAGACCTGATCAGAGCTTCCATTGACTCGGCGAAGATCACAGCAAAGTCAAGATCCGTGAATCTTTCTTCACTAACAGATGCCCCATAGCTGCTGGACACCACAAACTTGCCCAACACCCAGTCCATGCTAGCATTGAACAGAGTAAGAGCAAGAAACATACCCCTGATGAACCCCAGAATCAAATGGGAAAAACACAAAGGTTCTGCCTCCACTCTGCACAGCACTCACAGTAAGAGTGTACAGACCAGCCATGATATCCAGTAACCCTAAGGGGATCCCGCAAAGTCACAGGATGTCTCATAGGGCAGCTCGATCAACTGAGTTGAATGCTTTACATAGAGGTAGATGTAGAGGTTTGGAAGGGAATCTTCATGACGGAATCCAATTTTGCCACCATCCTCTTTTGCACAAGAGCTTCTAGTGTGTCCAGGGTTCTTCTTCTGAGCTCAAGTTGCTTCCCAGGTGACTGCTGTGTAGAAAAACAGAATGCAATGAGCGAACAATTCCAGTAGGTTGCTCTTCCCCTTCTTGCACAGCACTACTGTGTTGTCTGACCAGACCAGATTGTTTGTAATGTGAACCCCTAGGTACGTATACCTATTCAACACTTCCATATGTCCCCCCTGAATGGTGACTGTTCACAGTGGCTGCTTTGCATGCTGGAGGTTCACCACCAGCCCCTTTGTCTTGCTCATGTTGAGTTGCAAGTTGTTTTCCCTCTACCACAAGACAAAGTCCTCCACAACCTTCCTGTACTCTGACTCATCTCTATTATTAATACAGCCTATGGAGGAGTCATTTGAACATTTCTGTGAGCAGCAAGCACTGATACTGTAATGGAAGTCTGTAGTGTAGAGAATGGACATGAAGGGAACACAGGGCAGTTTCCTGAGGTGTTCCAGTATTACACACCACCATTTCTGACACACAGTCCCTCATCCTCATAAACTGCTGTCTGTTGGTCAGGAAGTCCATGATCCAGGAGATTATGAGGGAATCAAGATGCAAAGGCCTTGAACATTTTCTCTAGTCAATGAGAATGGTGTTAAAGGCACTGGAAACATTTTACATGTCTTTTACATGACTACTATTGGTTTATAAATATCTGATTGCATGCAAGTAAATACAGTTCATAGACAAATGAACATGCAAGCATAAACCAATGCAGTTCATTCACAAACCAATAACAAACGTATTTGGACCAATGATATACACGTGCAAATCAACATAGTTCACATGCAAACCAATGGTATGCATATACAAACCGATAATATACAGACATTAACCACTACTTCATATGAATGAAACCAGTATTGTATACGCACACAAACCAGTAATATATATTCACTAGCTGATAGCTTACACACAAAAATATATGATTTATACCCTGTTTGGCCCCTCATACTAAAAGATTCCTGCTAGGATTACAATTTCACTGGATTTGTGTTTCTGTTTTATGACTGCTTGCTTCTATGGTTTAATGACTGAGCTGGATTCGTCAACATTTTCAAACATGCTATAATCTTCAGCAAAACTGTCAAACTCATTCCATAAGTACAGTAGGATAAACTTTGCAGTTCATTCAGGAGGCTTTTCATAACAGATGTGTAATTTCATTCACCCCCATCATCTGCAGCTGAGAAACTGTACAGTGTTTTGGTCTGTGACATGAGTTTTTATTTATAGTGATTAGTATAGTGTTTAGTATTTAACTGAGTTTCTTTTGTACCTGTGTAGTTAAATAATTATCACCATCTAGGTTTTAGATGGGTTTCTGCATGCCCAATATTCGTTACATTTTTTTTTCTTCATTCACAATTCAATACATTCTTTTTTATTTTGATTGAACTGCCATTATGTATCTCTGTGTGTGAGTGTGCAGGCCAATTCAAGACTGAGTGCGTTCATGGGATCCCCAAAATAAAACACCATTATTAATCTCAGTGAGTCTGAGCGCCTCGCAGTTGCTTTACAACTCTGTAGCTTAGGTACTAATTCAGTGGTTCTCAAACTGTCGGGCGGGGCGGGGGGGATGTGAAGTAACAAAAAGGGGGGCGTGAAGATATGAAGAAAAGAAAACAAGAATCAAAAATTTGAAAAATACGTCTATTGAAACCAAAACAAATTAACTTAAAATACATTCTGATACTAGAAAAATAAATACAGAGTTAGATAAATGTCGATAAAAGTTAAGTAGGTATAATAAAATATGCATCTATGATATATCATTACTTAAAAAAGAACAAATTGGTATTAGTGGGCTCCTTTCAAAAAAACTTTAGGGGGGGGCGATTAAAACTGTTATGAAAACTCGGGTCGCAAATACTTAAAGGTTGAGAAACGCTGGGCTAATTTATATATTGATCACATAAAGGACAAATTATTGTCTTGTATCCTGAATAAACTTGTAAACAGGCTGCAGTTCAAAACTCTGTCGCACACTTGTTGAGTCAGACTGAGGCTCACAGTCACACCAAAACTCTTCTATTAAAAAATAAAAGGCTCCCATTCAAGTACTGTGTAGACTTTAAGTCTACAGCAAAGCACTCAATAATCTGCTCCCACTTCTTTAAAATACCTTTTTATAGATAATACACCAGTCTGCTTACTGTACTCTTCTACTTTTGGCATTCTTGTTCTCCCTTCAGTTCTCCTGTCTTCAGTGGAAAGTCAGACAGTTGTACTGCTCCTTGGCTCTGGAACTGCTTCCCTGGTGATATCCAGGCACCATTTCAGAACTGCCTCCTCAGTGCCATAGATTTTATCCTTCTAAATTGTTCTGATTACTTATTGTTTTCATGTATTCTTTCATAGATGCTTTTATTTATTTATTTGAATGTATAGTTTTATGGCTTTATATTGTAATCTGTTTTTTTTTTGTAATCTGAAGTTTGTTTTTTTTTTTTTCTGTCTTCCTGGCCGTCCAACTTTACATTTTTCTTTGTTACATAGTGTATAATATTATTGTCTAATCTTATTTTTTATTTATTCCTTTTTATTTAATCTTGTAAAGCACTTTGAGCTGCATTGTTTGTATGAAAATGTGCTATATAAATAAATGTTGTTGTTGTTGTTGTTGTACTCTGCATATGTCATATATTTTTTGAAGAAATCATTTTTCCTTGTTACATTATCTTTTGGTTGAATATTTGGCTATATAACAACTTCTTTTATATATACAAAGTTGCTTTTGATATTGGCAAACTGCTCCTTACTAACTTTAGCATCCCTTTGCAGGTTACACAATTATTCTTGCAGACTTTTTTATAGTATAAAAAACACACACAACCCCACTACACCTGTGATGTTGAAATTTATGCATTACGTACATTTTATCAAATTTAGCATTCATTATACAAACTGAGTGCCAATTTCACTCTTTTGAATTGGAAGCTCTTTCATTGTGCACAATTTCTGAGCTGTTGTCCTTGCATTTGGTAACTTGCTGTATTCTTCAACGTTCCATATCTGCTGGTAATCTGTTGTGTAATATTGGCTTAACCAATATGTATAATTGTTGCTATTGATAATGTTATTTGGAGACTGAGTGCAAACAATTCAAATTGAAGATGTCATAAATAACTAAAAACAAAAACATACCATTTAAAAAGTATAAAAAGGCAAACAAAAAATAAGTGTTTAAATTCGACCAAAAGCTAAGAGTAGGTCGCTTGTGGTAAGGAATTCTGGGTGTATAATAAGTCTACGTTTAAAATGAACTGAAGGGGATTGCTAAAAAAAGAAGCTCCACTAGAAGAAAGATCCCTTTTGAGCTGAAACATAGTTAGATGGTCTCAAATATATTCAGGAACTAAATCAATCAGAGCCTAATAAACGAGGAAAGGCTTAATTTTAAAAGACAATGTGCTTTCCTAATTAAAATGATATGGATCTTTCTTTTGACCTTAACAACAAATTTCATACTTTTGCATAGTTCTGTACTTTTTGCAGACCTTTTTGCAATATTCACTTCTACTAGTAACAAAAGCATGCGCCAGCTGTACCGCATCTGTAAATGAAAGTAAAGATCTCACCCCAGGCACAGCATATTGAATAAAATCATCAAATGCAGCTTTATTTAACTTTGTTCAAATGATTTATATGATTTATATCATTTATATTTAAATGATCACTTTGAAGCTTTTGACTTGAGCTGACTGCCTCGCAGTTAGGAGACCCGGGTTCGCTTCCCGGGTCCTCCCTGCGTGGAGTTTGCATGTTCTCCCCGTGTCTGGGTTTCCTCCGGCACTCCGGTTTCCTCCCACAATCCAAAGACATGCAGGTTAGGTGGATTGGCGATTCTAAATTGGCCCTAGTGTGTGCTTGGTGTGTGGGTGTGTTTGTGTGTGTCCTGCGGTGGGTTGGCACCCTGCCCAGGATTGGTTCCTGCCTTGTGCCCTGTGTTGGCTGGGATTGGCTCCAGCAGACCCCCGTGACCCTGTATTCGGATTCAGCGGGTTAGAAAATGGATGGATGGATGGATTTTCATACTAATAATGTAGCTCAAAGTGCTTTACATGATGAAAAAAGAGGAAAAAGACAAAATTAAAATAAAAATTAGGGAACACTAATTAACATAGAATAAAAGTAAGGTCCGATGGCCAGGGAGGACAGAAAAACCAAAAAAAAACTCCAGATGTCCAGAGAAAAAAATAAAATCTGCAGGGATTCTTAGGCCAAGAGACCGCCCAGCCCCTTCTAAGCATTCTACCTAACATAAATGACCTCAATCAATCCTCATTGTATTCAGGGTTCTCATGCAAGAACTTGATGATGACGGTCATGTGTACTTCTGGCCTTTAATCCATCAATGTAGGAACATCACGGTGCTTTGATCAGGTGATGGTGGCACAGGCGCAGATCGCCACCAAAGAAAACCAGAAAAAGAAGAGACGAGAAAGTAGCTATTAGTGCAGATTTTAGAGCCACCATGAATAATAATGATAATTGAATATACAGAGCATCATGATTTAACTAAGATGAGAAAGCCATGTTAAAGTAATGTGTTTTCAGCAGTGTTTTAAAGTGCTCTACTGTATTTGCCTGGCGAATTCCTATTGGCAGGCTATTCCAGATTTTGGGTGCATAACAGCAGAAGGCCGCCTCACCACTTCTTTTAAGTTTAGCTTTTGGAATTATAAGGAGACACTCATTTGAGGATCTAAGGTTACAATTTGGAATATAAGATGTCAGACACTCCGATATATAAGATGGAGCGAGATTATTTAAGGCTTTGTAAACCATAAGCAGTGTTTTAAAGTCAATTCTGAATGACACAGGCAACCAGTGTAGTGACATCAAAACTGGAGAAATGTGCTCGGATTTTCTTTTCCTAGTTAGGATATGTCTTTTTTGGGTAGTCCTGAGAGGAGTGCATTACAGTAATCTAGTCAACTGAAAACAAAAGCGTAAAATAATATCTCAGCATCTTCCAATGTTATCATCATTACATTTTAATACAACTGATTGCCATCCAACACCTAATGTCAGAGATAAAATTGTTTACAATATTTGCACATTTACTATCATGTGGCTTCATATGGAGATAAAATTGTATATTATTTGCATAAACTGATAACACATCTGCAGTGGGCTGGCGCCCTGCCCAGGGTTTGTTTCCTGCCTTGTGCCCTGTGTTGGCTGGGATTGGCTCCAGCAGACCCCCGTGGCCCTGTAGTTAGGATATAGCGGGTGGGATAATGGATAGATGGATGATAACACATTTTGTGGATCTAAATACAGAGGGTGACAAATAAACAAACCAGATGAGGCCCCAAAATGAACCCTGAGCTGCAGCACAACTAGCCAGCACCACAGAAGAACAAATCCTATAAAATACCAGCAACATTTATTTACATAAAACATCTTTTCAAATAAAAAAGATATAGTAGTTTAAAGTGGTTTGGAATAATAATAACAGGTCTATTAAGTTTATAAATACTCACTTTAATAAACAAATCATGACAATCAAAAATGAAGACTGTCTTTCATGAAGCTAAGACTAGTCTTACTGATGATGTGAAAAGTCAAACATTTATAGCACAAGTTTCCTGTTTTTGTAATATTTTGCAGTTCCATTATAAGTGATAAGTTATGATGCATCTTGCTGATAGTAGATGAGTTTATCTATATCAAAATTATTCCTTGCACCACATAATATTAACCAAACTCAGCAGATTCTCGCCTCAGCCTGCCATCAAATACAAACACAGCTACACACACTCACACTTCCCCAATCAGTGGCGTGCAGAGGGGGGGGAATGAGGGGGCGATAGCACCGGGCATCTATCTCTAGGGGGCATCCAATCCAAAGAGTGTTGCTCTCTAGGAGAGCCCTGTTTTGAAAATAATTTTAATTTAATATGAACAAATTTCAATTATTATAGCTCATTCTTAGTGAAGCACTATGACTTATAAGAGCTAGAAGCGCTCGCACCGGGCCTGACCGGGCCCTGCGCAGTGAAAAGAGGCCTTCTCTTGACAACATTAGGAAATGGGACAGGAAATTGAACCCATGAGTCAAATGACTTTGAAAAGGGCTTCAGAGCGTGAAAGATGCTCTGACTTTGAAAGATGTCCAACTTTTGGTGCAGTGAAGTGTTTTTCTGAGACTGAGTTTACCTCACTCACCTCATCTCTCGTGTTCTTTTTCTAGCTAGTTGAGTAAGGTAAGTCAGGGAAATACAGTGGTGTGAAAAACTATTTGCCCCCTTCCTGATTTCTTATTCTTTTGCATGTTTGTCACCACAGTTAGGTTATTTTTTAACAAGGGGCAATTACTTTTTCACACAGGGCTTTGGATTTTTTTTTCTCCCTAAATAATAAAAACCATCATTTAAAAACTGCATTTTGTGTTTACTTGTGTTATATTTGACTAATGGTTAAATGTGTTTGATGATCAGAAAGAAACATTTTGTGTGACAAACATGCAAAAGAATAAGAAATCAGGAAGGGGGCAAATAGTTTTTCACACCACTGTATGTAGTCTGTGTAGCCAGTGTCAATCTGGGTTATGTTATAATTTTTGCATGTACAGGAGTTTGATCAGGGTTCTTGACCTTTCAGATCTTCCATGTCACAAGAGCATCTAACTAACTTGGCTTTAATCAGCATTGAAAAACAATTCCTCACAGATGATTTAAAAAATGAAGTAGTACAATTGTTTTCGGAGAGGTGATCTAATTTGGGGAAATGAACTTAAATAATACTTAATTTGAATAAAGTGTTTATTTCTCATTTAATATGTCTTTCTTTCTCATATTCATATGCCTTCTTTACCATTCACTTTGACAGCACCTCGCCTTAGTTGGCATACAATCAAGGGGTTTGCCCCGGGCAACTCCTAGCCTCTGCACGGCACTGACGCCAATCAAACAGACAGCATGTAACGATGTAAAGAGTCTTCAAGCAAAACTGCCATGAGCATAGGTGAATATAAAAACTATACACTAAACAAGATATTGCAGAGGTTCAAGAGAAAAAATGAAGTGGTGCTACTACTCATGACACTAAATCACCTACTTATCCATTTCATGTTTTTTTTTGGACCATCATCTATTTCACTGCCAATGGGATTCCGTTACAAATAAATTTGTCCATACCAGATACATTTGACACGTATTCGCTCATGGAGAGCACAATGCAGCAGTAGTTAGAGTTAGAGTTAGAGTTGCAGGTCACTTCCTCCCACTGTGCACAAAGGTTTTCTTAGGATACTCTAATTTTTTTCACACAACATAGAGATGTTTTTTTAGGTTGATTATTAACTATAAATTGGACTGATGTTAGAGAGTTTGAATGTGTATTGATAAGTCTTCCATGCAATCGAGAATATTTTTCTGACCAACTTCTAAAACAGCATCTGGCTTTTGGCATCCTTCTAGTAAAAGAAGAAGTTTTGGCGATTGAGTGTCTTTGGTCTGCAACAGCCTTGCTCCTTCTCACATTTCTGAACTTTTCTGTCTTTTCAAACCTGCACGCGTACTCAGACCCTCAGTCACTGGTCTGCTTTCTATTACTCTTAGATAGATAGATAGATAGATAGATAGATAGATAGATAGATAGATAGATAGATAGATAGATAGATAGATAGATAGATAGATAGATAGATAGATAGATAGATAGATACTTTATTAATCCCAAGGGGAAATTCACCGGGCATCCATCTCTGGGGGGCATCCAATCCAAAGAGTGTTGCTCTCTAGGAGAGCCCTTGTACGTCTGTCTACTGTCTGTCTACTGTGGGAGACGGCTCTTTTGCTCTAGCTGAATAAATCTTTCATAGCGTCTCTGTGACTGTTCAAATGTATCCTCATTTAAGTCCAACCTCAAAACACATCTTTATGCGCAACATTATCATTACTTTATTCAAACCAACCAGTCTTTACTCATCAGTTTATCTTTTAAAATAATAACAATGTATTATACTACATTTTCTAACTTGTCTGATACATTCTGTTATTTTAATGTTTTTATGCTTGTATTGTATTGCATGATTATCTTTGTAAAGTGACCTTGAATCTATGATAAGATACTATATAAATACATTATTATTATTATTATTACTATTATTATTATAACCTTATAACCAGAGTAAACCCATTGACATAATGATCATACACCTTCTCAGGATCAAGTCACATGCCATTAACACTACCCACTGTACCACTGAGCTGCACAGGATCATTGGCAGTATTCATTCATTTATTCATCCTTAAAAATCACAGTATTTAATCCAAAACAGGGTCTCAAGGGGTAGACGTGTATCCAGATATCACTAGGTGCAAGGAATGAAACAGAACCAGTTAGGATGCAACATTCAAAAATGCACACTGATGTCAGTTTAGAGTTGCCGGTTAGCCTAACCTGTATGACTTTAGGAGATAAACCAAGTAGAAAATCTCTCAGTGATATCAAACTACATGTGGACAACTACCTGCTGCGGGATTTAAATCCCAGAACATTATGTCTGACATGCAACCATGTAGCTACTATGCCAATATATTTTTGCTTTTGAGTGTAAGTTATCATTTACAGCAATGTCATTCAAATTAGGTAATAAAAACAAGTTTAAAACATGAAATACACAGTAAATACCCAGCAGTTTCCTTCTACTCCATAGTGTTAAATAGTTACCTTCTTTTTTTGGCAAACCTTTCAGAATTTTGTCTCATGATTAGCACCAGTTTTATCAGGTTGCTTTACAAATCTTCTCTCCAGCA
Source organism: Polypterus senegalus (assembly GCF_016835505.1). Taxonomy (NCBI): domain Eukaryota; kingdom Metazoa; phylum Chordata; class Cladistia; order Polypteriformes; family Polypteridae; genus Polypterus; species Polypterus senegalus. The sequence continues at coordinate 269,216,250 of NC_053155.1, forward strand.
GTAGTTTTTACTTTGATATATTGTATTGATGGTGTAAAGCTGCCAACGGCAATCATTGTCTACTGAAGGTATTGTCCAAAATTAAATGTTTTGTGGCAGGTGGAAAAACTGGATAAGCACTGAGAGGAGATTTAGCTTTCTCTTGCTGCCTGCAGGCCTTTTCAAATTAGAAGGTAAACACAAGCAGGTCTTATCAGAACAATGGCATGGCTTCCTTGGGTGGGCAACAGGGCCTTTGATCAATAAATCCTCCGAAATAATCGAGTGGTGTCTGTTTTACATTCAATATGACTTTGACAGATATGATTTCTTTCTATCTATCTATCTATCTATCTTGGAATGTAGGGTGAAACCATTTCAGAAAAGACAAGGCACCGGGAAGATTACACAAAAATTTATTTTCACTGTTACAGTATCTTTTAACAAGAATCCACCAGGAATAACAGGTCAGTCCATTACAGGAGACCACCGATGTCACTCATAACTGGCAAATTTAAAGTGACCAATGGATCTCACTCCACATAAACAGTGACTAGGACTAGGGACTTGGAGAGAGAGGATGTATCTGCACACTGTACTATTATACTTTATTCATTTTTCTGATTGATAATTTCAGTTTAGGATTATTATTATTATTATAATTGACACAAAAACAGTATGTACGTATGCTCTAGAACAGTATTTCATAAGTAAAACTGAATAAAAATTATTTGTTAAGCAAATCAGCCATTATAGACCATAGAACAAACTATTATCATGGTATATAGAAAAATATTCTGTCAGAACGGTTCTGTAGTCAGCAATGATGTCTAACAGCTTCAGAGTCCTTGATGCAAATCCCTTTCTAACTGTGTGGAGCTTACATGTTCTCATCATGCCTTTGTGAGGTTTTCACCAGAGGGATTTTGTTTTACATTGGTTGCTGTTATTTTTCAAAACTGAAAAGTATGAGTGAGTATGGTTCTGGGTATGATTGTGCCTTGTGATGGAAAGGTGCCTTGTCCAGAAATTCTTTTCACCTTGTACATGGCCCAGCTGTAATATGCTCTGGTCCTAGCTAACAGAACATCATTATGGTGTTTTGTAGAATTCAAGAAAATGTCACAAATCTCTAATAATTGCTAAGAGCTTCTTCACAGTTAATGTCTCTATTGTCAGGCTTTTTGACGGCCACAACTAATATTAACATTCTTCGACACCTCTGCGATAGACGGTCATATGTACTTTAGGGAAAATCCCTACCTTACAGCTACTAAGTTCAGGTTCAAGTGTATTCTCATGTGTACATAGTACAATGAAATTCTTATTTACATGTCTCCTTAGAACAATGGACAGAAGTATGTAGAATGCCACATTTACACACATATACACAAAATGTAAAAACAAGTAAAACATATATTTACAATCATCAATAATACAATATATATTTGCAAGTATTTACATACAGTATAATATGTATGTGTGTGTGTTTGTGTGTTGTGTGCCTTGAAAAGGTATTCAGCCACCACAATGGTTTTCACATTTTATTGTCTCAGATTCTAATATATTTCATTATTTCAGATTGTAATCTATTTAAAGGAAGATTTTCTCTAGCTAATCTGAAGACTGTACATCAGCGCTAAATTACGAAACTTAAAGCCACGCAGCAACATTTTAATTAAAAAAAATCAAAAAGGTGACATTTAAAAAGGGTTCTACCCCTTTATAAATCTAAGGCTAATTTTGCTCATTTGCAGCTCATCGTTCTACCAACTCGCCGAATGTATTGATGGTCTCCACCTGTGTAGGAAATGTGTGGATTACCTGTTCTCAATTAATGTATGAGGATACATCATTTTAAATGGATACACTTGATTTATTTGCTCATTAATCAACACTCAATAACCCTAATGAAACCCATAATGAAAAAGACATGTTTTCAGAGAGGGTTGGAAATTTATTGAAAATCAAAAAACTGTAAGTATTCATACTCTTAAATCAGTACTCTGTAGAAGTCCTTTTGGTAGCAATTACAGCTTTGAGTCTTCTTAGGTAAGTATCTACAAGATCTGCACACATGGGGCTGGGCAGTTTATCCCATTCTTCTTGGCAGATCCTCTCAAGTTCCATTAGACTGGATAGGAAGTGTCTGTAAACTGCCATCTTCAGGCCTTGTGTTTCAGTCTGGACATTGGCTGAAAAATTCAAGGACTGTCAGAGACTTGTTCTGAAGACTTGACTGTGAGCTCAGATCATTATCATGCTGAAAGGTGAACCGTTTATTTAACATCTAGTGCTTATTTTGCTCATAATACCCTTGAATAGTCATTGTGTTTTTCAAGAGATAGTTAGCTACAATATTATGGCATGGCATTGCTGAGGATATTTTTTTTTCTCTTTAAAAGTTATTGTTAAGTTATTATTAAGTTATTAAAGTTATTGTTTTCCCGTTTCAGTACTTGATCTGGGCAATCAGAATTAGCCAGAGGTGTGAAGCTTATAGAAGGTTGAAAATGACTGTTGCATTAATTGGGACACATTTCTTGACTATTTTATTTACAGATTATGATTTCAAACTAGAGGTATTGAATTCACAGCCTGGTCAATATTTGTCGTTGAAATTTAGTAAACCTGAATTGTTTTTCAGAATTTACTTGTGCATCCTTTTTGATGTGTATACTACAGTCTCTACTCTTTTAATTACTATATATTTTATTGGCTGTATACAATCAATAGCAAATCCACCTTAATAAAAGGACAAGTGTCTGTGTGTGTCTGCGTATCTATATATGCGTTCAGTTGCTATGTCTCTGTTATACACCATTTACTATGGGCTTTCGTAAAAACAATGTTTGTGATGTGCCATCTGTTGGAATGAAAAATATACAGTATTTTAACACTACATGCATTAGAAAATACAATCCACTGCAAATTTTAACATTATAATTGTCCAACAGAGAGAAACACCTGGAAAGACAGAAATCAGCATATCCACCTTAATAAAAGGACTGGTGTCTGTGTACCGGTGTGTCCATCAGTTTATGAAGACAAATTTTACTATAGGTAAAACAAGTGGAAGAAGGAACAAGAAGCAAAACTCATGATAAAAAATATCAAATAAGGTAAAAACAAGAAAATCGGTTGTTTTGGCCTATTATGTTGTCCATTATTACACACCAGCAGTAGCAGCAGCGAGCAAGAAACTTTCTTGGACCCACTGGGCCACATGAATGAGGTTTATAAGGAAAGGGATTGGATGTGTATTGTTATACCAGACCAAATGGAAAACCCAAGCATCAAATAAAAAACATGAGCTCTATCAGAGGTGCCTTTGTGGGATTTCTTCAGCACCTGCCATATTTCATAATGCTATGGAAACCCTCAAAGGTGTGAGAGTATGTTTATGACATTACAGTCTGGTAAAACATCAGACAAATATTAAATAAGAAAGTCCACATAGTGCTGTAGTGAGAGCACAGATACTAACTAGACTTCATTATTTCATTAAATAGAGTGAAGTGTCAGTTCTCCAGGCAGGAGGTTACATTTCTTGAAGAAAGACTAATGTCTGTTGAAGTGCTCCCTGATTTTAATACAATTTAAGGCATTCAATGATATACCTGTGCCCGAAATAATAATTACTTGGGAAAGTTGGTGACAAACCTTATTAGTGATTGGTGAGCTTCCAATTATTCACAAGTTGCATAGCAGAGGAGGATGGGCACTTGATGTTGATGTTAATGTTTGGAGTGGCATGGCCAACATTCTTCTTGAACACATCAAAATTATCCCACACTATCTATAAGTTAAACAGAAATGTAACAACTGTGTGCAAGTTATTAGTCTCAGAAGTGTATGAAGTTATCAACAGTGCTTCAAATGGATGGAAATTATAGACCCAGGGTGCTAAACTGAGAGACACTTTGAAATCAGTTATAATCTGCAAAGTGATACAGCTCCATATTTCATGTGTTGGCCCCTAGGACCTGAACAGTAGACCACAAAGTCTGAGAGATGGGAATCACAATGGCACTGATCTTCAATAAGTACTCCAAAAGCCTGACCCCTGATGATATAATGGAGGACAACTTCAGCTGCCAAACACAACAAAGTGAGGCTGAAAGTCACACGTCAGTAGTAATGAACTCAAAGAGCTACTTTGGACCAAGATGAACTGCTTCTTTGGAGGTCAAGAAGATATGCTAAATCCACAAAGGGTAAATCTCCTTAAAACATTGAGGTCTAAATTATTTTCCACTTGTAAAGGAGGAATAAAAGTAAGTCAAAGTTGTTCTGACTGTATCTCAATATTGCAGTGATCATAATTAGTACTACTGTTACATTACATGAAATAGTAATAATTGCAAGACAAAAAGTATGTTAAAAACTCAATCATTGTGAGGTAGCCATCTATCCTTAATCCTTTACATTCAAATGAATAACTAAATGTAACATTCTCATCGAAATCAGGCAGGAATCAACTCGGTACAGGGAGTCAGTACATCACTAACATATGCACCCTTGAGGAGCCAATTTAGAATCTTCAATTAAAGTAACTTATCTCCTTTGGAGATACAGTATGGAGGAACCTCTGAGTGAAAACCACTTAGACATGTGGAGAGCAAGCAAGCGCCACCCTGACAGCCTGGCAATGCATTACCAAGGGCACTGGATCTGTGAGGCAGTGCCAGTCATCACCACACCAAGGTGCCACCCTCATTCAAACGTGCTGCATTTTGTATTTTTCATTTATTTTGACATGCAAGGATGTACATACTTGCTATTACTTTTATAATCCTCTGACTCTTCTTTAAAAAAAATAATATGCTGGTTAAGGTTATCATGATGGTCAGCCACTGCTTATTAGAGCTTAGAAGCTGATACATTGATTGATACACTGATACATTGTGCTGATATCTAAAAAGAAAAAACAAAATGAAGTAATATTGAAAAATAAATGGCAAGCTTTATTGAAAACAAAATAAAATGTATGTTGCATTAATCAACCAAAACTTCTAGCACAGCTAATTATAGCTTTTATTCTATACTACAAACAATACAGTACAGTAAATGATGCAAACAACATTAGATAGCGGGTTGAGGGCTAATGTGGTGATTCAGAAAATCCCAAAAAATAAATAAAAAAAGAATTGTGATGGCCAACATACTTTTTAAGTCTTCACTTTTGTATTATCCATCAGATTTTGACATCAATCCAAAATGGAGACGTACTCCACAAACTTTAGTGAAAGCTGTAGTATTATGGTATACTGTTCATTAGGCCTTTTATCGATTTGTGTCTCACTAAATCAGTTGTAAACACAGTACTGCCCAACCTCTGTCTGTGGACGTATTACTACAGTGTTTGGATGCACACAATTCTGTGTAACATGAGCTTCAATAATTGTCTGCATTCCAAAAGAGCAAGCACAATGAAGGTTTTCCTCCTGTGTTGCTTTTCTGAATGTTTAATCCAGAACGTAGTCAACTCGTTGTGACTTCACTCCAGCTTCCAGGTGAATGAAACACAGTATTATACAGTATATTGCAGCTGACAGTGTGAAAGGAGTGGGATTTGCAGCTGAGTGGAGGAAGTGACATTAAAGCTCATCCTTCAATTTGTCCTTCATTCCGTGGATAAAGAGGGAAAAGGTGTCAATAATTGTGTCCCCCTACTCTCCATTTGTCTGGTTCCTATCTTATTAGATCCTTGATTGTAACCATGGTTTGGTATAAAGATGCACCCAGGAAAAGCCCAGTTTTTAGGAGCAATTGTGGGCTGGGGATCACTAATTTTCCCAGAAATGCATAAGAATGTTATTTTGCCCAGAGGGGACTAGGCAGTCTAATGGTCTGGAATCCCTACAGATTTTAGTTTTTTTTCTCTAGCCGTCTGGAGTTTTTTTTTTTTTTTGTTTTTTCTGTCCACCCTGGCCATCGGACCTTACTCTTATTCTATGTTAATTAAAGTTGACTTATTTTATTCTCTTACTGTGTCTTTTATTTTTCTATTCTTCATTATGTAAAGCACTTTGAGCTACTTTTGTATGAAAATGTGCTATATAAATAAATGTTGTTGTTGTTGTTGTAGAAGTTTAAAAACAATGTTTTTCAAGTGGTTTGTTTCCGAAGTGAATGATATAATTAAACAATTCAAGGAATCTGGAGAAATGTTGGTGTGTAAAAGGCAAGGTACAAGCCTAAGCTGATTGCCTATGATCTTCAATCTCTTAGACGTCACTGCATCCAGAACCATCATTCAACAAAAAGTGATATAACCCTGTGAGCTCAGGAGTATTTTGCCAAACTTTTATTAAGTAACACAATCTGTAGTTATATCCACAAATGCCAGCAACAACTGTACTGTGCAAAAAATAAGGCATATTTTATCAGTGTCTAAATGTGCTGTTGACTTCTCTCAGAGACATCTGGGATGGACCATCACGCAGTGTAGTGGAGAATGCAATATTTTAGTGTTTGGCTTTTTTTTTGGAAGAAATGCATGTCACATCCTGGACCTGGGCAACGGTAACTTGCACTTCCGTGAAGGTACGATTAATGCTGAAAAGCACATTCAGATTTTGGATCAGCATATGCTGTCTTCAAGACAACATCTCTTCCATGGGCACCCATGCATATTTTGGCAAGACAATGGCAAACCAAATTCTGTGTGCATTATCAAGACATGGCTGCATAGGAAGATGGTATGCCTACAGTCCTGAGCTTTCCCCAATTAAGAGCGCATGCTGTGTTTTGAAATTCAAAATGCGACAATGAGGACTTCATACCATTGCAAACCTTAAGAGTTCTTTTCTAGAAAAATGGGACAAAATTACACCTGAAACAATAAGCCACTTGGTGTCTTCAGTACCTACAGTAAATGTTTATTAAATGTTGTGAGAAGGAAAGACAACATTGTAAAGTGGTAAGATCTTGGCTGTTCAACTTTTTTAAATGTTACAAGAATCAAAAGTGTTTATATTTGAAAAAAATTATAAAATTTATTTGTTGTAACATCAAATATGTTATACAATGATCCCTCGTTATATCGCGCTTCGACTTTCGCGGCTTCACTCCATCGCGGATTTTAAATGTAAGCACATCTAAATATATATCACGGATTTTTCGCTGGTTTGCGGATTTCTGCGGACAATGGGTCTTTTAATTTATGGTACATGCTTCCTCAGTTTGTTTGCCCTGTTGATTTCATACAAGGGACGCTATTGGCGGATGGCTTAGACGCTACCCAATCAGAGCATGTATTACATATTAACTAAAACTCCTCAATGATATACGATGTGCTTCGCGCGGTGCTTGATTGTTTGCTTTTTTCTGTCTCTCTCACTCTGAGCAGAGGGGCTGTTTGCACAGAGGATACGGACGCTCCTCTAAGAAATGCTGCTTTATCGGCGGTGCTTCGGCATATTTAAAAGCCCAACAGCACGTATTGATTTTTTGATTGTTTGCTTTTCTTAGCGCTCTCTCTCTCTGACATTCTCTGCTCCCGGGCGCTCCTTTGAAGATAAGATATGTTTGCATTCTTTTAATTGTGAGAAAGAACTGTCATCTCTGTCTTGTAATGGAGCACAGTTTAAACGTTTGACTAAAGGGTGTTATTTCATGTCTAGAGGGCTCTAATAATGTTAACAGTGTGGGAGAGTTTATAAGTGCTTAAAATATATAAAAATAACTATACAAACTTATGGTTTCTACTTCGCGGATTTTCATCTATCGCGGGGGGTTCTGGAACGCAACCCCGTGATCGAGGAGGGATTACTGTATTGTTTTCCAGTCACAAAAACTTTAACTGTCATTTACTGATCACTGCTTTCTGCTTTTATTTGAATTTTCTATGCTGTCATAACTTTTTCCAAGTTGTGGTTGTAAATACATATACAGAACCCCTTAAGCAAAAAAATACCAGGGAAAGAAATGTGACAGGAAGACAAACAAATTCTTTCAGCAAAAATACAAAAAAGAGAGGGAAATACAATTTTAGGGTTATGAAGGCAATCAACATAAAAATCAAATACAAATATATGTGCTAAAGAAAAGTGTTTCAAATATATAGGCACAGAGTAAGTACTCAGTGAAGGCTCATTGATGCAGTTAAACAGACAAAGGAAATCTCACACCCTGAGGTTCAATTGCCCCATCGGACTCCATGAGGAAGTTACTAATGCCTGATGCTTGTGCCCCGCTTAAGCACTTACTAAAGGAAAGAGAGAAATCAATCAAAGATAAGAAACTCAGATTGTCATTGTTATGTAACACACCATGTTCCCATATATTGTATACTTTGTGTACTTTCACAGGTACATGTTTTGGTATATTATATGACTTTAACCTTCAGCAGGTTCACAAGAAAATGCAGTCTTTACAATCCACTGACTTGCTTTGAAGGTATGATACAGTATCACATTATGTAAACAGACTGTATGATATGTTTTGGGGTAGATAATAAGGCTCTTTGTGTTGCCTTTTTTTTTTTTGGATGTTAGTGCTGCACAGAAAATAATAAAAAATATGCCTGTGGGAGCAGCACTCAAGTACTCCACATATTTCAGATTTTTATCTCTGGGTTGACTTCCTGATGAAATCAAACTGACAGGACTAATCGAATGTCAAACCTGCTCTTACCTGGAAAAGGAAAGAATTTACTGGTCACATAATTACAAAACCTGAAGCTTGCTGTTTGACACGTGTAGTGACATACTGAAGGTGACAAGGTTCTCTAGTACGAGGTGAACGCGTTGTTGGGTGATTATGAAAAAGCAGTGAAAATGAGTACATAACTTAATTTATAAAATGAATAAAATGATTTGAAAAATAAGTGAGTAGAGTGTTCCTGGGATCAGGTAAAGCTATTCAAAGTTTAGAGTCTGAGTCACAAAATCTAGCTACAAAATGATATGTAAATCTCATTATCCAGGCATACATAAAATGAAGCCCATGCTAATTAACCTATATATACATTTTTTTACAGGAAAGTTATCTTTATTCATCCACCTATTTTCTCATCTCTTTCAGTATTACAGACATTGCCTACAGTTGTGCTTGAAAGTTTGTGAACCCTTTAGAATTTTCTATATTTCTGCATAAATATGACCTAAAACATCATCAGATTTTCACTCAAGTCCTAAAAGTAGATAAAGAGAAACCAGTTAAACAAATGAGACAAAAATATTATACTTGGTCATTTATTTATTGAGGAAAATGATTGAATATTACAGATTTGTGAGTGGCAAAAGTATGTGAACCTCTAGGATTAGCAGTTACTTTGAAGGTGAAATTCGAGTCCGGTGTTTTCAATCAATGGGATGACAATCAGGTGTGAGTGGGCACCCTGTGTTATTTAAAGAACAGGATCTATCAAAGTCTGCTTTTCACAACACGTTTGTGGAAGTGTATCATGGCACAAACAAATGAGATTTCTGAGGACCTCAGAAAAAGAGTTGTTGATGCTCATCAGGCTGGAAAAGATTACAAAACCATCTCTAAAGAGTTTGGACTCCACCAATCCACAGTCAGACAGATTGTGTATAAATGGAGGAAATTCAAGACCATTGTTACCCTCCCCAGGAGTGGTCGACCAACAAAGATCATTCCAAGAGCAAGGCGTGCAATAGTCGGCGAGGTCACAAAGGACCCCAGTGTAACTTCTAAGCAACTGAAGGCCTCTCTCACATTGGCTAATGTTCACGTTAATGAGTCCACCGTCAGGAGAACACTGAACAACAATGGTGTGCATGGCAGAGTTGCAAGGAGAAAGCCACTGCTCTCCAAAAAAAACATTGCTGCTTGTCTGTAGTTTGCTAAAGATCACGTAGATAAACCAGAAGGCTATTGGAAGAATGTTTTGTGGAAGGATAAGACCAAAATAGAACTTTTTGCTTTAAATGAAATGCATTATGTTTGGAGAAAGGAAAACACTGCATTCCAGCATAAGAACCTTATTCCATCTGTGAAACATGGTGGTAGTAGTATCATGGTTTGGGCCTGTTTTGCTGCATCTGTGCCAGGATGGCTTGCCTTCATTGATGGAACAACGAATTCTGAATTATATGAGAGAATTCTAATGGAAAATGTCAGGACATCTGTCCATGAATGGAATCTCTAGATAAGGTGGGTCACGCAGCAAGACAACGAACCTAAGCACACAAGTCGTTCTACCAAAGAATGGTTAAAGAAGAATAAAGTTAATGTTTTGGAATGACCAAGTCAAAGTCCTGACCTTAATCCAATCGAAATGTTATAGAAGGACCTGAAGCGAGCAGTTAATGTAAGGAAACCCACCAACCTCCAAGAGTTGAAGCTGTTCTGTACGGAGGAATGGGCTAAAATTCCTCCAAGCCAGTGTGCAGGAAAATCAAAAGTTACTAGAAACGTTTAGTTGCAGTTATTGCTGCAAAGGATGGTCACACCAGATACTGAAAGCAAAGGTTCACATACTTTTGCCACTCATAAATACGTAATATATTCAATCATTTTCCTTAATAAATAAATGAACATAATATTGTAATATTTTTGTCTCATTTGTTTAACTGGTTTCTCTTTATCTACTTTTAGGACTTGAGTGAAAATCTGATGATGTTTTAGGTCATATTTATGCAGAAATATAGAAAATTCTAAAGGGTTCAGAAACTTTCAAGCACAACTGTATATCAGAAGCTCAGAGTGTAAGTCAATCAATGTGAGCCCAGGTCTCAGAAGCTGTGAAGCAATGGGTTAACCATTATGTTTACGTCCTGCCTGTGCACTTCCAACACAATTTCATACACTCTGAGGCAGAAACATAATTGTCTGAGGAGATGATAATAATATAGAGCACTCTGGGGAATGCACGATGGTGTAGATGGTAAGATGTAGGCCCTTAAGACCCCAAGCTGTCAGTTTGATTCCTGTCTGAATCACCCTGCCTATGACACCATAAAAAAGTATATAACCAACTGTAATGTGTTCTTATTGGATATGTTGCCTTGGGTATAAGTGATTTAGTAAACTGTGCAGTATAGAGAAAGTGGTGGTAACTAGTTTTCATGAAAACTAGCCTAAATAGAACTTCATGTACAGTTTGTTGCACTACATGTTCATCTTATAAAGGCCATATTTAGACAGGTCAGATCATGATGACCTTGTGACACATGTGCTGACACTATGATGCATTGGAAGTTCTAGTTCATTAGACATATAAATAGCCGAGTCTAACAAGAGACCAAATCTGGGGTCTCTTTGACATCGGGTAGTCATTACTACGTAATACCGTCTGTGATGTGACAGTGACACAAGGCAGAGGAGTAGCAGATGAATAGCACAAGGTGACAATTGTGGTAAGGTCTGGTTCATATGGTTGAAATGGTCTGAAAGGACCTGAGGAACATCACTACTGGAAAAATGCTGTATGCTGCTACATACTGTCAAACAGGGCTGGCAAGTTGGGTGAGGCGACGTGGTGATTGCCTCAACTGATACTTTGGTAAGGGTGGCATGTTCATGAAATTTTTTTTTTTACAAAATAATTTGTTGCAATATAAAACAAGTAAATTGTATATCTTGTCAATTACATACACATCCAGTGCCTTATTTATATACTATTTTTAAATGTAGTTCAACAATGCCTTGCCATATTGTGAGTGACCAATGATAAAATCAGCACATGCACATTTTGAAAACACATGCAAGCATATGGTATTAGTGTCCATTTTACTGATTTTTTCATATAGGCGTAGGTAGTCAGAGGAGATGAAGCTTGGTGGGTGATCCTGTAATTATGCTAGAGGAAAGTTGCGATGTTCTTGAAAAGTCCATACCAGCAGGATTGACTCTCAGTGTTGCTATAGCCCACTGATGAAACATTCAGACTGTAGTTAAAGTGTCTCAACTCCATGTTTTTGTTTGACTGCTCCAACTAATTTCACAAGTAACTCAAATCCAATGACTGCCTGCCAAAAACTATCCTGAATCTGCAAACATAATACAAATGAACTCATCAGACAGCTATATGATAACTTCGTGATGCCTGTGATTTGGTCAAATTATGATTGTCAATGCCCAAAGTGTGAGTGGAATCATCACTGCCAAATGTGTCTTCAAGACACTCTTATAAACATTTGAATTTAGGGAATAGCATTGCAAAAAACATAAAGCAGTTGGACTGTATTGTCAGGCTTTTTTATTTTACATTTTTCTGAAGTGATTGAATTTGTGTCATATGAATGAAAAACAATGTTATTTTAGAAAGGTAGCATAAACAAGTATAAGAGTAGGTCTGCATTTCTCCTGCTAGCCAACCAGTTACCTTATAGTGATGATGACAGCACAATTATAATTTTGACAATACAGCACCATAAACTGCAACTATATACATTACATTAAAACCCCCAACGAAACTGACTAGCTTAATATAATCACAAAATTCAATGAAATAGAACTATAATGATTAACATATACATTTACCCATGATTCCTGCTTTCTTTATCTTCACCAATGTATGCAAAGAATGCAATACCATTGTCCAATCAATGCACTGTGTCTGTTTTTCCAACAAAAGACCATATGGAGAACTTTTTTAGTGCACCAAGAGCACATGTAAAATCATCAAGTAATTCTGGTGAACAACAAAGGACAGGATTTGTGGAGTTGTAATGCAAGTTTAAATGTAAACAATTTGCAAGTTGCATATGTAGTGCTTTAAATGAAATCAGTCGTTAATAATACACTGTCACACATGTGTGCATGGGAGGCAGCTAAAGGGCTCGGGTAAGGACAGTTCTGAGACATACCAGGATGTGGCAGACAGGCCTACAGGCCATTCCCGGGGGATTCCGCCTGGCTCTCCTGACATCACTTCCGGGACTGAGCCTATCGAAGGAGACCTTGCCAACTCCGGCCCCTGTGATGTCACGTCCGGGCTCGAACCAATGGCTGAAGACCTCAATGAGCCCGACCCCTATGATCTCACTTCCTGTCTTCCCCTTTAAAACCTCCTCCTTTTCCCTATGCCCTCAGTTCTGTATTGGACTCGGTTTTGTGCACAGCAATGCTATCATTTGAAAAGAACAATTTGCAGCCAGGAAAACAAATTATACGGGTGGCTGCCCCAAACCTTGCCTTGTCTCATCATGGCTTTTGTGACAACACTTAAAGATTACATTTGTTGTCCTTTTGCTGTGATTTTGCTTTGCAACACCTGTGTCTCCTATGCTATGCCAGTGGACAGATTACTCTTACTGTCAGTGGCGGTTCTACATTAAATTGCTCCCCGGGCGAGACTCCCTCCCGGCGCCCAAAAAATAACATGACAAAACTACACATTTTGTACACACCACACGTTTTATTGTAGTAATTCCGTCATTCCGTAACAGACCAATTTTTGCAAAAAAAAAAATAAATAAACTGCTCATAACTTAATTATACTCTGTACAAACCAACATTATTTAAGAAAAAATATTTTAAATTATTAAGAATAATATAAAATAAAATATAGAATAAATTACACTAAAGAAAATTAAATTATTTCACTGCAGAACAGAAAACACAAACTGAAACTAAAATCTGACATTTCTGGCCTTTCTAGATGCAAAGTCATCAATAATGGCATCATATGAGATATGCTCCCCTACTAAATGATTAATGCTTATGACAGCAAGTCCAGTGAGCCGTTCCTGAGACATGGTTGACCTCAGGTATGTCTTGATTAACTTCAGTTTGGAAAAGCTCCTCTCTGCTTGAGCCACAGTCACTGGCAGGGTAAGTGCAATCCTGAGAGCAGTCCAAAAGTTGGGGTAGATCTCAGATAGATCCTTATCGTGCATGAAAGTGATAAGCTCAAGGAGGCTCATGGTTTTTGATGGCAGGTGAGGGAAGTTCTTGATTTCCTGCAAAATCTCTCTACTGTCCAAATCAGAATGCCCTTCGAAGTGCAGTGTGGTACCTAGTGCATTGCACTGCTCTGCCAGCTCCTCATCTGCAAGACTAGGGAAATTTGTCAAAACCCCAAATTTGTTTTCCACATTTTCCAATGTGGTAAATCTCTCCGCGATGGCTGACAGGGCTGCATCAAGAACAACATTGAAGAATCCAATCTCCAACTTCCTAAGGGCATCACTGAAAGGCTCATCATGTGATTCATATGAGAAGTGGCGCTTTGTGGACCTCAACCTTTTTTGTTTCAAAACAGCTTCCACATTCATTTCTTCACAAATGTCTTTGGCCGCCATCTGTGCAGTCACAAAGCCACTTGCCCCTGTGATGGTTTGTATATTAGGCTTTTACTGTGTTTTTTTTTTTTTTTAGCAAGGTAAGCATAGCATGCATCATAAGCAAGAAGGCTAACAAAGTAAGAGTTAACGTTATACCACTAATTAACACAATGACATGAATACCTTAATCATACAGAGAGAATATTGTTGCATACCTTTATCTTTTGCCCGTTTCTCCTCATCATCTTTTCTTTTTTTCCTAAATTGGGCACCTGACAGCTTTGGCCTTTTTCTCTCCATTGCTGTGTTTACTAAGTAATCGACAATCAACAGATTTCCCATCATCCCCCAACGCTGTCACTCACGACCAGAAGTCAAGACTAAACTAATTCACCTCCACATCATAATCGTTTTTTATTACCTATTTTTATTAGCCATTTCACACAATTAAATAAATAAATAAAAATGTGCCAATTATTGGTCTGTGCTGTGTTTAAAATATTTTGAATGAAATGTGCGTTATTTGTAAGAAAGTCAGGTGTCACTGACATAGTTTAGCCCCCCCTCCTTGTCCGCTTCATTTGGGAAAGGAGAACTGTACTCTGCGCCTCCTCCCCCCCAACCCACCACCACCCCTCATCCACTCTCCTCTCCGCTCGCTCAGCTTCTGTGTGGCTCCTTCAGCAGCAGGGCGCGAGGTATAATAGATAATAGAAACCGCTTAGCGGCACAGATGATTTTTTTTCCTCCAAGTTCGTATGCCGCCCCCACGTGTCATGAAAATGCCCGGCGGCTGCCCCGTTCGCCCATGCCTAAAACCGCCACTGCTTACTGTTATTTCTGGATTATAATCTATAATATAGACTGTAATTTCTGCCCTAATTGCTTTTGAAGAATTGGCACCTGTACATATCACCATATATATATATATTTATATATATATATATATATATATATATATATATATAGTGACAGATGGGGGCGCTATCGCTCCCTTGAACCCCTGTCCAAGACTCCAAACACCAGATAAAAGTCCCATAGCTGACTTTATTTAAATGCCACAGTGCACAAAGCACCCTCTCCTCCACAATACTCATACACAAATCAATAATCACTGCAATAATACTCTCCTCCACTCCCAGACACATTGCCCTCCTACCACCCAGTTCAGCTCGCCATCTGGGAGCTCCCACAGTCCTTTTATACTCCCTGACCCGGAAGTTTCCCAATCCCCAGTCCATGTGATTTTTTATCACTTCCGGGTCAGGTACAAGTCCTTTTCTTCACCCCGGAAGTACGTCACTTCTGTCGTCGCTCTTCCTATGACGCACTTCCGGGTTATAGGGCACATATGACTCTTCAGTCCTCCCTGCAGCTCCATCTTTTGGCCCCTGTGGTATCCAGCAGGGCTGTGTATAAAAACTAGTGTACATTGTCCATGATTCCCTGCTGGTCTTCGGGGCACCTACATACTGCAGGGAGGGCTCCATCTGGTGACCTGGGGGTATTGGCCGGGATGACAAGCCAGCCAAAGACCACAATATATATACAGTATACTATTTATGTCATTTTGTAAAATTGTATTCATTTCTTGAATCTGTTTACGGTATCATAAAGTTTGCATCATGCATGTTAATTTTTAGGGGGCAGAAAACTTTTACCTTGCAGGATACTGTGAAACAATGCAATTTAGAGAAGGTGGCTTGAGGAGCAATGCAAGCGAGTTTTGCTTCTCATGAAGTTTCATATTATACATTTGTATGGTGGGGCTTGTATAGTAATACATATTGAGTATATGTATTTGGGTTTTGGGCAGCAAAAATGTAACTTGCCTCAGGTGGCTTTATTTAACACACCGGCCCTGGTCTACTGACAGCTAGCGAAGAAGAGATTAAGCACATACAGTGCATGCAATCAAGCAGCAAATAATCTCTTTCTCACTCTCTGTCACTAAACAACTGAAGCTTGTGAGTGTGATATGCTTGTGCAATAACTCAATACTTTTCAGAAATAACAGAATAATTATTGCAAAATAACATAATAGTTAAAAAAATAATGTAATTAATTTCTTTTTTGAGTGCATAAATAAGCTTCCATAATGGTAACAATAAAATACACTACTAATTCAAAAATATATACTATATTTCAAAATTAAATGATATGTCTAAAATTAAGAATCTGACAATATCATAAAGATCATTTCAAACCAATCGTTTATAAAAATTATCAATTGTAGGTCAGTATAACCCTCAACTTGTGTGTTCTTTGCTATACACAGCAGTTTCACTCTGTGAATCTATTACACTTTTTTAAGGGTAACACTTAGCATTGCTACAAAATAAAGTAAGATAGTCACCAAAATGATCACACTTTTTACTTGCTTTTTACGTATGTGCCTTTATTTTTGCATGAATAAAGAAAGGTTTCAGTGGTGCATTTTTGTGTGTATTCACCCAACCCTTTTTAGGCAAGGCCGGAACAATGCAGCCTTGGCACAAAAAGTGACAAATGTTGCGTCAAGCTCACCTGACAGGTTTGATGATCTAGCCTTACATATCGAGGAGAAACAGAAAGATGAATGTCAAAAATCTGAAGGTGTTCCCGTTTCAAACAGAAAGTTTTGAACAGAACTGTTTTGTACACACCTTGATGTAAAAACACTGAGTGTCTGGGGTTATTTGCAGCCAAAAAATACTTTGCTCCAATCTTAGAGTTGTTCCATAAACTTGCTTGCTGTGCGAGAGTATAATGTACTGTATGTTCCAAACACTTTCAATTTCTAAATTAGTCTGTAGTTTGGATTACTGGTTTGGTTATTCAGTCCTGTTTTCTGAATAATGTACTACTTGTATGCCAAGAACCTGCTTGTTTAAAGTGGAACTGCGCGAAGGTGACTATAAGGTAATTTATGGTTAAATGGTGTCTACCAATAGGCCCCATGTGAGTGAAGGTTATGTGTAAGTATCACCTGCAGTGAACTGGTGCCCCACACAAGTGTTAATTCCCACCTTGTGCCTAATGATGCCAGGGTAGGCACCATTTACCATTTGTCTATACTGGACTAGCATGTTAGAAAATGATGGGCTGAATGTCGTGCAAAAATGGCTGGTTTTACAGAGTGTCATATTTCCTTTACAACCTATTCTTTGAAGGTGTTTCAAACAGGGATGAAAGCAAAAATGTATTATTTTCTAATTTTTTTGAAAAATGTTCTTTCACAATGTATTGTTCTGACCTAACTTAATATATTGAGAGCCTTTTTTTGACAAGCTGGGTACTGCTTGACTTGAGGGTAGGTCCTGTATACTTAATTGCTACTCTTTTACTTGTACTCCCTCCTTACCTTCCAACACTCTGGCCATCCTTCCTCCCTCTGGTCAGCTAAGACTCGTCACCAGCTGTCACACAGACCTAAGACCACAAGGCCCCTTTATGCTGTACTCTTCCCAGGTACCCCATTGGTGTCTCAGTATCATATGGGCAGAGCCCCCCCTGCCCCAAACCCCAGCAGCAGCAACAGGTGTCCATGCGAGTTAGCCACATTGCAGAGGTATACCGAACTTGGCCGGATTAGTTGTCCTCCTCTGTAATCTTGTGACGCTACAACACATTGCCCCATAGTGTCTTGCGGAGCCTCTAACCCCACAACAGTACTTACATTTCTAACTATAGGGTCTTGAGTGACCAGCTCCCCCCCCACCCCCTACTGGTCATGGCTTCCCAGTTTAACTGCCAGAAAAATGTTGGCCTAGGGAGAAACGGGCACAACCTAGCTGTGGACAAGTGTTGAAAGCTTCGAGTATTCAACTTTTAGGTTATCATTCAGCTAAATTGTGCCAACATTGCTCAGGCTGCAGAAACGTATCCCAGAAACAAAGAATATGTGCCTGGAATCACTTTTAGACCTTGTTAGTTCTTCTTAAGGACATTAACTCACATATGGAAAATCACACCAACTGAAGAAAATACCAAAGGGAAGATGCGGACAATGGGATAAAACGAGAGGCTAAACACTAATCGCTGTACCGGTATTTAAATCAGGGGCAGGCAACGTTAATCCCAGACACTCTCAGACCTTCTTCAATTTTATGGCTTGTTAGTCTGCAATGTTGGGTTCTTATACCATAGATTTTTTTTTTCCTTTCCAAGGATATTATGCAAACGATTTGAAACCCAAAATGTATTATTATCAGTCTGTCACATTTTTCTCTGAAGCGTTTTTATTAAACCAAATAACTCATGATGAATTTACATGCAGGTGTAAATGGAAACAAGTTAGAGGGAGAGCGGCTGGCTCCTTTGTCATTTTCATCTTATTGCTAATAAGAAACCATTAAGAACAGTGAATGTATCAGTTTAAAACTGAAATAAGCAATTAAGGGTGGGGAACCTTAATAAACGAGATCACTAAAATGAAGCAGAAAAATGTCACTTGAGCAATAAGTGCTTAATCAGAAATAATGACTTCTCATTAAGAAACTGGGTTGGAATGAAAACCTGCAGCCACTGCAGCCCTCCAGGACTGACGTTGTCTACCCCTGATTTAAATTAATATTAGCATTTGTTCTGTCAGCAACAAACAGTTAATAAATGAAAGAAAGTAAATAAAAATATAGTCACAGAGAATTTGAATGAAAGACGTGACAACTTTGAGATGCCATTAAGATGTTAAGGTGGATCACTCAGCAGAAGATACCCACTGCTGCAGTACAGAGCGCCTCACTGAAACCACAACAAGCGATTTGGACCTTAGACTTGATCTCTGTTTTGTTCCTGATTCAGGATTAGTAATCCAGCTTTCTATTGTGACTTCTATTTGAGCTGAGTGTAATTTCCTATGCTAGCTGAGGCCACTAGTAGAGTGGAACTAACAACTACAGCTACCCCACTAGACTTCTGTACGTGACACAGGGTGAGCCAACTAGCACTGAGCAAACAGGTAAAATCAAAGAACTTCAAGAAAGGGAACAATCAGGCTGGCCATTGGTCTTCAGTGACAATAGAAAACGGAAATAAAAAGATAATCCTAATTGTAATCAGAAAGAAACAAGCGGGTCAAAACATACGAGACAACAGAAACAAAATAATGTGAGGAACTACAACTTCAATCCAAGTGGAAAGAGTATGTCACGTGTCTGGTTTATGGTAATGATGTAACAGAAATGGCATGGTTAACAATTAAAATATCATGACAACAGTCCAGGCTTTGGCCTTGTCACGTTTGCAGTACTGCAATTGTCTGATGGCAGGAGCACTGACTTACATAACCAAAGCCACTGCAGATGATTCCAAATCCAGTGGCACGTCTGATGTTTAATCAGCCAAGGTGGGCACATGTCACTGCTCTCTTCTCATCACTACATTAGCTCCCTGAAGTTAGGGTCCTTGATGTTTTCCTTGTAGGCAGTGGGTCTGCACCAAAAAATATGGAAACACGTATGAGGTCCTATGCTCCTTCTCAACTACTCAGGTCTGTTGTTGAATGGCATCTGGTTATGCCACCTTTGCATGGCATTACATCTCAGTCCAGACTCTTCTCCTGTGTAGCTCCTGGCTGGTGGAACAAGTTGCCCACCTCCATTTGAAATTATGACTCCCTCAAGGTTTTAAGGAGCATTTGAAGACTCTCTTGTCTGGTGAATTTCTGTCTAATTGATATTAGCTGTTATGATTTTATTATCTAGGAATTGTAACATGCTTGTATTAAGATCTAAGCTCTCCACTTATAATGATCGAATTCATACAATTTTCCTGTAATACCTGTCCTCAAACAGTCCTCCAGACTGATGTTTGCTGAAATTTGTTGATCACTTTTGTAGGTTGCATTGGATAAAAGAATCTCCTAAGCAAATAAAGTTAGCATGTGACACAGCTGATTTGAAAATGCTGCATAATAAAACAATTAAGCAAAGGTAAGACAATAGCTCCCCCAGCTAGTGGCCACAGATTGCCATCTGGAGGCCAAAATGACTTTCAACTTCTTACTTTGCCACTTGTCCTGGTGCTTTCACTTTTAAAGGGCCAGGATATCCCTGACACTTGCTGGTTCACCTACACCCTAGTGTCCTATGGAAAATATTGCATGTTCCTGTCCAAGGTGCATCTCTCTCTCGATTGGACTGTTGTCTGTGCCTTTTGCCCTATCCCTCTCCTCTCCTTCCCAACACGACGTCTGCTTTCCTACATTGGTAAGTTCAAGACTTCTTCTGCTGCCACTTTGGCTTTCCACTTCTCAATGACGTTTTGTCCAGTTTGAAAAATACCAACCCATTGGTACTCCAGTTCCTAAAAATCCTCTACTGCTTGGACAAGACTTCACACCCATTTACCACATCTAGGAGATAATTGGGCAAATGGAAAACTATTTTACATTGTTAGCTGGCATTTGATTATTGCCATTACTTGATTTTTATACTGGCCTCCACACTTTTTAAATAATAAAATGAATATTCTCATCCATTTCCTGCATCCAAAATTCTGGGTCTTGCCATGCCCTACAGTAAAGACCGTGGTGATAAATGGCTTCTGAAGTGCATTGCTGTCACTGTCACTTAGGGAAGGCACTTTAAATTAATAATGAAACAGCACCAGATTATTATAACTCAGACATCATTCTCTACTGGTGAACAGAGAGTTAGTTCTCACCGAACAAGAGCGGCATTTGGGGGTGGCAAGTGGGGCGACAGTCCTAGGCCCCACACCCCACACCCAAGAGGGCCCCGCTTTTGAGGTGCGCGTGTCCCGTGATCGAGCGGATTTCTCAAGTTATATTCTCCAATACATATAAATTTTTGATGCTTCTAAGAGGAACTCTTTTAAAATCCCTCTTCAAGGTCACATTCTATACATGTATGTCTTTGAAAACATTCCATAGTACATCTTCATCACCCGAAAAGGGTCGCCAGTGTAATCCCTTCCTAAGTGTTAATTGACACTGCATCGCATTTCGCACTCTCGTGGTATTGTCATGAATTATGAATTGCATTTTTTAAAAGGGGGTGGCGCAGTGGTAGCGCTGCTGCTTCGCAGTTAGGAGACCCGGTTCGCTTCCCGGGTCCTCTCTGTGGAGTTTGCATGTTCTCCCCGTGTCTGCGTGGGTTTCCTCCGGGTGCTCCAGTTTCCTCCCACAATCCAAAGACATGCAGGTTAGGTGGATTGGCGATTCTAAATTGGCCCCTAGTGTGTGCTTGGGGTGTGGGTGTGTTTGTGTGTGTCCTGTGGTGGGTTGGTACCCTGCCCAGGATTGGTTCCTGCCTTGTGCCCTGTGTTGACTGGGATTGGCTCCAGTGGACCCCCCGTGACCCTGGATTTGGATGGATGGATTTTTTTAAAAGATTACATCATTATATTTTGATAAAGTCCACGTGCTATCTTTCAAAAATTTAGCTGAATACTGTAATGAGAAAATCTGGTGTATGTTAACATCATTTTTATTAAATTCACGTGCAAGTTTATACAGTCCACACATACCAGTAACAGCGTTTGACGTAACCAGCCCTGTGTGCGGTTGTTCAGCCCTAGGCCCCGCACACCCCTAAGGCCGCCTCTGTCACCGAACATCACAATTTTGTCAATTTAAAAGCTGCATTGACTTTTTACTTGGCATTTTCACTAAATTACACTTTGTATGTACTGTATATTTTAGTACAATAAATTAAACATGAAGATTGATTAAATAAAAAGTTCTTCTTACTTACTGTATTTGCTAAACAGTTCAATCCACTCATTCTCTGTGCCCTGCATTTCTATTATAGAGCCATAGAAAATCAAAGTCTATTCATGTTCCTTATTGTTTCCTAGTGAATAATTCTTTTCTTTTTTCTTCTCTTTTAACTTTTAAATGCTTGCAGGAGATGTCCTGTCATTTCTTTGTGCTACAACACTTCAAACCGGTTTACCCAGCTTTAACATTTTGAAGAAAATAATTTTCTCGGATGGCCACAGGCGTGTCTTCATTATTCCTCTTGTTATCTTCTTTTAATGACCCCAGTTTTCACTTATTTGTTATTGTCTCTATGGCCTTATATGTTAAAGGTTATACTGTATTAAGTGCTATTTTTTGGCTAATGGTGGAGTATTTTATCTTTTGCCTCCTGCTGTGAGTTGTGTGCGTGGGTTTGAGACTGGAAGACAAAAAATGTTTTTGGGAAGTTTGTGCTCCCTGCCAAATACAACAGCTTAGTTTCTAAGGTACATTGCTATTTCCATAATTCAATTAATTTTTTTGGGATTGTCGCAGAACTGACTGTAGCAGAAGTTATTTCTGAATGACTTTAACACATGCTTGAGTAATAAACTTTCACTCAATGAATGTTCATTTGTATTGATACAGTGCAAGGGAATAGAAATTGCAGTTTAGAATGAAAATGCCACTACATACTACCAATAATATGAACAATTTTAGTCACATTTAATGTAGATTGTCCCCAAACTTGCATAGCAAAAGGTTCTTCCATAGTAGGTAGGGAGTACATATCATACATAATGGCGGTATTGAAAGGACAGAAGAAAACAATCCCCTTTACAAGGTCCATTCGCATATAACGCAATGAAGCACCTATTGCAATAACCAATGTCTGTCTGTCTGTCCGCATGAAACAGATCTCCCTGTACATAGTATTTCAAAATCTCCTATTGAAAAGCATTGGCAAATTTGCAAGCTCATTTATATGAAAGCAGAGAAACAATCTGTTCCTCTTCAACTACAAATTAGTCTCCTGTTTCAATTTTACTTTGACAGCAGTTACACCAACTATATTTTGTATGTTTTCCTTGTTTTCACCTCGGTAGAAGATCACTGTCACTGCCCACTTGCATGCGTGCAGAATGACAATCCTCCACCTGCAAACTGAGATGAGCCGTCACAGGGAAACTAGTATATCAGCAGGTTGGTTCTGGTTTATGAAGTGTTCCCAGTGGCTTGAGCAGAACAAAAGAGAAGCACTGCATCAGCATCTCAGTCCCCTGGACGCTTACATCATAACAGGTAAGTTAAATAATCTTCCTAGCTGTAAAAGTATAAAATGCAAGCATGGAAAACAAAAGGCTACCTAGATATGAATGATGCAGCTTGTGGCATGTAATCCGATGTGCGCAGAGCAGATCAACATTTACTCAGTATTTACGTTACACCAAACCAACCTCACAGCTCCATTATTTGCAGTTTTTAATGATTCAAAATTTCACTGACACTCCAATTTACTAGGGTGACCACACATCCGAGTGATGGTCCTGATTTCAGGTTATGCGTCTTGATAAATAACTGACGCCTATCAAAATGTCCCAGTTTTAACAGGCTGCCCATCTAATAAAACATTGCTCTGCTGAAACAAGGACCCTCCCAATATATTTCGAAAATATTTACAAATCACCAAAGGGCATAAAAGCCCATAATCCCTATCCCCAGTAATATGCAAATAAAAATGACAGCAAAACACAGGGAAAGATTCATTAAGAACTTGTGTTCAATTTGAACAGCGTCGCGAGGAAGACTTAAAAACAGACAGAACTAGCATTTATTTGTTTAAACTTCAAGCAATGCATGAAATCCTATCTGTTATGAATGTGTTTTTTATTTTTTTTTTGACAGTATTTTCCCATGCCCTTCTCTCTCTGATGATGATAAGATAAAGCAGCCATTAAACAAACAAGGGTGGGATTTACAGTATGTGTGGGCATACATGCTACACATGCATCCTGGTTTGGGACTTTGAAAATCTGGAAACCCTATAATTCATCATTAGAGTGCCATATTCACATGATATCCGCAGTAGTCACTCACTGTAATAAAGTTTGCCTTTCATTTCTTTCATCTTCTATATATAAAAGCCAAATACCACTGACTCACTCATCACGAAATCTCCCGAACCATGAGGACTTGGGACTTTAAAATTGGAATGTAGGTTACCCTTGGCCCATAGGTGCTCGCTAAGAAACGTTTTTAAATATTTTGTGGTCCAAGCGCGAAATTTCTAATAGTTTTTTAGTCCTATTTGTATGGCTGTCCACTTTTCACAAGAGAACTACTTAATGGATTTAGATTGGATTTTTTTCTATAAAGAGCTTGAACATTCTGTTGATTTTGCGACTTTCTCATCTTGCTAAGTATCATAGATTGCTTGCGGTACCGATTTATTAGCGCGATCTGAGAGAGACTCATTGGGCTGCATCCTCCTCACTCACACGTCTGCCACGGGGCGTAACCTTAACTCCACTTAGTTAGCGAACGAGAGAACTACTTAACGGGTTTAGATCTTTTTTTTTCTATAATTTGCTTAAACATTCCGGTTGATTTTCCGAGTTCTCTCATTGCGCTAAGAATCATAGTTCACTCACAGGAGCAATATATTTGCGCTAATCCAAGACAGAGGCTGAGGGCCGAGGGAAGAGGGAAGAGTGACGTTAGGAGTAGAGAGCTGGGCGGGGCCCTCCTCACTCTCCTGTTCCACTAATATGTGGGCGAAGCCGCGAGGGATGGCTAGTTCCTTAATATTTGTCATAACTGAATAGCTTTGTAAGTCTCATTTTATGAAAATTACAATGGCCAGACATGCTCAAGCCAACGTGTGTGTGTGAATGTGGTGTGTGTGTTTTTGTACGTGTGTGCGAGAGAGTGGTCCTTGTGAGTGTGTCCAGTCCTGTTCTGCACCATCTTCATTAGATAGCCTTTGACCCCCGAAGTCCTGAAATAGATTGAGAAGGTTCTAGAACCACCCTACTAAACTGAGTCCACTACAATGCCAGCACAGCCCTTGAACGTACCTGAATGTATACTTTCTAACTTGTTTTCATGATGTTTTGTGACTGCTTCACGGGGTTAATAATTAAGTTATAAACTGCGCAAAGTTTGAAAGTTACCAGGCCTGCTTTCAGTAAATTCAAAGGCATACCATAGTAGGCTTCAGTAGACACAAGGGGACTTTAGCTGATAATCTTTAGTGTATCATCCTTAGAAACATGTCATGGAACATTTGAGCATGTAGAGATCTTCATGAACATCACTGACCAGACTTTATAATTAGTCGTGTCCTGGTAGTTCTGATCCAGTATTCCAAATTACAATTTGCCTTTTCTTCTTCTGTACTTCACTGCAGCAAGCACTTTATTAGGTGGTCTGAATCACTGTATTTGAAATGGCATCCATACTTTAGTAACTTTCTTGATTCAGTAAACACCTGGGGGACTCAGAATTGACTGTATTTCCACCTTCACGTGTTCTTTACTTTAATTGTATTTGGGTAAAAAATGTCACACATTTCAGAGCACAGTTCAGACAACCAGTACATTATCTACCGGCTTAGACAAATTAACTTAACTGCCACTATAACACAGTATGTGTGTTTGCTTTTGTTTTATTTATTATAAAATACTTTGTTTTGAATTTTTCATACTTTTTCCAAGTCAAGATGTCAGATTTCTACAAATTGTGTTGATTTATCTATTTTTGAGAATTAGACTTAAATCTGGTAGAAAGTAATTAAGCAATTTTCCAGAATAATGCATGGTTATGGGGCAGTTAGCTACGGGGATAAGGTGGCAATCAGCCCTAAATGTAATGCCAATCCATACAGTACACACACCATATGCCCTCACCAATGTATCTAATCAGTGTGTCTTTGGGATTTTGGAGGAAAATGGAATACCAGGAGAAATCCTTTACAGAGTAGGGTGAAATAACGATAACGATAACAACAACATCAACATTTATCTCTACAGCACATTTTCATACAAATGATGTAGCTCAAAGTGCTTTACAAGATAAAGAAAGAAATAAGAAAAATATAAAAAAAAAAAAAAGATTAGGCAATACTAAGTAACAAAGAACAAAGTAAGGTTTGATGGCCAGGAGGACAGAAAAATAAAAAAAAAGCAGGGTGTGGAGAGAAAAAACAAAATCTGCAGGGGTTCCAAGGCCACGAGATCACCCAGCCCCCACTAGGCATTCTACTTAAAATAAATGATCTCAATCAGTCCTCATGGTTTTCAGGCTTCACGTGGAAGAATTAGACGATGATGGTCATGTGAACATCTGGCCTTCAGTCCATCGATGTAAGGACATCACGGTGCTTTGATCAGGTGGTGGTGGCACAGATCAACACAACAGAAAACCGGTTACAGAACAGCAGAGTAAGTAGGGGTTAGTATGGATTGCGAAGCCATGATAAAAACAATAACTAAATGCATATACAGGATATCAGGGTTACACTAAAATGAAACTGTGAGAATGCAATGTTAAAATAATGGGTTTTAGAAGTTTTTTAATGTGCTCAACTGTATTAGCCTGGCGAATTTCTCTCAGTATGTTATTCCAGATTTTGGGTGCATAACAGCAGAAGGCCGCCTCACCACTTCTTTTAAGTTTAACTCTTGAAATTATAAGCAGACACTCATTTGAAGATATTGTCCCCCTGTTTATCCTTTTCCTGTATCTTGTATCAGTTTCTTATCTAATAAAATCGTCTATTTTAATAAAAATTAGTTTTTGGCAGTCTGTTCCTGGTAAGGAAAAAAAGGAACACGTCAGCCTGTTGTGTCTTCCCTCTGTTTCTGACATGAAAGTGAAAGTGATAACACCATATAGTATGATGCATGCCTAGAACCCTGGATCTTTATCTGTGGTTTACTTTTTTAGTCCAGCCATACTGCATAGGGGATATATACTTCTTTTAAGTGTTTAATCTTTATAAAAGTAAACATATTAAACTGTCATAAACAGAAAATATCTGACTAAAGTATTTAGTAAGTGTCTACTTTATTCTACTGCATGAAAAATAAACTTTGTCTTCTTTCTCATCTTCCCCAACGTCTCTGTGGAGAACATATGCCTGAACATCCTTCTCTAAACAGCTTGGTCCTGCAACTTTTCCATCAGGTCTTCTTTTACTTTATCCCTCCACCTGCGCTTTGGCCTCCCTCACTTTCTTTTCTCCTGGACTTCAATTCCCATCATTCTTTTACCCACATACCCATTGTCTCTCCTCATCACATATCCATACCACTTCAACTTACTTTCCTGTACTTTCTTAGATATTTCCACCACTTTTGTTGTACCTCTGATTGTCTCATTTCTTATTCTGTCCATTTTTTTTTCTGTCCATTTTTGTAACTCCACACATTCATTTCAACTATCTAATTTCTTCTTCTGTGCTACCTTTAGTGACCATGTCTCAGCTCCATACACAATTGCTGGTCTTACCACTTCCTTATAAATCTTACCTTTAACCTTGGCCTTAATTCTTCGATCAAACAATACTCCTGATACAGCCTTTAAATTTTCCATCCACAGTGCACTCTGTGGATTATCTCTGTTTCTATTTCTCCATTTTGAACTATCACTGATCCTAAATATTTAAATATATGTACTGTTTTTAATAGCTCTCTCTGCAGGCTAACTTCTGAATTCTGCTCGTCATTAAACCTCAAATATTCTGTCTTCTTCCTATTTATCTTCCAAATCCCTTCTCTGCTCTTACAACTTCTTCCTTTCTGGTGCTACACAGCACAATGCATTTGAGAAAGGAAAAAAAAAACCCAACAAACTGCTTGTCAATGCCTCTCCAGAAGTGCACGTCCACTTTATAAACGGTTTAATACCCCCTCCTACTGGCATGAGATTAAATTCTCCAATATCGAGTTAAAGCTGACAATGTAAATTGCAGCTTCCTAGGACTGTACCTCATTATGTTGGTGTGCATGTAGGAGATGGCAGATGGAAAGCAGGATGTCCACATCCATGTATATCCAAAGGTTCTTCATATTCTTATATTAAATGCCCATATTTGTCAACACAGTGACAGCACTGTTGTTTCACAGCTTTAGAAACCTGAGTTCAAATTGTCTGGGATTTTCATGATTTCCCACTAGCTGATGTGGAGGAACTGCTTTGTACTCTAGTACAATAAAAGTTTTATTTCCATGGCACTTAACCTCAAGTAAGTTCATCGGATCAGTTGACTTTTCTTGTAAACTAGACCATGCAGGTTCAGCTGAGAAGGGAAGACACAATAAAGTACTAGTAAGGTTTTAAAGTAACTATGAACTAACATGAGGCCATGTTTAGATAATTGTGTACATGCAGTTGTCAGACAAGGAGGCAGTGCTTCAAAGGCTCTGAAATTCTCTGAATAGCAAATTCAATTGTCTTTTGCTTAAAATCAGAACACTGAGTGAGTATACTTCATTTAGTAAGCACCTTTATTAAAAGCTGTATAATGCGACCCAAAGTAGAAAGTAAAATAAAAACATCTCATGGTCAGTGCAGTTTTGTTGCTGTGTACCGTATATATTAGGCTGTCATGCTTTTGTGATAGCACGTCAGCCAATCAGATCATGTGTTGCTGATCCAGTGCTGCTGCATATAAGCTTAGGCTTACTGGGATCTGAATTATTTCTGATGTCTTTCAGTTATGAATCCCAAACCGGCATACATTAATGCACAGTTTATTTAAAACTGAACTAAGGGGAAACAACACTTTAATGAAAACTATTTAAGAACTGAATTTACAAATATTAATTTAAAAAAAATATTCTGGTTAAGTATGTTATTCATTGACATGTATTGGACATCAGATGCATCGAACTGGAAAAGATCCATTTGGCAAGTTACCACAAAGCATTTATCCTTTGTGACAGATTAAGGGTTTTCTCGCACCCTTGTACCCTCAGACCTCACGTCAGACACCAGGTAAAAGTCCAATTATTATTTATTATTAATAATAATGTGCACAAAGCACGCTCCTCTCCACAATTATCAAATAAACAATACTCAAATAACCAATCCTCCACTCCCAGACGCTTAGGCACCCTGCCTTCAAACTCAGCTCGCCATCTGGGAGCTCCCACAGTCCTTTTATACTCCCTGACCCGGAAGTGTTCCTAGCCAACAGTCCACAAGTCCTTATTCCTTCCGGGTCAGGGTAAATAGTACTTTTTTTTCAACCCGGAAGCCCGTCGCTCTTCCAATGACGAACTTCTGGGTCATAGGGCACAAAGAACTCTTCGGTCCTCCCTGCAGCTCCCTCTCGTGGCCCCCATGGCATCTAGCAGGGCGGTGCATAAAAACTCCATTGTCCGTGATGCCCTGTTGGTCTTCTGGGGACCTCCATGCTGCAAGGAGGGCTCCACCTGGCGGCTTGGGGGTATTGGCCGGGATAAATAGCCGGCCATCCTCCACACCTTGTTACTAACAAGATATGATTCTGAAACAAATTAACTTTCATTTTTATTCTAGTGTACATACTTGCAAGGACCTCCATCCCTCCTCAGGAATAACATGCTGTGCTTGTCCACTACTGATGTGAAAAGAATTTTGTTGAATTTAATCCCACGCAAAGCTGCTGGACCAGACAATATACCTGGCCGAGTGCTTAGGGAGTGTGCAAGCCAGCTAATGGATAACTTTACAGACACCTTCAACATTTTCCTGATGCAGGCAGTCACCTCCAATTGCTTCAAAACCACCGTCATCATACCAATGCCACAGAAGTCTTGTCTCTTGCCTCAATGACTATTGTCCTATAGCACTCACACCTTTCATCATGAAGTCCTTTGAAAGGTGAGTTTTATGCCACTTGAAAGCCTATAGCCCAAACCTTTACACCAGAAATGTCATATCAATTACTATTCATTTGGCCCTGTCCCATCGGTGAAAAAGAGACACTGATGCTAGAATGCCTTTCATTGATTTAGGTTCAGTTTTCAACACCATCATCCCTCAGACGCTCATAGGGAAGTTGGGTCTGCTAAGCTACAGCGCCTCCATATGTAACCGGATCCTGGAATTCCTGACAGAGAGCCTCCAACAGTCCGCATCAGCAACAACATCTCCGGTGCTATCTTGCTGAGCACTGGTGCCCCAACTTTATAGCAGCATACTGCTCTAACATCATAATTAAGTTTGTAAATTACACAATTGCACATGTTGGATGGACTTACTAGCAATTTAAATGAGACATTTTGCAAAATGGAGATATAATGATTCACCGACTGTGCTCTCCACTACTCACTGCACATCGAAGCCTTTTCAGTGGAATTGGTCAAGAAAACCAAATTCCTTGGTGTACACCTGACAGCTGACCTTACTTGATCAATTAACACCACCTCCATAGCCAAGAAGGCATTGTGAAGAACCGCTAATATCCCTCTTTCTGATCTCTTTGACTCACTTCTGCCACAGCTAATACCCCTTACTGTCTGGACTCTGAACTCTGTGCTGCCCTCTTACCCTCAGGTCTGCCCATAATAGCAAATGTATATGTAGTACATTTGTTACACTTGTCACTACTGTTGTTTTATTATTAGTTGTTGTTATTTATGTATGTATATATTACTATAGATTTAAAATTATTACTGTATATTCACTTATCTATTATTCATTTATTTATAGCATAGTATAGTTCTTCAATTGTCTCATACTTATCCTGTGTTTATTTATATGTTGCACCGTGGTCCTGAAGAATGTTATTTTGTGCTACTGTATGCTGCAATGCTGTGTATGGATGGTAGAGCAATAAATTCATTTGACTTGACTTGACTACATGCTAGCAAAAGATACTTTTTCAATAACATCAGCTTCTTTATAGAGGAGAAACAACAGATGAGTTAAATTGATTTGTCTTACAATTTTTAATAAAAAGTTATTTCAGTGGGTAAGTAGTCATACAATAATAGCAAGGCAATAGTGATAACTCTTAAATTTGACATGTCTGGATCCACACTACTTTGCCTTTTAGCTGTCACGCTGCCTAAGACAGGGGTGCCCACACGTTTTCGGCTTGCGAGCTACTTTTAAAATGACCAGGTCAAAATGATCTATATATATATAGTGACAGATAAGGGGCGCTTTCGTCCCCTTGAACCCTCAGACCAGACGCCAGACACCAGATAAAAGTTCAATAATTGAATTTATTCAGATAATATAGTGCAGAAAGCACCCTCCAATCCAAAATACTCATAAATCAATACAATAATAAATCAATAACAATCCTCCACACCCAGACACATTGTTCCCTCCCTCCCCAACTCTGCTCGCCCGTCTGGGATCTCTCACAGTCTTTTATAGTCCTTGACCCGGAAGTGTTTCTCTCTCTCTGTCCATGTGACTGGCAACACTTCTGGGTCAGATAAAAACTCCTTTTCTTCAACCCGGAAGTACGTCATTTCTTCAGTCCATGTGACTGGGACATACTTCCAGGCTGTAGGGAAAACAGTTCTTGATCCTCCCTGCAGTGTCCTCTGGCGGCCCCCATGATATCCAGCAGGGCTGTGAATAAACACTCCATTGTCCATGATTCCCTGCTGGCATTCAGAGCACCTCCATGCTGCAGGGAGGGCTCCATCTTGCGGCCTGGGAGTATTGGCCGGGATGAATGGCCGGCCATATACCACTATATATGTGTATATATATATATATATATATATATATATATATATATATATATATATATATACACACACACACTGAGTATCAGAGGTGGGTATTAACCAGTTACATTTACTCTGTTATATTTACTTGAGTAACTTTCTTAAAAAATTGTACTTCTAAGAGTAGTTTTACTGCACCATACTTTTTACTTTTACTTGAGTACATTTGTGAAGAAGAAACGCTACTCTTACTCCACTACATTGGGCAACACTCAAATCATTACTTTTTTTCCATTAGATAAAGTCTGACAGACAATTTTCAATCTGCTCAGTGTAGCGTATTGTAAGATCCGGTGTTAAGAGTCCGCTAATCTCCTTACCAGAATTTGCCGTCGCTTCTTCTTGGCTTGTGGCGACCTCGGTAGCATAGCCGACTGGGTCTTCGATGTGTGGAAAGGCACAAAGAGATGGCCACCCCAGTTTTGTGGACTATTTGCTAGTTATATTTATTTCTTTAATAATACAACAGTGGAGATAGAGCACTAAGCTACACAAGAACACTTCTCTTTTTTTTCTGTCTCCCTACTCCACCCACCAAATTTCTGCTCCCTTAAAAAATCTATCAATTAACTTTATTGGAATTTCCTGACATAAACTCCTGCTTACAGTATGCTGTGAAATTGCGCACACGCCTTCCATTGCGTCTCCAGCTCTGACGCAAGATTTTGGATGTTCCCCAAATCAAGGCTCTGCAGCTTTGAGGACAGATGTTGCATTTTTCGTTTGAAAGCATTAACTGAGCTAATCATATTGCCCATGGTTTTCCCTTTTCCTTGCAGCTGTAAATTAAGCTCATTCAACATGTTGTCGGAAACAAATGCCAAGTCTAGCAGCCATTGATCGTTATTAAGTTACTTGTATTCTGCATGTTTAATGACAAGGAGAAACTCCTTTTTCTCCGGCCAGGGGTCTTGAAATCTCAGCAGGAATTTCTCCCTAGCCATCTGCCTCAGCAAAGGTATCTTTTATCATCTCTCCATCTTGGAAGGACTTCTTATGCTTAATGATCAAGTGACTCAACTGGAATGATGCTTCGGTATGTCTGCCTTTGCTTTTGAATTCAGCCGAGTGAAAAATGACGGCTGTCCGATTAACTGCGATTTTAGTTCCCTCTCTTCCCTTTCTCAGATCGCTTTTTGGAAGGACGTCAGTTTCATAGTTTTTATGAACAGTTTGAAAGTGCCTTTCCACATTTTCCTTCTTTGGAATAGCAATGATAGATTGACAGATCAGACAAACGCACTTCAATTGTGACATTTTGAGAGAAAAAAATCACTTCCAATTCCACATCTAGCCCATAACCAACAATTTTTTTTTAAATCCCTTCTTTAGATCGATATAAATTGGAAGGCTAACTACATCATTTAGATAGCCAGAGTTTTACAGTAGCTTGCGCATTTGATTGTGCATGCAGGAGGATATATGATAGACTAACACTTAAAAAAATTTTTTTTGAATGCAATGCGATCTACCTGCACTGCCTTTCTGATCTACCGGTTGATCGCAATCCACGCATTGGGCACCCTGGCCTAAGATTTGTATGTTCAAACAAAACTAATACAAAATTAGGTCAACTTCTCAATATATCTCTCTTTTATAATAAAAAAATCCTGCGATGAGACAAGACATTTTAGCCTGGGATGAGACATGACTTTTTCAGAGAGATACTTTCATGTCCCGTGAGATGAGACTTTGTGCCAAGAGATTTGGGCCCGAAAATAAAAGACAAAGAGTAGATGACAAAGTAGAACGTCGTAAAGAATTGAAAAACATTGGTGCGATACACATGCAGTGCAAGTTAGAGATAATGAAACTGTTAAAATTCGAAAGTCTCAGAAAAATTATAGTAAAGATCGCATTACCGCAAACAAACGGAAATTATTACTCTGTAAAATAACGAATCGAATATATTGTTCAGATTTAAACTTTAAGTCGGAGACTTGTAGATCGTCTAATTTGTGTTGACATCAGGGAAAAGTAGTGTTTCTTCCCAATGAAGATGCGTATTCATGAGAATTTAGAGATTTGTTGTTTGGTGAATCTGGAATTCACAAACGAGAGCGGCAGAAACGAGAAGTGGCTGGCACTTAGTGCAGGCCAGGGAGGTTGGCGACCGAAGCAAGCGGTGAAGCCCCCTAGTCAGTATTAAAAATCTCATTGATTTGTATATATTAAGCAGAATTGACTATTGCAGTGCTCTGTTTTTAGACTGTATGGCTTTACAGTTAATTCAAAGTATTTTAGAGAAGCACTTAATGAGAACTATGAAATATGACTGTATACCATGAGTTGTTAAATTGCTACACCAGCCCCCATTTAAGTTTAGAGATTAATTTAAATT
Organism: Polypterus senegalus; assembly: GCF_016835505.1. Classification (NCBI taxonomy): domain Eukaryota; kingdom Metazoa; phylum Chordata; class Cladistia; order Polypteriformes; family Polypteridae; genus Polypterus; species Polypterus senegalus. Next base: position 269,250,192 of record NC_053155.1, read on the forward strand.
CTTCTTTATAAGAATTGGAATCCTCTTAACTTAGAGATTATTAATGCCTCCACTTCAGAACAAACATTGTGATAACCATCTGTATATAGACTTGCTTGAAAGACCAAGGGTAAATAAAACTAGTATATTAGGTGGAGCCCATCTGGTTAGCACATTGTTCCACTGATATATTTAAGTGTTCTTTCTTGAAGGCTGCCAAAATTGCATCATGCTGAAGCGTTATGATGCGTTACATGGGAAAAATAATTAGCAAACCACAGACAGATAAATATGCAGAATAAAGCTACCACAGTTCTGAAAACACCCAGTTTAGGTAATTATCAACTTGCTGATCAAAGCAAAATGGCAAAGTATATTAATAAGACTTTTAACATGAGACAGCCATCCATCCATTCATCTTTTCCAAACCCATTTATCCAGAGCAGGGTTGTGAGGAAGCTGGAGCCAATGCCAGCAAGCATCAAGCAGAAGGCAGGAAGAATCCTTGAACAGGGTACCCCTTCACCACAGGGTGATCATGAGACATTCTGTGGTAATTCAAGAGTCAGTGAGCAGAACTATTGAGGAAACCTTTCACTACATTCTTCCAATGTGCTGGTCACGTTGTCAAGGCAGTTTGCAGATGCCAGCACCTTTTTCTAACACATTTATCATATTGAATGTATTTATAAGAGAATTTAATCACTGGAATTCAGAAACATTCAAAATGTAGAAGACACTTGAAATAAATGATCCATGCAAGTTTAATGGGGACTCCAGCAAGTTAAAAAAATGTTAATATAAAAAAGGAATAAGGTTTAACCTGGAAAGCTGCATAACGTACCTTTAAATGTTTAAACTACAACACTTTTGAAAAACTGGCGACTCTAAGGCAATCAACTTCTAGGTTATAGCATGAGCAGAAACACTCTCTACTGGTTTAATGAATTTTTTTCTGAGTTCACCCAAGTTGGACAGATTCCCTCAAAGTTTTGTGGTAGTGGAGCAGACATTTTTACAGCTGGATGCCCTTTCTAACACCAGCCTCCATTAGTTCCCTTTTATGATACAAAAGAGGAAAGGTGATCTTATTGTAATCCCAGGTCACAGGGGTTTAAGCAGAAATATTATTATACCTGAGTACAATAATGCGTAGATATACATTGTATATCCATCCATCCATTTTCCAACCTGCTGAATCCAAACACAGGGGTCTGCTGGAGCCAATCCCAGCCAACACAGGGCACAAGGCAGGAACCAATCCCGGGCAGGGTGCCAACCCACCACAGGACACACACAAACCCACCCACTCACCAAGCACACAATAGGGCCAATTTAGAATCGCCGATCCACCTAACCTGCATGTCTTTGGACTGTGGGAGGAAACCAGAGCACCTGGAGGAAATCCACGCAGACACGGGGAGAACATGCAAACTCCACGCAGGGAGGACCCGGGAAGCGAACCCGGGTCTCCTTACTGTGAGGAACATATAAATGATGAAAATATATTGTAAGTCCACTAACATTAAAACTGACAAAGAAGAGGAGGGAAAACAAAATTGATGCACGTGAAGAGCAAAGGCTGGCCCATCTGGTTCAATCTCACTGAAGAACATCTATAGCCACAAACTACTTTTTTTTTTTTTTTTGAAAAAATATACTTTATTTACATATATGTTTGAGAATATATATATAAAGCACAGTCTAGTAGTCTTACAATCTATACCAATCTAGAAATTCAAATAGAAATGACTGTATTCAGCTATAGTCTGATACAGTCTTTCTCTATACATTACCTACAACACCTTATTTACATATACAAGGGTTATTTGTATATAAAAAACACAATCTTTACAATGAGTATGTGAGCATCAGAACTTGACCATGGAGCAATGGAAAAAGGTTGCCTAGTCTGATGAATTATGCTTTCTTTTAGATCATGTGGCTGGATGCATATGCATCATTTACCTGGAGAAGAGATAACAGCAGGATGCACTATGGGAAGAAGGCAAGCCAGTGGAGGCAATGTAATGCTCTGGGCAATGTTCTGCTGGGAAATCTTGAGTCCTGGCATTCATGTGAATGTTCCTTTGGCACGAGCCACATACCTAAGGATTATTGTGGAATATGTAACTCTTCGTGGCAACGGTATTTCCTGATGGCAGTGGCCTCTTTTCAGCAGGATAAGGCACCCTGCCACACTTCAAAAATTGTTAAGGAATGGTTTAAGGAATATGAATGTCAGTAACTATGAATATGATGTTCTTTTTGATTTTTGATCATTTACCTATTGATCTAACCTATGAAAGATTATTTGTGTTAAAATGAAATGCAATCCAATGTGCAAGCTATATTGTAAGGTAATATATGTACATAATGCATTTAATTTTGGCATGTTTTTATTGTGTCATAATTAAAAACGCATCAACCAAATGTTTGATTGCTTTTCACTATGGCATTCAATTTCCTTATCAGTTTTAAATGCATGATAAAAGTATTGCATTTTAATTCATGTCTATAGATTGTGTTTTATACCTAAAAGCATAGCAAATGTAATGCTCATTTTTATTGTATCATAATTAAAAATGTATCAATCAAATGTTCAATTTTCGTGTCACTTTAAAATTCAATACAAAGGCACGCTGAATTTATGCTCATGTCCATTGATCACGTGTCATAACTAAAAGCAAAGACGGCTTATTGCATTTCTCTTAGCAGTGGCTCTGAGTGCACTGTATTTCAATTCCAGACCACACATTAATCATGCCAAAACAGAATGCAATCAAATGAACATTCAGCATGAAAACCTGCGGCAAGGGGTGTCAACAGTTGGGTAAGAGGCGTTCAAATGACTTTCCAAAGCTCAAGATGGGGAATGGAGAGTTGATAAGGCAGGGATCCTCCATCTCATTGAAAACATTGAAGCTGGTGATGTAAATGACAGGTTAATGTATCTCTGTGTTGGCTAGCTGCTAGAAAAGGCCAGGGTAATAGAAGCAGCAACAGAATATCTGTCTGCTACAGTTACATCCTTAGAGCAGATTCAAGAGCTGATGTCCCAAAGAGCTGCAGCATACAGTTGTGTAGCTCTGTAAATATCTGCAGAAGGGGGCAAAAGTAGACAGATAGATAGATAGATAGATAGATAGATAGATAGATAGATAGATAGATAGATAGATAGATAGATAGATAGATAGATAGATAAGAAAGGCACTATATTATAGATAGATAGATAGATAGATAGATAGATAGATAGATAGATAGATAGATAGATAGATAAGAAAGGCACTATATGATAGATAGATAGATAGATAGATAGATAGATAGATAGATAGATAGATAGATAGATAGATAGATAGATAGATAGATAGATAGATAGAATTTTATTTGCCCCAGGGAGAAATTTGGCTTTTTACAGAAGCTCTTTAAATAAATAAATAAGTAAATAAATAAATAAATAAAGACAAACACACACACACACCACACTATGGTATAAACACATGCACCAGAAAGCAAGAAAATTAAAAAGAAAGAAAACTATTGACTTCCTAGTCACAATGAGGCATTATGTAGAAGTATTGCTGTTGGTATAAAGGAGCCCCAGTAGCATTTCTTGACACACTTCTGCTTAATAATATGTTGTCTGAAAGTCCTGAGTGTTAGTGTGTCAGGCAGAGGATGTGTAGCATTATTCATAATGGCACTCACTTTTGTTTTAATTTTCTTCTTTTCTATGACCTCCTGTGAGTCCAGAGTGCATCCTATAACTGAACTTGCCCTTTTAATTAGCTTGTTGATTTGGTGGTCTCTCCTGAAGAGATGTTACCAGCCCAGCACACCACAACATAGAAAATCACACTGGCCGCTGCAGAGTTATAGAAGATGTGATGGATGTCACTTTCCACATTGACGGAACACAATCTCCCAAGGAAAAAGAGCCTACTCTGTCCTTTCTTACAAAGTTCCTCTGGGTTCCAAGACCAGTCCAACCTGTCGTTATTGTGGACCTCCAAGTACTTGTAGGAGTGGACCACGTCTACATCCACTCCCAGAGACTCTTTGGTGCGGAGAAAGTCAATAAGCAGTTCCTTGTTTTTGCTGATGTTAAGATGCAGACAAGTCTGTCTGCACCAAGGAACAAACGTCTCCACCTGTCTCCTATATTCTGTCTCATTATCTTTATCAATACAGTACACCCCATAAGTGTAGAATCAACTGAGAATTTCTGCAAGTGACATGACTTGGTGTTACCAATTATTGCTATACATCCTAATGCCTCAGTCAGGACTATCAGAAGAATAGAAAAATGTAAGGCAAGCATAACACATTATTAAGATGATATTACATAAGAATAAACTTCTCAAGGGAGATCTAAAAAATATTTATCACACTTTTGGTTAATTACTCAGCCTTTAGCATTGACAAAACTTACGCTTGATGCCAGAATACAGCAATAGTTAAAAGTGGAACGAACTGTTGACGCCCCTGGCCCCACCTTTTCATGTTGATAGGTTATTTGATTAGATTCAGTTTTAGAAGGATTCAAAATGCAGTGCACTTGGATAAGAGGCTAAGCGAAAGGCAATATGCGGCCCTTGTTTTAGTTAGGACACGTTATCAATTGACACGATCTTAAATTTATGTGCTTTTGTGTTGAATTTTAAAGTGACACGAAAATTGTGTGCCATAGTCAAAAGGAACTGAACATTTGTTTGATGTTTTTAATTATGACACAATAAAAAGGTGCCCAAATTAAATGCACCACATGCATACAGTACATAGTTAACACGTTGGATTGCATTTAATTTTGGCACGAATAACCTATCCTAGTAGCCCTCTATTGACCACCATCAGAGGTTGAACAAAATGACAAATTTCTATTACAATCGAGAATGTTCAGACTTTAATCATTTAAGTTGAATCACACATTTTAACATTTAAAGTACAAAACACAACTATTGTTGTTTATTATGTACTTCTACCTAATGAAGTAAACTATTCTTTTTAACATCCCGAATTAGAGCAGTTTACGCTAATTCGACTTTGTTGCAGTAAAATTAAAAACGTGAACCGCGCCGCTTTGCCGTCACGTGACGGGCCGCTCTAGCCGCGCTCGTTTCAGTTGCTGGTGTTTCCTTCACTCCGGGTTAGTGCTGGTTGGCCAGCCTGCTAGGGTGTCGGCAGGAGTGGCAGTTGGGAAGGGGAGAAGGCTGTAGTGGAAACGAAGAGTTTCGCATACTGCCGAACAATTTTGTAGTATGCAAAAGATGCTGACCTTAATTGCCAACGTGCTCAAAGGCAGTGCCGCCAAGAATGTAAGTAAAAGATTGCAGATTTCGCCGTATTCCCCTTGAGAGTTATTCTGACCTTGTGGTAGAGGAGGCCTATCATTCTCGTCGTCTCGTTTGTGGGAGAAACACAAATCCACTGAAGTGGTGCTGAAACCAGCGGGCATAACCTTGGTTTTTTTTGTACACTCTGTTTGCCATCTATAAGTTTTCGTTAACATGAAATTATTAGGGGTTTATTGTTAATATAGAACCGTGAACATTGTACGGACGTTCATTTTGGTCACTCTAATATAGGTCTCATCAGAATTTGTAATGAACACATTTAAAATGAAAGAGTATTACGAAAGATTAAAGTATCACCCAATGCCACTGTGTACAGGTGATCAGTATATGAACGGGATGAGTTCTTTTTTTCCCTTTTAAAATAGCCAGCTTCTGACTGTCATGACGTTCTTGGACTACTAACCCAGAACTACTCGTACAGCCTGACGCTTATTTTTCGTTTTGTCCTTGATGTCAGCTGTTCCCTACTGTTGTTTGACATTGCCGCTACGAGTCTCCGCATTCCTGTTCATTCAACACCCAAATTGTAGGGGGGAGAACTCGTTTTAATAGACTTTCGTGTGCTCTTGTTTAAGTGTAATTTAGCCATCTTCAGTCCTGGCGCAACACTGCGGCTGAGGGTTTTCATTCCTACTAGCTTTATTTATTTATTTTTAAGCAGATGGTTTAGTCTTATTTTGAAATCCGTGATTCTTAACCTTTCTTCTGTCACGGACCCCTTTAAGAATCTGAACGCTTTGGACCCCAGAGATATATTCACATAAACACAACTTTGCATTCAATGAATATAATGTACTTGATTTATCGAGATTTGATTGTCTCCTTATGTATGACATGCACAAAATATTATTAAACTTTAAAGTAAACTTTAAAAAAAACACTCCTTTTTATCCAAAAAGTAATTGCCACCCTTTATGATTATGAAATACAATCCTCTTGTGCAAATTAAAACCGGTCTACTACTACTACGTTTTCTACTACCATTACTACTACTACTACATCTATTCACTCGTTTTCTACTTTATTTCAATGAGAAGGTTGTTCTTGTTTGCCTTGAATAAGAATATAAAGCTGTGAAGTGGTCTTCGACAAGGTGACACACATCATCTTTGACATCCAATCTACAGTATTTCGACTTTTCAACAGTACTGGGCTGTATAGTGACTATAAAGGGTCATTTTTATCTGACCCACATGGACCCCCTGAAACCCATCCTTGGACCCCCTAGGTGTCCAATGACCTCAGGTTAAGAACCCTGTTCTAAATTATCTAATTGGTTAGTCTTTTTATTTTTATTTTACATTAAGAAATATGTGAGTATTTTTGCATGTAAACAAACTTCTGAAATTTGCATTTTTTGGTTAACTTTTTTTTTTAACCAAATACCTTTTCATGTAGAGTTACACTCTTTATTTTATCCAAATACTGATGGTTAATGGTAAAGAAAGGAGACATAGGTGCAAATGACACTAAGTTCTAAAGGGAAGCAGCTACTTTAGTACAGAGGTTGCTTGTGAGCTAATTAATAAGAAGAAGCTAAATCAAAAGAGCATAAAAAGAGAAACATATTTAAAGGAACAGTGATTAATATCACACACACAAATGCTTACAGTATTTCCCTAACAATTTAGCAAATCCAAATGTTAATTTCTAGATTGACACAAAAAGGCAGAAACTGGGAAATAGCAGCTTGTTTACTAAAGGCAGGGGTTCTGTTATAATAATACTAATATATTTTATTTATATAGAACCTTTCCCATGCTCAAGGCACTTCACAGAGTTTAAGAAAGAATAGCAGGGTATACAGTATATAGCATTGTACAAACCAAATAAATAAAGAAAATTACGACTAATGTTAGACAATGTTAACAGACAACATAACTGATGGTCTAGCACACACACACACACACACACACACAGGTTACATGAGCATCTTGACAGAAAGGTAAACTAAGAGAAGGGTAGTAAAGTCAAGTAGAGCTAAGATGAGTTTTGAGTTGTTTTTTAAAAGAATTCATGGAGTCAGCTGATCTGATTAATTTCGGTAGGTCATTCCAGAGTCTGGGCGCTATACAGCTGAAGGCCCTGTCACCCATGGAGTGTAGATTAGTGTGGGGCACAACAAGATTGCCAGAATCAGAGGACCTTAGTGGGCGGGCAGGCACATAGTGATGGAGAAGATCACTGATGTAGTTTGGCGCGAGGTTATTTAAGGCTTTGTAGGTTATTATTAGGATTTTATATTTGATTCTGTAAGACACAGGGAGCCAGTGAAGACGGAGCAGGATGGGTGTGATGTGCTCGCTGCTGCTGGTTCGAGTAAGGACTCTTGCAGCTGAGTTTTGAATAAGCTGGAGCTGTAAAATAAGATTAGAAGGGGCACCTGCCAACAGCGAGTTACAATAATCGACGCGGGATGTGATAAAAGCATGGACAAGTTTCTCAGCATTAGAAAAGGAGAGGAAGGAGTGAATGCGGGATATGTTACGGAGGTGAAAGTAAGAAAATTTCTTAATGTGATTTATGTGGGCAGAATAAGAAAGGGAGGAATCAAAAATGACACCAAGATTCTTTGCAGTAGAGGCAGGTCTGATGAGATCACCACCAAGATGAACTGGGAAGGAGCTCATTTTATTAAGTTGCATTTTAGTCCCAATTTGCAGGAGTTCAGTTTTTTTGCAATTTAATTTTAAAGAGTTCTGCTCCATCCAGGTTTTAATTTCACTAAGGCAGGTTGTGAGCCGAGAAAGCTCTGATGAAGTTCCACTCTTAACATTGAAATAGAGTTGAGTATCTGCATAAAAATGATAACTAAGTCCAAAGCTACGAATAATATGGCCAAGGGGAAGCTTATAAATACAGAAGAGAAGAGGGCCGAGGACAGAGCCCTGTGGAACTCCTTGTGTGACTGGTGCCAAGCTGGATCTTCTGTTGCCAAGACTAACAAACTCTTGCTTACCAGTCAGATAGGACTTGAACCACTGGAGGGCAGTGCCAAAGATACCCAACATGTTCTCCATTCTGGACAGTAGAATGTCATGTCTGACCTGAGTGTCAAATGCTGCACTGAGGTCTAATAGAATTTAATATGCTGGTTTGTCCAGAGTCTGCTGCCATAAGCATATCATTGGTTACCTGAAGCAGAGCAGTTTCACAGCTGTGCTGCGCCCTGCAACCAGACTGAAAGGGTTGCATCAATTTATTATAAGTTAAGTAGTTGGTGAGTTGGGAAGCTACAACACGCTTAAGAACTTTTGACAGAAAAAGTAAGTGGGAAATAGGCTTAAAATTAAGATTGTCAGCATCAAGACCAGACTCTTAAGTAACCATTTTATTACCATGCAAATGAATGTAACATTAATTTAGTGGCTCTGGTTTAACATTCAGTGTCCTTTGCCACTGTGTCTGCTTTGTTCATCACCAATTGTCAGTATTTGGATACAATTTAAAAAAAGCAAACTCCATGGAAATAAGGTGAATTGAAGTTTAAATTGTAAAGTGTTTAAAACTAAAAAAACACAAGTTTTGAACAGATCCTGTAAGTGAGAATTAGATTTTTTTCCAATTTCAAATAGTACAAGAAATCGGTTACGCACTGACTTAAGAGTGGTGGGGTGGGATTGTTTCAGTTGAGCAAGATAAGTCTACATGCTAGTAGTGTAGTAAAGGACATCATGACATACCACCCTTCAGCCCCAAAAATTGCATGTGACACTACAAATGGAATAGTTCTGTGTATTAAGATTCCTGCGCCCCTGGTTTTCTTTGTATAGCTAGAGTGAAAAATTGGCCAGACCACTCTCTTTGCCACTGAAACTGGTCATTGCTTAATAAGTGAATGTCCTGTAAAAATAATATCTTGGCTTTTAGAATTGCTAAATGCAAGAGTACTTTCTCTTTAATTCATGATTGAGACCCTTGACATTCCAGCTGACAAAGTTCATTATTTGGTCATGGAAATATTTCTTTTGAGCTTTCATTGTACATTTTGTAGTCTTAGGTTAAGGTGGTAGTACATTGTACATGCGATAACGTTGACATAGATACAGCACAGCTGTGAAGTGCACTGTTTTGTTGTCATGAACAGTTATTGGGGTATAAGGGATAAAACAGAAGTTGCATTGCTCTCTTTCTCTCCATCCCCTACACGTTCCAACCATTATGCCTATGTAAGTGAGGCAAGCCACACTTCGCAAAGTCCCGATCATCTGACATGCCAAGAGGAGTATATCTAGAGCAGGGGTGTCCAATGCGTCGATCGCGATCAACCGGTAGATCGCAAAGGCAGTGCAGGTGGATCGCATTGCATTCAACAAAATTTTTTTTTTAAACGTTAGTCAATCATAAAGGACAGCCAGTCTAACACACTGGTCATCCTGCACGCACGATCAAATGTGCGAGCTACTGCAAAACCCCGGCTGTGATCTAGTTAGCCTTCCAATTTACATCGACTAAAGAGGGGATTTAAAAAAAAATTGTTTGGGGATGATATGGGCTGAATATGGAATTAGAAGAGGATTTTTTTCTCACAATGTCACAATCGAAGTGCATTTATCTGACGTCCGAGGTTTGATCCCCAATGAGGGGTGCAGTGACTGTGTACGTCTGATGCGGCCAAAATAGGGCGAAACACGTTTCGCGTACTCATTGCATTATTTGACAGTTGACTATGTAACATTCTATGATCTGCTTCTCGCAACTGAGGGGGCACCCGTGGCAGATGTTTGCCGACTTGCAGACCAACCACGCGCGTTACCTGGTAGGTAACCACCCATACAATCAGATTGTGATTCAGACTTCTATATATATATATATATATATATATATATATATATATATATAGCATTTTTAATGTAGGTAGATTATTTCGACCTGGTCATTTTAAAAGTAGCTCGCAAGCTGAACAAGTGTGGGCACGCCTGATCTAGAGCAAAATGAACAGCAGTGTGAAGAATGTTAAAACTGAGATATCTTGTAAAGGTATAGTCCAAATACAATAGATTAATGATATATAGTAATCTTTAACAGTCTAAATATAATAGATAAAGGGTATGATGTTAAATGAAAAAAAGATAAAAAAAACTGTAAAAAATACTGTTAAAGGCTTGTTGAGTGTGCAAATAAATAATGAAAGAAGTTTCAGTATAATCTTATTTCAGTACGGGTTGTGAATGTTTGCTTAACATCTTCAAGCTGAGCACTTTAATTTTACTCTCTAACTTGTATTTTCCTTTTATTTTTTTCATCTTTTTTCTGGCATTTCTGTAAAGGCTTTAGTAAACATAGCGTTTAAACGTTGCTCCAGGTCTTTAATATTCTGGTGCAGTTTCTCATTTTTCTTGTTTAAGACCTTTATTTAGGTCTTCATTTCCCTATTGTTCTTCTTTGCATGTCACTTTATTATCATTTGTTTCCCCCTCGAGCGTGGCGATCATTACCTTTAGCTCCGAGAGTGCGTTTCGATCTTCCCTTACCTCTGTAGGTGGAGTTGCTGGTTCAGAAAGAGATGATGTTGTAGACTTTTGGGGGGGAATTAGCTGAAGTTGACAGTTGGGATGAAAAGGCCATGCTCTCCAGTGATCCTCCTGGAGTTGAAGAATGCTCCTTGCCTACCTCACTCGCAGTTTCGCTTCCTCTAATGCTCTCGGGTGGAGCTGATGCTGCCATGTCAGATCCTAGCAGGTCTGTACTTTTGCCTGACTGCTCCAGGTCAGGCTATACCATGAAATTAAAGGTGGTTTAAACTTTTTGGCTTTTGCTGCCCTTTTCCATTTCCTTCTGTACCCTTTGCTACACATGCTTATTTGTAGTTGCATGTAGTATGATTAAATCCCCTCAGGATGAATAAATACAGGACATCTCAATATATAAAAAAAGGTTAAAATAACACTTCCTCTAATGGAGATGTTTTGAATGGATAATGCACCATGTCACAGAGCACATCTCAAAGTTGTTCCATGCGTGTGATAGTAAATTCATACAGACCCCGTATCAGTGTCCAGTACCACGATTGGATGAGATAGACAGGTTTTAAAAATCATGCTGAAACTGCTTGATTCTTTCAAGTTAGCATATAGCATAGTCCCTAAATGATGTTTCCATCACCACCTTAATCCATGTCATGTGTCATTTAGTCTACTCTGGAGGCAGAAATAAATGAGTGAGAGACAGATGTGGGAAGCTGTCAAAGGATAACTACAGGGTGGGCCATTTATATGGATACATCTTAATAAAATGGGAATGGTTGGTGATATTAACTTCCTGTTTGTGGCACATTAGTATATGTGAGGGGAAACTTTTCAAGATGGGTGGTGACCATGGTGGCCATTTTGGATCCAACTTTTGTTTTTCAATAGGAAGAGGGTCATGTGACACATCAAACTTATTGGGAATTTCACAAGAAAAACAATGGTGTGCTTGGTTTTAACGTAACTTTATTCTTTCATGAGTTATTTACAAGTTTCTCTTTGTTTACAGCCATTGACATGTCGCAGAGGTTAACACGTGAGGAGGGATAGAAATTGTGTTGATGTCTGGTGAACGCAGTAACCGGGTCATTGCAGCAGATTTCAATGCAAGACACCCTACGAGACCACCCATCTCCCATGCTACAGTTAGCAAACTGCTTGCTAAGTTTCGTGAAACTGGTTCAGTGTTGGATTTGCCAAAATGTGGACGCATGAAAACTGTCACTAATGAAGAAACATCAGTGGCTGGCCTAGCTTCATTCAGCAAGAGCCCACAGCGTAGCACTCGCGCATGTCACTGGAGAGTGGCATTAGTCGAACATCCCTTCGGCGGATATTAGCTACTCACAAATGGCACCCTTACAAACTCCAGCTACTGCAGCATCTCAACGAGGATGACCCAGATCGGCACTGAATTTGCAGAATGGGCAAAACAAAAATTGGAACAGGACCCTCAGTTTATGCAGAAGATTTTGTTCAGTGATGAGGCAAACTTTTATGTGAATGGTGAAGTTAACAAACAAAACCACCGCTATTGGTCTGACACTAACCCACATTGGATAGATCCCTCCAAGACTGTTGGAACAAAAAAATTGATGGTATGGTGTGGTATATGGGGTACAAAGATAGTGGGGCCATTCTTCATCAATGGAAACCTCAAGGCCACTGGATATGCGAAATTGCTACATGATGATGTGTTTCCCTCTTTATGCACTGAAGCTGGCACGTTCCCTGAGTTTTTCCAGCAAGATGGTGCACCACCACATTATGGGTGTCAGGTCCGAGCATTCCTAGATGAACAGTTTCCTGGAAAGTGGATTGGTCATCGTGGGCCAGTTGAATGGCCCCAAGGTCTCCGATCTGACCCCCTTAGACTTTTATCTTTGGGGTCATCTGAAGGCAATTGTCTATGCTGTGAAGATACAAGATGTGCAGCACCTGAAACTACGGATACTGGAAGCCTGTGCTAGCATTTCTCCTGCGGTGTTGCTATCAGTGGGAGAAGAGGGTTGCATTGACAATCCAACACAATGGGCAGCACATTGAACACATTTTATAAGTGGTCAGAAACTTGTAAATAACTCATGAAAGAATAAAGTTACGTTAAAACCAAGCACACCATTGTTTTTCTTGTGAAATTCCCAATGAGTTTGATGTGTCACATGACCCTCTTCCTATTGAAAAACAAAAGTTGGATCCAAAATGGCCGACTTCAAAATGGCCACCATGGTCACCACCCATCTTGGAAAGTTTCCCCCTCACATATACTAATGTGCCACAAACAGGAAGTTAATATCACCAACCATTCCCATTTTATTAAGGTGTATCCATATAAATGGCCCACCCTGTACTTTAAATACAAATCTGCTTTGGACTTTTTATTAATGTTGTGAATCCTATCCACAACTGGCTCAAGGTGGTACCTTGTAGCACTGACATGATACAAGACATTCCTGCCAGCATGGCTTTCACTTTATTCCTTTGTTGAGCAATTAACAATAAACTTTCATTGTGAAGAAAATGCACAAAAACAGAATTATGTTAACCGAGTAAAAGGTGCATACTTACATTATTTATCTGTAGATCTGCAAATGGTGGGAGGTCATAAGATGGAGATGACTGGTTTCACGGTTAGTGGAAGTGTTTACGAAGAACCTTAACCTGGAAACTGGTTAATCAATTTTGTATTTCTTCTTGTGAAGATACATAATAATAGTGATATTTTTCATGTTGACACTTTAAATTGAAATCTTGTTACCAGACCATTTTGGTATCATCATAATCCTCTAACACCTATGTTTTGGGTAACACACAGTTGTGACTGCTTGATGAACAGTATTTTAACAACTCGCATTTCAGTGCTCTTGTGCCATGATTTTTTTTTTCTTGATGAACGTGAAGACTGTTACACAATGGGAAAAGGATTTCCTGTTTTACTTAAAAATCTGCAGAAATGTGTGAGCATTATCCTCAGTTAATTAAGTATTTGAATTTAGGACTGATCATTTATGTTAGGTAGAATGCCTAGAGGATGCTGGACGGTCTCATGGCCTGGAATCCCTGCAGATTTTATTTTTTCTGCAGCCTTCTGGAGTTTTTTTGTTTTTTCTGTCCTCCCTGGCCATCGGACCTTACTTTTATTCTACAGGGAGTGCAGAATTATTAGGCAAGTTTGTATTTTTGAGGATTAATTTTAATATGGAACAAACACAGTGCTATCAGTCAATCCAAAATGTTAATAAACCTGAAACCTGAATGTTTCACAACGGAAATGTGAGTGTGAACATCATCAGGGGAATACATATGTGCGCACAATTATTAGGCAACTATTAGTGTGCAGATTTATTATGCAACTAAAGGAAAAATGAAAATTTTCCCATCTCACTTGTTTATTTTCATCTGTTATAGTGAGAATAATAAACAAACACCTCAAAATTTACAAATAAACATCTCTGACATTTCAAAAAAATAAATCAATCAATCAATGACCAATATAGCCACCCTTCTTTCCAATAACAGTCATAAGCCTTTCCATTCATGGAGTCTGTCAGTTTCTTGATCTGTTGACGATCAGCTTTTTGTGGAGCAGTGACTACAGCCTCCCAGACACTCTTCAGAGAGGTGTATTGTTTTTCTCCCCCGTAAATCTAGCGTTTAAGAAGTGCCCACAAGTTCTCGATAGGGTTTAGGTCAGATGAGGAAGGGGGGCCATGTCATTATTCCTTCATCTTTAAGGCCTTTACTGGCTGGCCACGCAGTGGAGAACTTCGATGCAAGTGATGGAGCATTGGCCTGCATAAAAATCATGGTCTTTTTCCTGTATCACTGTTTGAAGAAAGTGTCTTGAAAAACTGGCAGTAGGTTTGGGAGTTGATTTTGAGTTCATCTTCAATGCAAAAGGTCCAACTAGCTCATCTTTAAAAATACCAGCTCATACCAGTACCCCACCTCCACGTTGGAGTGGAGCTCTGTGCCCATTACTGATCCACAGGTCCATCCATCTGGTCCATCAAGAGTCACTCTCATCTCATCGGTCCATAAAACCTTTGAAAAATCTGTCTTCAGATATTTCTTGGCCCAGTTTTGACTTTTCAACTTATGTTTCTTGTTCAGTGGTGGTTGGGTTTCAGCCCTCCTTACCTTGGCCATGTCTTTGAGCACTGAACACCTTGTACTTCTGGGCACTCCAGGTAGGTTGCAGCTCTGGAATATGAAAGTACTGGAGGATAATGGGTTCCTGGTAGCTTCACGTTTGATTCTTCTCAAATCTTTGGCAGCTAATTTGCGTCTTTTGTTCTCAACACGTTTCTTGCGACCCTGTTGACTATATGCAACAAAATGTTTGCTGGTTCTGTGATCACACACCAATATCTTAGCAATTCCAAAAGTGCTGCATCCCTCTGAAAGACTTTTTACAATTTTTGACTTTTCAGAGTCAGTTAAATCTCTTTTTTGGCCCATTTTGCCTGAGGAAAACTAGCTGCCTAATAATTCTGCACACCTTGATATAGGGTGTTGATCTCCTTAGGCCACACCCTCCCTCATTACACAAATACACATCACCTGACGTGCTTAAATCCAATAAGCATTCAAGTTAATACAGCTTGGAGTTGGAATATACGCATAAAAATGATGATATGGTCAAAATACTCACTTGCCTAATAATTGTGCACACAGTGTATGTTAATTAGTGTTCTCTGATTTTAATTCTTATTTTGTCTTTTTTCTTTTTCTTCATCATGTAAAGCACTTTGAACTACATTATAAATGTTGTTGTTGTTTAGAAACTCCTTTTTTTTTGAAAATTTTAAATCCTCAATCATTTTCAATTTAGAAATTCTCTTAAATTTTATATATAAGTATATTTATGATTATTAGGAATTAGTTTTCTCCAGTTAAAACGATAATGTTTAGTTCAATTTAGGTTCATTTTAATGCATGAGGAAATCATTACTTGTTCGAAATTTTACAAAAAGTATATATGGAAAAAAATATTCAGGTGGAGGCGAACCTAAATTTAACATTACAGTATACACTCACCTAAAGGATTATTAGGAACACCTGTTCAATTTCTCATTAATGCAATTATCTAATCAACCAATCACATGGCAGTTGCTTCAATGCATTTAGGGGTGTGGTCCTGGTCAAGACAATCTCCTGAACTCCAAACTGAATGTCAGAATGGGAAAGAAAGGTGATTTAAGCAATTCTGAGCATGGCATGGTTGTTGGTGCCAGACGGGCCGGTCCGAGTATTTCACAATCTGCTCAGTTACTGGGATTTTCACGCACAACCATTTCTAGGGTTTACAAAGAATGGTGTGAAAAGGGAAAAACATCCAGTATGCGGCAGTCCTGTGGGCGAAAATGCCTTGTTGATGCTAGAGGTCAGAGGAGAATGGGCCGACTGATTCAAGCTGATAGAAGAGCAACTTTGACTGCAATAACCACTCGTTACAACCGAGGTATGCAGCAAAGCATTTATGAAGCCACAACACGTACAACCTTGAGGCGGATGGGCTACAACAGCAGAAGACCCCACCGGGTACCTCTTATCTTCACTACAAATAGGAAAAAGAGGCTACAGTTTGCACAAGCTCACCAAAATTGGACAGTTGAAGCTTGGAAAAATGTTGCCTGGTCTGATGAGTCTTGATTTCTGTTGAGACATTCAAATGGTAGAGTCAGAATTTGGCGTAAACAGAATGAGAACATGGATCCATCATGCCTTGTTACCACTGTGCAGACTAGTGGTGGGGGATGTTTTCTTGGCACACTTTAGGCCCCTTAGTGCCAATTGGGCATCGTTTAAATGCCACGGGCTACCTGAGCATTGTTTCTGACCATGTCCATCCCTTCATGACCACCATGTACCCATCCTCTGATGGCTACTTCCAGCAGGATAATGCACCATGTCACAAAGCTCGAATCATTTAAAATTGGTTTCTTGAACATGACAATGAGTTCACTGTACTAAAATGGCCCCCACAGTCACCAGATCTCAACCCAATAGAGCATCTTTGGGATGTGGTGGAACGGGAGCTTTGTGCCCTGAATGTGCATCCCACAAATCTCCATCAACTGCTAGATGCTATCCTATCAATATGGGCCAACATTTCTAAAGAATGCTTTCAGCACCTTGTTGAATCAATGCCACGTAGAATTAAGGCAGTTCTGAAGGCGAAAGGGGGTCAAACACCGTATTAGTATGGTGTTCCTAATAATCCTTTAGGTGAGTGTATACTCAAGTATAAGTCGGGTCTTGAAACTCAAAAAAATCAATCATAAAATCAGACCCCGACTTATATGTCCGTTCAAAAATGCAACACAATTTTTTTTTTTAAACTTAGGGGGCTTTGCTCCCTGCTCGCTTCATTTGCCAACCCCCGTGTTTGGTTTTCTGGATACACACTTTTTTTTATGTTTCTTTGAATTTTTGCTATTTCATTAGTTTCACTTTTATTTCAGAACTTCTGTAAAAACAATATTTGGAATCTTTCCTGTCCCAATATGCTGAATCTTTTAAATGAGGTCTGTTAGACTTGTGTTTAATGACTTTGTACCATAATTTAGGATAGATTTCTCTGTTTTCAATTTCAGCACAGACAAAACGATCTACATCATTAGTGGTTAATAATTTTTTTTGCAAAGTAACCAATAAATGCATGTGAGTTAAACCCCTTTTTTGAAATTCTCTGAGTTAAACTAATGTTCTTTTGTTTGTGTCAATGCGTTCTGTTCTTTTTTTTTTTTTTTTGATACTATAGCGACTGACATAATAAAGTGTCACAAAAGTTCTACTTTAACAATCGGCGACTGCGTAACCCCACACAACTTTCTAGCATCCTCTCCAACCCCTCTTCCCATGGGTCTCGCCTCCCCCTTACTACATCAATCAGCACCCAGCTATCAGTGTTCCGTGCTGTACTCTGCTGTCCCTCAATCAGACCTAACAGTCACTTAAAACAAAAAAAGGCTTCAGCTTGGCTGGGAAGATACAATACTTTGGACTGTTACTGCTTTCATATTCTGTACCATTCTCTGCATATGTATCGTGCCTTGGGTCTCTTTTCTCCGCACTGCTCTTTCTTCTTTGCTGAGAGCACAGGTTGTGTGTGTGTGCCGCGTGACTTTACATGACTGAATGTTTTGCTGGCTGTCCGAGCGCTTATTTGATAAGAAGGGCGTGTCTTGCAAGAATCTTATGTTCCACGTCCCCGCGAGACTGCCTTGGGACAATCTCTTGGCAACAAGTCTCATGTTTACGGTCCCAGCAAGACGTTCCTTAGCAAGTCTTTTTTGTCTCATGGGTCTTTAAAATGTCTTTCGAGAACATCACGTATCTTCGCCTTGCTTTTTTCATTCCAGGATTTTTTATATATATATATAGAGAGAGACATCTTCTTGCCTCCTGCAATCTCATATCAGTTTCTCAGACGTATCGAATTTTGTTGGAGCAGCGGAGTTACCAATTTCTTTCGCTACTTCAACGCTGTTTAATTTAAAACCAGCTTCATATTTTCTTCTGATTGAACGCCCCATCGTAGATAAAGGAAGCAATTACGATAAAGGTGTATGAGGGTGTGAGATACAAAAAACACAAAACAGTGCAAACGACGCTTCATAATAGCTTGGGTATTACCATGTGGTCATGTAGGCATGATGCATAGAAAAAAAAAAGGCCGTGTGCTCCGTGGTTACTCTGTCAGGTGGCATATCATAATCTCTTGGACTAATAGCGTGAGTTTTCCGCATTCGACTTATACAACTGACATTATAAAATACCAGAAATTAAACGGTCATATATATTTTTTTTTTTATCCTTGCGCCAAGAAGGTATCAGAGAGCATCATTCTATATTGGCAGGAGGCATTACAAATCAACTGGGCAGTGCAGATAACTTCAAGTGAATATGTCTTAAGGAAGTTCATTTTTTATTACTATATTTTTTATCTGTCTATTAATTTTCTGCATTGATTTCTTTACTGAATGGGTCATGCCTTGCCAATTGGCCACAGGAAAGGAGTGAATGCTAGATGCTAGTTTTTCACCATAGTGCTGCAGTTAACCTGTAACATGCACATTTGTGCATGTGGGTGCAGAAAATACAAACCAGTGATTGTGAATAGAACTGGAGATAGTCTGCATTGTTTTACTTCCAGTTTAGCCTAGTTAATCTGTTATCTGTTGACAGATGTTAATTTAACTTGTACTTTATATTATAATATTATAAGGGTTTTCTTACTAAGGTGATTTATAAGGATATTTATAAGGCTGCATTGTTTGTTTTTGGTGTAATTAATGGTGTACTGTAAAGAGCAACATTTACTGCATACAAACAACTGACTTGCTAATAAGGACTCAATCCTTCAAAACTCCTAAATTCATCTCCTATTTCTCACAAATGTTTTATCTTTGACATTTGATAGGGAACTATAGTTAGTACATGTACATCTATTATGTGATGCTTACTTCGTTCACGGCCATGCTACAGGATACGCTAGTTTCTCTTATGTTTCCTTTTTTTAGGAAATATCTTGAAAAGCAGGAAAAATTAAAGAAAATGAACACCTTTTAGTAAATAGAAGTTACTTGGTAAGAAGTATGTATTGAAGTCATCCATTCATGCTTTTTCTAATTTGTTTATGTAGTTCAGCATAATATGGAGATGGTACCCATCCCAACAGGGCAGGAACTGACCTCGGACATGAAGTCGAATTTTGCTAATTCATGTTCTTCTAGGAAGCTAAGGCCTTAAGCAAGTTCCCTAGATTTCCATATCACTTAAATTATAAAGACCCTATGTTTGTGGGTGATAAGGATCCGTGTTTTGATATCTAGTTTAATTACCTAATAGGGAAGGTGGAGTTTAAGTTAATAGTTACTTAGTGTACTTACATTTTATACTAGGTGTGATGCATAAACACTATTTTAATAGTAACAGAGACATGGAGCAGCAATAACAAAACGGGTTTCAAGCTAAAAATAAATTGGAAGTCACTAAGTGTGTTGCATGGTATTATGTATGTTTTAGAGTGCCATGTAGTGTATATTTAGTTCAGTATGCAGTAATGCTAAAGGCATTACAGGATATTTAGGTGCACTCACACTGGTAATTAATTCTGTGTGCAAGCATGTTTGTCCGCATGTAACCCCACAAAGTTTAGTTCGTTTGACTAGTGTGATCATTCCGTTCTCGACGAACTGCACCGTGCTCTGGCTTGCTTGGAAGAGGTTGGGCCCAAGCATGGTTCAGTAGCGTTTGGGAACAGTGTGATCGTTAAACCTGCCTGAACACAGAAAACAGACATGACGTCAATGATGCAGCAAGTCAGTGCAATTCTCATTTCATTCAATACTATTTGAGTTAAAAACAGGTTTTTATTCTCGCCTTACACATGAATGTGAATTGTAGTTGTCAAGAAAGGTTCCGAATTCCTCTCTTAACATCATTTGTCTTTATAAAAATCTTTTCATATGTGCAGCACAATTAACTGCAAAACACTGCGCTGCACATTCAGTAAATCTGTAAGAGGGTACAGTGTTATCCAACCCTATACAACTCCAAATCTGCCACAAAATAAGTAAAATCATTTTGACATGCATGCTGTCACTCTGTGTTCAAGTCTTGTTTTGGCTTTACACAAAGTGATGATGAAAGCGTGTCTGGGCCTAGAATGTTAAGGGGATTAGGGAGGGGGTACAATCACACTTAGGCCACGTATGGAACAAAAGTGCCTAGTGGGAGTACACCCTAAATTTCAATTAAGATTCAAATTGCAATGAAAGTTGATTGATTTATGATTTGACATCCGGATAAGAGCTGCTTAACACAGTGCCTCTACAGAGTCGCCCTGAGGATAGGTGCTGAATTGCATCTTTTCAGCAGAGTGCTTCCCAAACCTTCTCAACCCAATTGAGGCTTGTGGGTCATTCAGGATCTGACAGCAGTTGGTTGGCGCAAGGCAGGAAACAGCTTTGGACAAGGCATCCGTTCACTACAGGCGGGCCACTTTAGTGTTGCCGGTTGACTTAACACACAAGGATGGAGCCTCTATATACTCAACATGTGGTACTTGTGGGCATGGGATTTAAATCCAGCATGCTGAATCCTTGAGGACGCCGTGCTAACCACCATGCAACTATGCCCATTTCTAGGAAAAAAAATTAGTATAATGAAACTATGGCATAAAAATGAAGAAAGGTGATTTCTAATTTCTATGCAGTTAATCATATCTGAATTTGTGTTACTCTTGTAACAATTATGGGAAAAAAAATCAGGCTTTTTTTTCTCTGTATTTAATTCAGACTTGCTTATTGTTTCAGTTGTACTTTCTCACAGTCAAGGAAAATAATTCAAATATTGATATTTAACCATCTTTAATTGTAGTGTATTAAATAATAAGCTATCTGTTATATACACTAGCCTATTGTGTTCAAGGAGTGATTTTGTGATGCTGTTACAGTACATTGTTTTGAGATTTTTGATTCATGGATTTTTATCTGTAAGCCAAGATAATGATGTTTTGACTTTTATCTGTATAATAATGTCCATATTTTCTTTTTATTTTTATTGCCTCACTTAAAGGGAACAGCTGCTGAGGTAAGAAAGAGGGTTTTATCTTTGGTTTCCAAAACCATGTCAGTTTTTTGGCTTGAAGTATTGTTACATTATTTTTAGTGTCATGAATCTAAATAACGTCAGAGAGATAATGCCTGGTTTTGAAAAAGAAAACACATTCTTTGTCTATAACAATTTGTAGGTACACCTCTGGAATAATATGCAAGGATTTTGTATGAAGGGAAGTTCATCCAAACCATCTTGTAAATTTTAAATTTGTCATGTAAATAATACAGTATGTAGTCGGAATTAAGAAGAAAGCAAAACATATTTGGTAGAAGAGGTTGCCTACACTTTGTAACAAATGTATTGATAAAAATGTGTTGGTTTTTTTTTAAACTAAAATGTAAGGTGTTGCCCTGTGCTTATTATTAGGTGTCAAGACATAAATGAAGTAATTTAAAAAGACTGGCTGATATGTTATTCCGATATTATATGTGTCCCTGTGCTGTCAAGTACAAATCGTTGGAGTCATACAGGTTATAATAAATTTGGTCAATTAAATTGATTATGATTGAACTTAACAGCTAAATTTTAATTTTTATACTTTTTTACAAGTAGACTTATAATAATTTCTTTTAACATTCATATGACATATGTAAGTATGGCATTCATTTTATGGATTAACTGATTTTATTTTTCTACATATGATGCAGTAAAGCTCTACCAAAATAACACAAATAAGCATATTGATTACACATCCAGGTTTCAGGGTTATCATAGGTTATAAAATGTGTTAACGTCATTTACCCCAAGACACATAATTGGTAGTATCCTTCCATTTTCATTCTTAGTTTCTCCCCATGGGTTACAGCTAGATCCAGTTCTGGACGAGACACCAGTCTGTCTCCAGACACTCACAATTACTCTTAAAAAGCTGATTTAAAGTTTCCTTTTGACCTAACTTGTAGAGAACAAATCTGCACAGTTGTGAAGAGAATGTGTAAACTCCCAAAAGAAAGTTACCAGGTGATTGTTTCCATTATACCTTAAATTCCTGATCTGCCAATGTCCGTAAAATAAATTACATTGAGCTAATGCTGCCATCTAAAGGAATATGGTGTACTCTGCAATTCAGTATTAAGATGAGATTCTCTCAAGGTCCTGACATACAGTATGTACAGTATATGTGAATCACTTTATTATGCAAACACCTGTTTTATTTATTTTGTATTCTGGATGAGCTGTACTAGATTTTACACATCAGGTTATAGAATTGCTAAATTTAATTTCATGCAATCATTTGTGTGTTTTTAGCAGGCAACCCGTATTGTGGTAGCAACTCGGACGTATGCTGACTTTGCATCTGAAGCCACTTTTGACATTAAGGTAAGACTATTGTTTCCAGTATGTAATCAAGGCAGAATACCATTAGAGGAGAGTATCTATTTTGGGGACCGGAGGGTTTGTAGATGATGTTGTGTCTTTGGCTTTAACAGACTATGCTTTCTGGCATGCAGTGGAATGGTTTGTATGAGATTTATTTATCCATCAATTATTAAACTTGTATAATCAATTTCAGAGTTGTATTAAAGTGAATAAAAGGCAATCTCCTTTAAATCTGAGGTCACTGCCCTTTACTAGGCTGCAAGTTAGCTGCACATACTGTGACCAACTGTTCAGGTTTTGGGCCTTACTACTTTTTTTAGTTCAGTAACAGTATATTTTACTGGCTCTTCTCTGATGCTACATTAGAAACCATAAGTTATGCTGGAAGCCACCTACACATTTCAGTTGTGTCCATGTTGTTGAGAAGGTTACGATTGCATTTTTCCAGCGTTCCAGTTTTTGTGTCCCTGGAACCAGACGGGATGGAACTTTCTTCTGATTTTACTGTTAGGCTTTGTTGCTCTCACTGAGCGTGTTTTCTGGGTAATGTAAAGAGAAGAGGAGACTTTTGACAGCAGCACCTCTTGCCTGTGAGTGAAACTGCTTAGTTCGGCTGAGCTGGTCGGGGAGCCTGCATACAATGCAAAATAAATAAAAATCACAATCACTAAACTCTATAAGCATCGGTGTGACTTTAGTAAGTTGTGTTAATAATTTTAATGTATACCATATGCTGTATGTTGTATTAATGTGTTTGCATGCTAAATCTCCCTGATAACTGAACATTTACAGAATGTAATTTCAAAACTTGTATAATGTTTTCCTGCATGGTTATATACAGGTATATATATTTGATTATGTGTGATAAATGTTTTATATAGGGCAGTAAAGAAGTGTTTTTTTTTCCTGCAGAAGTGTGATACTCACCGTCTTGAAGATGGTCCTCCTACCAAGTCAGTTCTGACACGAGAGGATGCTTTGAAATACTACAGAACAATGCAAGTGATCCGCCGCATGGAACTCAAGGCAGATCAGCTGTACAAGCAAAAAATTATTAGAGGCTTCTGTCATTTATATGATGGCCAGGTTTGTTTTCAGTCAGTGCTATACATTTTAACAGGTTTACATAGGAAGACCAAAATCAGCTAATCTTAGTGATAAGTTAGCAATCATACCTTAAATGAGATTAGTATGGTGTCAGTATAAGTAAAGATGGCACACTGGAGGCGGTCAATCAGAGTTATAATAAAAAACATGTTTGGCAAAATCAGTATCTTTGTCTATCATTAAGGAAAATCTGAGAAAGCTTAGTAGAGCCATATACCTTGGCAGAAATTGTGAAAATGAAATAAATGTTTTATAATAATTCACACTGCGTGATTTTTGTGGCACAAAATAGTATTGAAATAACACGTTGGTGTTTTTATGTTTTAGTCAAAGAGTTTGCATGTTTTCCCTTTATCTGTGTGGGTTTTTCCTCCCACAATCCAAAGACACGCATGTTAGATGAATAGACAACACTAATTTGGCCTTTGCGTGTGTGTGTGTGGGATTGGGGTTTGTGTTTTCACTCTGAGATGGATTGGCGCCCTGTTCAGATGTTCCTTCTTTGCGCCTTATGCTTGAGAAAAGCCCTATCCCCCATGACCCTACTTAGGAAAGGGTATGGTATATTCATGATTTTGTTAGGTTAATTTGGGAACTGGAATCAACTGGAAATCTCAGTTGATTCATGGGTTTGTCAGGGGTGTGTTTTTGCTCCTACCCTGTTCAGTGCTTGCACAGAGTGGGTGCTGTGCAGGGCTTGTGGGGCATCTCATAGTGAAGAATGATTCACTGATCTTGACTTTGTTGATGATAATGTGATCTACGCAGGGTCAGTGGTGGCTCTGATCAGGGCTTGTGAGCGTCCTGGATAAAACCAAGATCCAGGCCTTTAATGATCTCTTGGGCACAGCCATCAGAAATGTGTTTTGTCTGCAGAGAGAGTGTTGATCAGATTGAGGTCTAAACAAAACAACCCACCTAATTGAGTCTTTAGCGTCCTGGTGCTTTCTGTTTTCCTATATGGTTGTGAGACATGGATGCTAGACTCTTTTGGTGCTATGTCTCTTCCAAGAATCCTAGGGTATGACTAGTTTGACATTGTGCCGAATGAGCAGTTGCTTATTGAGACCCAAATGAGGTACATTACCTGCATTGTGAGGGAGCATCAGTTACGGCACAACAGCCATGTGGCACAATTCCCACAAGAGTGATCACCTTGCAGGGTTCTCATTATTAAGGACCTGAGCAGCTGGACCAGGCCAAGAAGATTCCCATCTAACACCGGGCTGCTAAAGATAGATGGTAATTTTCAGAGGGTGGGACCGGACCGCATGTGTGCCTGGAAGTTGCCACATGGGATCCTGAGCTGTTTTGTCATTTGATGTTTGTGGCAGTGCACTGTATCAGTGCATGCTACCAGTCCCGATGTGAACTAAGTTAATTTGCAGCTGTAAATTGTCCTTTATATGTGTTTGTGTGCCAGACTGGCACCCCATTCAGGATTGGAATCCTGCCTTATGTCAATTACCTGTAGCATTGACACTGTCTCCCTGTGACCATGAACTGGATTAGTGACTTAGAAGATATATAGGTGGAAGCTGATACCCAAAATATGAGCTCAAAGTGGTCAAAGCAAATTTAAAAAAGATTAGCAAGATTTAAAAACTACCAATTATGTTTTATGAATTTATTTTGATATGCAAGACTTAATTTTTTTTTTTTTTTTTTTTTTTTAGGAAGCATGTGCAGTTGGAATTGAGTCAGGCATCAGGCTTACAGATCACTTAATCACTGCATATCGGGCACATGGCTATACTTATACTCGAGGGGTGTCCGTACGTGAAATTTTGGCTGAACTTACAGGTATTCACTGCTTCAGTGTCTTTTTTACAATTTGAAGTCCAAAACACTGTATTCTAGGTGAGACCTTTCCAGTGCCTTATATTGCTTAAGTATTATCTTTCTTGTAGTCCACATGTGTGCTGTATAATCAAACATCTTATTACCCGTTATAATGCCTTCTATACAGTGACTGGTTGTAGTCTGACTAGGCTACTCCTAGTTTCCAGGGTGCTCTTTTAGGTTTCGTCCTTCCAACATGTGTTCAAGTCTAATATTCCTACATACAGGATGAGGCAGAAAGGACGGACGTCTTTGAAATGGCTAGGTGGAGTGACAGATGTGCGGTAGGTGGCGTTAGGTTCGCAAAGTCTTAGCATTTTTTTTATTTTCTTTTTAGTTGAAGCCATGGAGCCCTGGACGATAGAACACCGCGTTTTTGTGTACGACTGTTTTGTCAAGAACAACCAATCTATTACCGCAGTTCAGCATGAGTTTCGTTGCCATTTCAATATTCACAGAAATAAAGATGTTCCCGCTCGTAACACTATCCCACGTTGGGTTAAAGCACTTCGTACACGAGGTACACTAATGAACAAAAGAATGCTGGGGGCTACACGAATGGCACGTACCCCTGAAAATGTGGAAAGCATACGACTAGCCCAGCTGCGCAGTCCAAATCGATCTGCTCGGAAACATTCTTCTGAACTTGGCCTCAGTAATCATTCGGTAAAGCATATTTTGCATTTAGACCTGCATTTCCATCCCTACAAATTGTCAAATGCTATTTCAATATGAACACAAATCTTTCAATAAATTTCTTTGTAAGAAAAAATTTACAGTTTTGTGATTTTTGTAAATAGTACTAGGGTGTTGTACCGTTTTAGCCATTATGAATGCAGATAAAAGCCAAGCAAAATGACACCTTTTTTTGGCTAACTAAAAAGATTACAATATGCAAGCTTTCAAGGCAAGTCAGGCCCCTTCTTCAGGCAAGATGTAATGTGATTTTTTTTTTTAAAAGTCCGTCCTTTCTGCCTCACCCTGTATTTAGATAGATAAATATACAGCACATTTCATGTGCCACAAATCTGCGCAAGCCTGTCTCCCTTTATTGATTTCTCTGAATCCACTTCTCAGCCTAGTTTTGTGTCATCTGAAAGCCCAACCAGCTTTTTTTGTATTCTTATTAGGACCATTTATGACTATTAAAAAGAACACCGGCACTAGTAATAATGCCTTGAGGATACCACATTTAACATCAGCCTAATTAGGAAAAAGTTCCTTTTGCGTTTGCTTTCAATACTTGAGCCTATTTTGCACACATCTACATACTTCACCTTGAATTCCCAACTCTTTAAGTCTGATTCTTAACATTCATGTGGGACCTTATCAAATTTTTTTGGAAATCAAGATACATAGGATCATATGCCCTTTCCTCATTGTATGCTTTTTGCTACTGTTTCATAGAATTTTAACATTATCGAAACATAATCTCCTCTGTGTAAATCCATACCGATTTGATCACAGTTATTCCATGTGAGACTCAATATTTCCCTTAATTGAGTCTGTTTATTTTTTGTAATGTATATTAAGCTTACTGGCTTGTAATTACTTGGATTGTCCCAGTGTTCCTTTTACATAATGGGGCAACACTGGGGAAAGTTCTATTCCAAAGGAATTTCTACAGAGTGTAGTAATATTTCAGAAATTGGCATCACGAGTTCATGTATGTGCTCACTAACTTTTTTTATTTTATTTTATTAATTTTATTGCAATCCATACAAAGCAATCGAGTTTTTACAAAAAGAAAAATTGAGTTAAAGAACAGATTGATCCCCACCCCTGAGAGAGAGAGCAAGCCAAACGGTGTAAAATTTAAGGCTTAAATTAATAAGTTCTCTGTGCTTCATGAACTTATTTTAAAATATTACTGATTAGATCCTGCCATGTTTTGAAAAAAGTCTGTACGGATCCTCTAACTGAGTATTTGATTTTTCCAATTTCAAATTATATAACACATCGGTTTCCCACTGACTTAAAAGAGGAGAGTTTGGGTTCTTACAGTTTATCAGAATAAGTCTGCGTGCCAAAAGTGTAGTGAATGCAATCACAATTTGTTTGTCTTTCTCCATCTTAAACCCATCTGGACGAACCCCAAACACAGGTGTTAATGGGTTGGGAGGGATTGTGAGTCCAAGGCTGTCTCGAGGTAATTAAAAATTTTTGTTCAGAATAATGTTAATTTGATGCAGGCCCAGAACATGTGACCCAGTGAGGCTGGGACTTGGTTGCAACGTTGCAGGTTGGATCATGCCCTGGAAACATTTTGGAGAGTTTTAGTCGAGACAGATGTGCTCGATATATAATTTTAAGTTGTATAATTGTATGCTTTGTGCATATGGAGCTCGAGTGAATTCTCTGCATTGCTACTTTCCACTCCTTTTCTGATATATTAATTGAGAGATCTTTTTCCCAGTGTCCTCTTGGATCTTTGAAAGGAGGGATTGTAAAATGATTTTATATATTGTAGAGATGGAGTCTAAGTCCTTGAGATTGAGCAATATTTTTCCAGCATGGATGAGGGTGCAAGATGAGGAAAATCTGGAAGGTTCTGTTTAACAAAGTTCCTGATTTGAAGATAGTGAAAGAAATGTGTAGCTGGAATGTTAAATTTGGAATGTAATTGTTCATAGGATGCAAAGACGTTGTCTATATAAAGATCTCTAAGCAAGTTAATTCCAAATTTTTTTCCAGATATTAAAAACTGCATATGTTTGTGAAGGTTGAAAGAGGTGGTTCTCTTGCAGAGGTGCCACAGATAGAAGCTTCTCCGTCTTAAAATGCTTTCTACATTGGTTCCAGATTCTAAGTGAGTGGAGCACAATTGGGTTATTTGTATATTGCCGATAACGTGTTTTATTGGAGCACAGAGCAAGGAATACAAAGAGGTACTGCAAGATTTTACTTCTATTGTGGTCCAGGCCTGTGTATATTCTTCTATTTGTTTCCAGGTTCTTATTGCCTGTATATTTGCTGCCCAGTAATAAAACTGGAAGTTAGGTAGAGCCACGCCGCCTTTTGTCTTTGTAGGGTCGCTCTTTTGATGCGTGGATGTTTTGAATTCCAAATAAATGAGGTTATTGTTGAATCTAATTGCCTAAAGAATGATTTATTAATGTATATTGGACTGTTTTGAAATAAAAAAGGAGCTTAGGAAGAATATTCATCTTAACAGTGTTAATTCTTCCAGCTAGTGTGAGATGAAGGGTTGACCATCTATGCAAGTCTTGTTTAATTTTTTCCATGCAGACGGTGAAATTTTGTTGATATAGAGCTTTATGTTTACTTGTGATGTTTACCCCTAGGTATTTAAACTGTTCTGCAATGATAAAAGGTAGGGTATCTAATCTAATATTATATGCTTGAGAATTCACTGGAAAGAGTACACGTTTATTCAGATTAATTCTGAGACCAGAGATCTTTTGAAATTCTGTGAGTGCTGTTAAGACTGCAGGCACAGAATTTTCTGGGTCCGATATATACAGTACCATGTCATCTGCATATAATGAGATTTTCTGTTCCAGTCCTTCTCTGCTAATCCCCTTTATCTGATCAGTATTTCGACAATGTATTGCCAGTGGTTCAATGGCAATCGCAAACAGCAGAGGTGACAAGGGGCATCCTTGTCTAGTGCCATGTTCAAGTTTAAAGTAGTCTGAGCAAATGTTGTTGATGCAAACTGAAGCTTCTGGGTTAGGCCGGAGTTATACTTCACGCGACGCGACGCATGCTGTAGCGGACACTCCTGCTACGCAAGCGTTGTAGTGTTTATACTTGCGCGTGTACTTTACGTAAATCTGGAGGAATCCACCAGGTGGCAGTGCGAGATATTATCGCGGTGAGAACATGTTCGGCTTCTCTGTGTTGTGAATTGCCTAATACACCTATTAAATTCCGATAACACCTTACCGCAATATCTCTGAAAAGGATGTTTATTGATTAAATCCATAAATCCAAGGATGTATGTGTCCATTCCAGGAAGCATTGGGCACGAGTGA
Source organism: Polypterus senegalus (assembly GCF_016835505.1). Lineage (NCBI taxonomy): Eukaryota > Metazoa > Chordata > Cladistia > Polypteriformes > Polypteridae > Polypterus > Polypterus senegalus. The sequence continues at coordinate 269,279,889 of NC_053155.1, forward strand.
GAAACAGTCCCTTGACGAGGCCTCAGCTCATCGCAAGGTGAATACAAGCACACACATACACTAGCGTCATTTTAGCGGCACCAAATCCCCAAATCTGCATATCTTTGGAAGGAAACCGGAGCACAGTGTGGAATACCAGCAACATGACTCCCTGCGAGACAGTAGTGCTATCGCTCCGCCACCGTGACACCCCCATGTGTGTAATTATTCCCCCATGTGTGTATTTATTAACAGTATTCATTATTTAAACGAAATTATATGTAAAATGTAACATACACATTTTAATGCATTTCATCATGAAAGTGATATCAAGTATAAATCTAAAGATTCTAAATGTGCAGAGAGTTGGAATATCATACATTTAATTTGTTCTGTTTGGCGATCTATTGCTGCTTTCCGCTGCTGAAGCAAAATGCCGACATACAGATGCATTTGTGGTGCTTTTATATTCAAGCGTCACATATTCCCGATCGTAAGACACTATACATTTTAAAAGTCTCACATACCATCTTTTGTGCCATCTATTTTTTATTGTTTTACTTTACCTGCTGTCAGGTCGAAGAAGCTCGTAGTGATTAAAAACTGGGATGACGTTTACGACCGTCTGCTTTAATGATAAAGTAAACTACGAGGTTAAAGTGGACATTTAGAGATTAAAGCCGAAATTTCCACTTTAATCACAAAATACTCGTTTTCACCGTGTCCTTTATTTTTTTCTCAGTGGCTCAAATATAACGCTATACATTATGTTGCTGTTGTTAAGTTGCAAAAATTAAAACATAAAAAAGACATATATAAATGACACGATACATTTTAAAAGTCTCACATACCATCTTTTGTGCCGTCTATTTTTTTTTGCAACTTCACATCGGCTACATAATGTATAGCGCTGTATTTGAGCCATTCATCAAACAGCAAAGTGCGTACATCGATCCCCGAAGGATCTCCAGAGGCTTGCTGTCACATGTAGATAGTAAACAGAGACTCTGACGTCACGTCCCGACTTTTAGCACACTGCGCCCCCCGACTTTTTGCTGGTACTGCAACTCACGCACGCGTCGCGTTAATTTCTGAGGACCTGCTCAGAGGACGCGTGAAATGAACGCTGGGAACACGTGGCAGCCATAATGCGGGCGCGTACGTGTACGAGTTCTGAGCGTGAAGTATAAATGAGCCCTAAGTGTACAGTAATTTAATCCATGCACAAATGTTCGGGCCAAACCCAAACTTCTCCAATGTAGTAAAAAGGTATTTCCATTCAATCATGTCGAATGCTTTTTCTGCATCCAATGATAATAATATTTCTGGGGTGTTTGATTTAGTTGGTGAGTATATTACATTAAACAGGCGTTGAAGATTTGAAGATAAGTGTCGGCCCCTAATAAATCCAGTTTTGTCTTGTGATATTACCGAGGGGAGCACTTTCTCCATCCTTCTAGCTATGATTTTAGAGAGTATTTTAATGTTGTTATTCAGAAGTGAAATTGGTCTGTATGATGCACATTGTAATAAGTCCTTATTTTGTTTTGGAAAAACGTGATTAGTGCTTGGCGAAAGGTTTGAGGAAGAGATTGGTCATCTCTGGCTTCTGTAAATGTTGCTAATAGGAGGGGAGCTAGCTGAGCGGAAGATTTCTTGTAAAATTCTGCAGGGTAGCCATCAGGGCCTGCTGCCTTCCCACCTTGGAGTGACTTTATAGCATATAGTAATTATAATAACGCCAGTGGTTTATCAAGTTCCTCCGCACTAAAAGCGTCTATTTGTGGTATCTGTAATGTATCCAGAAATGCATTCGGTTGTGTATTGTCTTCTTTAAACTCCGTAGTATATAGGGATTTATAGTAGTCTCTGAAAGTGTGCATTATATTTTTGTGTTCGACGATTTTATCTCCGTTTATGTTGGTGATTACCGAGATTGCATTGCCTAACCCTAACCCTAACCCTAATTTGTTGAACTAAAAGCTTATTAGCTTTCTCTCCACGTTCATAATAATGATGTCTGGATTTGTAGATTAGTTGTTCAGTTTCTTTAGTTGTTCAGTTTCTTTAGTTGTTAAGTTTCTTTAGTTGTTAAGAAGTTTAATTCCGAATGTAGAGCCTGCCTCCTCCTATGTAGAGTCTCGCTTGGTAGTCTGGCGTGTTCTTCATCTATTTTAGTAATTTCGCTTTTTATCTCTGCTACTTTCTTGGCTTTGGATTTATTTCTGTGAGAAAGATATGAGATAATCTGTCCTCTTAAGAAGGCCTTAAGAGTTTCCCAGAGTATTCCTGCAGAGATCTCGGGTGATGTATTTGTCTCTAGAAAGAATTTGATTTGTTTGGATATAAATTCCATACAATTCTCGTCAGCTAATAGAAGCGGCATTTTAGGGTTAAAAGATAGAGATATCTATTACCAATATAGTCTTTTAAAAAAATAAATAAATAAATAAATAAAATATTACACTTAAAATATATATATAGTCTTCAGCAATTTTAGTGCATTAAGATGATACACCCAGATAATAAACCCGGGTGATGGTGTTAAAAATGTGTCCAGAATAAGGATAACATGTCTTAATGCAGTAATAGCAATAACAATAAACCAAGGGTATGATATTGAACAGTCTCGTTTAGGGTAGAGATGAAATAATTAGAGAGAAAAAAGAAAAAGTAATTAAGCACAATAAAACATAAACAGCGCCCTAGTAATACTAGTAATAATGAGAATATATGATGATAAAAACCCGTATTTTAAAACGAATAGATTAGACAGTAGATTATTAATCCTTGCTTTGTCATTAAACGCCATGACTCACTATTATGTATAGTCCCAGGATCAGCTTTCTTAATTCCTTTTCTGCTTCTTTCTTCCTAGCGAAAACGTAGAATTGACCCTGCCATTCCACTTTCAGTTTTGCCGGATACAAGAGGCTGTATTTGACGCTGGCTTGCCGTAACCGCTGTTTAATGTTGTAGATGGCTGCGCGTTTAGAAGCTGTTGCTGGAGAGAAGTCAGGGAAGATACGAATGTGGTTATTTTCATATATAATATCTTCCTTGTTTCTGAGGAGTGCCATCACCTCTAGCTTAAATGATAATCGTTCAAAACGAACTATAAAAGGTCTGGGTCTAACGGTGTTTGATCTGCGTACGCGGTAAGCCGCTGCTATCTCAGATTCTGCTTTAAAGTCGTCCCCGATTATTTTAGAAAAAAGTTCAGCTGTGAATTGCACAGGGTTTGAACTTTCTCGATTCTCAGGCAGACATTCAATTCTGACATTATACCTTCAACTCCCATCTTCCAAAGCAGCCAGTCTGTCTCCGAGTTGTTTGCATTTGGAGCTGACATTTTCTGCCTTTTCTTCAGCACTGGTAGCTAAATTTTCGGCTAATTCAATCCTAGTCATGAATGTCTCCTTGAGATCCTCCAACTGATCAGAATGCGTTTCAGTTTTACCCAGCACCTGTCACATCTCCACTTGCATTTCTTGTCGGAGCCTTTCATTTGCCTGTTGCAGCATCAGCCGCTGCGTTTTGTTTGCTTGTTGCAACTCCTGTTTAATTTCCTGTTTCAGTCTCTCATGTGCCTTTGTCCTTGCTTTTTCATTTGCCTTCTCGGTTTTCGTTATATCTTGTATAAGCTCAGCGAACATCACCTGCAGTTTAGACATTTCAATTGTGCTTTCTTGTACCATAGGTAAAGCATCAAGCCCTACTGTCCCCGCTATTCCTGCAAGCTTTCGAGGCAACTCAGGCCCCTTCTTCAGGCAAGATGTAATCAAAGCTTGCATATTGTAATCTTTTTAGTTAGCCAATAAAAGGTGTCATTTTGCTTGGCTTTTCTCTACATTCATAATGGCTAACACGGTACAACACCCTAGTACTCCTCTTGAGGGCAATCGTTTCCTATTCTCTGTCTGCATCTCCGCAATATTTTTGGATACGCTTATACGGCGAACTGCTACAGCGAAACAATGAAATCACAAGCGCACAAACGTGTAGATCCTCACGCTACGGGAGAACAAGGAACACTGAGTGAGCCGACGGGCTGGCAGCGTCAGCTTGGGTGAATCCCCGAATCGAGGCGGATCAGGAAACGCGTCACGCATACCCACAGCCTGGCTCGTGGCTCTTTACGCGAGCCAATGCTTGTATTTAGATCCGAATTTTTCGCTCATACTTCCCTCTTATCTTGAATTTCTCGTATACAGAGGTGATCGTATCTAGAGGTTCCACTGTATGTGTGTGTGTATGTATGCATATATATATATATATATATATATATATATATATAAAAATCATTTTATTTTGCACTAATTTTGGTATGTTACTCTAGGCACGCTGTTCTGCATCACATCTATATTTTGCATTTGTGATATATGTGACTTCCACAATCAGTATTTTTCTAATTTTTACAACCAAGACATGTCTATGGGGACTATTAGCTTGACTCAATTCCAGAAACAAAGGCTTAATGAAAAATAAATATTAAGGTTACATGTTTTATTTTGGCTGAATCTGTGAAGGAGGAAAAGATCCCCATTTAGTTTAATTCTGTATGATATTCTTTGGCCACTGCTGCCCAGCCTTAGCACTCGAATGCCATCCCACTCGACAAATTTATCAGATTAGGCGGCACTGCACTATCTAACTTTCTATATGCTTCATTTTTTTAATTATAAATTATGTTGTCTTATTGGTTTTAAAAATTTTCTGTGTATTTTTTTTTTTGCTTAGTAGCAGAATTTAATTTACTGTTGATGTTTGCCAAATAAAAAATGTGTAGAAAATACTTAAATGTCACTTAAATTGCAACATTTAATACATTTGGTTAACTCCATTTTCTGAACACAAATAGACTCCTTGTGCCCTGACTTAAAACACAGATGAGCGCTGACTCCGCATCATTTGGACACAAGGACCAGAAAGGCACATAGCGAAGTGGAGGGCCCGAGGAGAGGGCAGGGGCAATCTTTTCATTGTGAATACATTTTATGATTAGATTCAAAATGGTTGTTCTATGATACATTTTAAAATATTAATCTTGTGTAGTAGAAAATGTACATTTTAAGCAAAGTATTGTTTATATTTTGTGCTGTTTCTACCATTCTAATAGAATGAGTCGGAGTGAATAAAATTTTTTTTTTCTCCTGACTATCAAAGGAAGAAGAGGTGGATGTGCCAAGGGAAAAGGTGGCTCAATGCACATGTATGCTAAAAATTTCTATGGTGGCAATGGTATTGTAGGTGCACAGGTAAACAAAATGTTTTTTTATGTGCTGTGAATGTAGCATTGTCAGCATTGTTTGCATGGAAGGAGGCAGGCCTTGATAGATTGACATTCCATTACAGAGCTCACGTGTCCTGATGTATAGCCATTTTCAGAGTATTCATTAAAGAAAATTGATAATTACTGTGAAACCTTTCGTCTGTTTTGCCAGATCGTAGGATTCCGACACCTGCATCATTTTTGTTTATTTTTGATATCTTGCTGCTTTTGATATGGTCATCCAGTGCTGCAGCTTATTAATACATTCTATAAATTAATTACTGGAACTAACTTACTTTATGGATGGCAGCAGGTTGCCATCAGATTGAAAATTTTATTTGTTCTTTAAGGTGAGCGTGTCAGCTCACAAAAATGGAAAGAGTTCATTTGTGATAAAAGTCAAAAAATAAATCTTTTGATGTAGTAACTACACAAATGGAAATTATATAAAACTAGCTGTGTAAGCCTGTGCTGTAAAACACTTGGGCTCCTAGAAACCATGAATCTGGCACTTCAATCAATCAATCGATCGCATTGGTTCTGCATTAGCGGCTAAGCGAGTTTCTCTCTCCTCAGAGGTTTCATTTTGCTAATGTGCTCGCCTTTGCTTGTGTATTAGCAGCTAAGTGAGTTTCTCTCCTCTCTGCACTTTCTTTAAGCTTCATGCTGTAGCCTCGCACTTCAGGGCTGGACAGACAGACACACTTCCACTCATAGACATTTATATATATATATATAAGTTTGATCTCCTAGTTGTGATTTAAGTGTTAAGGGCGTCATAGCATGTAACATGTCTGATATACGGTTTACACTTAATGCTAATTTGTTTTCAGATTTATCTGAAATCATGTTGCCATTGTCAGAAGAGTAAAATTTTAAATCGCATTATATAATTGGTGACAAAGTATTTCTCTCTCTCTCTCTCTCTCTCTCTTTTTAAAACACGTAAAAGCTGGAGTCACGGTCATAAGTGTTTGTTTGTAATGCTATAATAAATAAAACTAATAAATATGAATTATTAGTGGCAAGTATTTAATTGATCACAGCACTGATAATTGCTTACATTTACTGTACTTAGTCTTCATTTCTGAAATAAATTTCCCAATGCAGGCATAGTTTAACGACCCCAGTAGGAGCAGTTAGTCAGCGTTAGTCTTTGTGCTAATCAGTGATGATTTACACAGGGGTTTTGATATTAAGAGTAAAATAAGCCACACATCATTTTGTTAAGTACCCAGTCATGGACTGACACCCTGTATAGAACTCTCAGTACCTCCTTTCCAAGGCTACCAGAATAGGCCCCAGCTCCTTTCAACCCTAAATTGGATTAACTGTATTGTTCTTTTGTGAAACAGGTACCTCTGGGTGCAGGTGTTGCTTTGGCCTGCAAATATAAAGGAACTGATGAAGTCTGTGTGAGTCTGTATGGAGATGGTGCAGCTAACCAGGTAACACTTCAGAATTAAAATGTTGTGATTTGTCCATGATAACCTTTGTTTTTCTGATATCATGTCTCATATACTGTAGATCAATCTTATGCTTATTTTCATTTTTTTGTATTGCTGGGCCATACTGCATACGTTGTAATTACTGTCAATAGGTGATGCTCAGCTTTTCTTTTGTTTGGCAGTATATTATGCCTGGATACATTTAAAAAAAAATCCTTATGTGTTGTTTTACAATTAGAAGATGTCTTTAACTTTGGGTTATATCCTTGTATACAGCAAACTGTTAATCTTCATATCGCATTTTCATACAGCTTGCAGTTGTGTGACACATATATAAATTTCGCCTTAATGTTAATTGTCAAATACAGTACAGTGGTGTGAAAAACTATTTGCCCCCTTCCTGATTTCTTATTCTTTTGCATGTTTGTCACACAAAATGTTTCTGATCATCAAACACATTTAACCATTAGTCAAATATAACACAAGTAAACACAAAATGCAAGTTTTAAATGATGATTTTTATTATTTAGGGAGAAAAAAAAAATCCAAACCTACATGGCCCTGTGTGAAAAAGTAATTGCCCCCTGAACCTAATAACTGGTTGGGCCCACCCTTAGCAGCAATAACTGCAATCAAGCGCTTATATAACTTGCAATGAGTCTTTTACAGCGCTCTGGAGGAATTTTGGCCCACTCATCTTTGCAGAATTGTTGTAATTCAGCTTTGAGGGTTTTCTAGCATGAACCGCCTTTTTAAGGTCATGCCATAGCATCTCAATTGGATTCAGGTCAGGACTTTGACTAGGCCACTCCAAAGTCTTCATTTTGTTTTTCTTCAGCCATTCAGAGGTGGATTTGCTGGTGTGTTTTGGGTCATTGTCCTGTTGCAGCACCCAAGATCGCTTCAGCTTGAGTTGATGAACAGATGGCCGGACATTCTCCTTCAGGATTTTTTGGTAGACAGTAGAATTCATGGTTCCATCTATCACAGCAAGCCTTCCAGGTCCTGAAGCAGCAAAACAACCCCAGACCATCACACTACCACCACCATATTTTACTGTTGGTATGATGTTCTTTTTCTGAAATGCTGTGTTCCTTTTACGCCAGATGTAACTGGACATTTGCCTTCCAAAAAGTTCAACTTTTGTCTCATCAGTCCACAAGGTATTTTCCCAAAAGTCTTGGCAATCATTGAGATGTTTCTTAGATAAATTGAGATGAGCCCTAATGTTCTTTTTCCTTAACAGTGGTTTGCGTCTTGGAAATCTGCCATGCAGGCCGTTTTTGCCCAGTCTCTTTCTTATGGTGGAATCGTGAACACTGAACTTAATTGAGGCAAGTGAGGCCTGCAGTTCTTTAGACGTTGTCCTGGGGTCTTTTGTGACCTCTCGGATGAGTTGTCTCTGCGCTCTTGGGGTAATTTTGGTCGGCCGCCACTCCTGGGAAGGTTCACCACTGTTCCATGTTTTTGCCATCTGTGGATAATGGCTCTCACTGTGGTTCACTGGAGTCCCAAAGCTTTAGAAATGGCTTTATAACCTTTACCAGACTGATAGATCTCAATTACTTCTGTTCTCATTTGTTCCTGAATTTCTTTGGATCTTGGCATGATGTCTAGCTTTTGAGGTGCTTTTGGTCTACTTCTCTGTGTCAGGCAGCTCCTATTTAAGTGATTTCTTGATTGAAACAGGTGTGGCAGTAATCAGGCCTGGGGGTGGCTACGGAAATTGAACTCAGGTGTGATACACCACAGTTAGGTTATTTTTTAACAAGGGGGCAATTACTTTTTCACACAGGGCCATGTAGGTTTGGATTTTTTTTTTCTCCCTAAATAATAAAAACCATCATTTAAAAACTGCATTTTGTGTTTACTTGTGTTATATTTGACTAATGGTTAAATGTGTTTGATGATCAGAAACATTTTGTGTGACAAACATGCAAAAGAATAAGAAATCAGGAAGGGGGCAAATAGTTTTTCACACCACTGTATATCTTTGTGTAGAGTAAATCACATTTTCAAAAGCCAATGACATTAACATTTAATTACCTTGGGTTAACACTTTACCTTTCTGTGCTGAATGTCTATCCATAGACCGAAATTCATGAATTAGTACTTGACCGTTTTTGACTGATGTGGTGGAGAATGGGATGCACTTGGACATTTAATTTTTTTTCCTGTTGTACATTAAGGTTTAGTACGCCGCAGTAAAAAATGAATATGGCAGCCTTTTTAATTTGTGGTGGTCGTTAGATGAAGATTTTACTTCTATGAATTGAAGAATAGTGCTGTTTTTGGAAAGAAAGCTTCAGTAAATTTCTGTGTTTCAAAGTTAAATTTAGGTATTCTAATCATTGATGCTGAATTTGTATCATTTTTCCACTGATACAAACATTGACAGTTGCTGCATTGTTAACAGTGCTTGGGGGCTAGAATATTGCTTGTCCTTGCACTTGATCAGTCATTTTACCTTTTTGTCATGTAGCTAATTGCCCCTTGCTGAATTAACCAGGCATAGTGGTTTTGTCATACAGTGCTGCATCATTTTCACTTATTGGTGTTGACTTCTGATGAACAATTCACATTATCACCACTGTCACTCAATTAATCCTTAAACTGCCATTACAGCTTTTCTTTTGCTGTTGGGCTTTGGTTGGAAGCTCCATCCCACTCTTGAGTATTGCTGTTACCATAAAGTGTCAGAAAGCATAGAAATATTTGGTTTTTTTGCAGCATGATGTTATTTCATCCACCAAGTGGCAACAGAATACTGTCCCAAGAGAGATTTACAGTCAACACTGTAAAATGTGTCATTAAATCTCAGCCCGATTTGTGGTTAACCATTCTAGCATAAAATTCTGACCCCAAGTGCACGCTCTGGCTTAACGCCAAGGAGGTTAAAAGAAATGTGCATGACCTAATTGTCTGTGGTATGATGTAAATCAGTAAACACAGTGTTGAGTCTGGAACACCTGAAATGGCAACCCAACTCTGAAACGGCTCTAATTCCTGTGGTTAGCTCTTCCATTTGAATATGATTGTTTGTTTATTTTAAAGGACATCTGGAAATCTATTAAATGCATTAATCCCAAGTATGTACTGTAAGGTCATCAACTGTGCTGTTTTTAATTAAATTCATAAATGCTAATCTTTGTAAATGGGGAAAGTATTGGAATATATAGTAGTTGATGTTCCTGTCTTTCTTTAACTTGTAGTCCTTACATTTCAATTAGACACTATATAGTTTTTGTTAAAAAAAAAACAATAATCGAAGCAGCAGTGTAAAATGATTGTTTGGCATTTTTGGCATACTGAAACATTCTTCTTGATATTAATTATTAGGGTCAGATATTTGAAACCTATAATATGGCATCTCTTTGGAAGCTACCATGCATCTTTATTTGTGAAAATAACAAGTATGGAATGGGCACATCAGTGGAACGAGCAGCAGCCAGCACAGATTATTACAAGAGAGGAGATTTCATACCTGGCATTAGAGTAAGTTTTCTCTTTTTTAATACATTTAATGTTTCTTAGCAATGTATATATTATAAAGTAATGAAGCAAATGGTATTTCATTTATAAATGTTCATCTGACAGTATTCAGGTACCCCTTCCCACCCAGAGACAATCAAGAAAATACTTATTAACACTAGAATCCCTGAAGCCTACAAAAAAAGTTGTAAACCCAGGCCACCTTAAATTCCTTCACACCTCGCTCACAGCATCTTTATTTTGCAAATGTGTCAATCAGCGCAAGCCGCCTGCTATCCCATTCCCCACTGACGCAGCTGAAGTTGGAAACAATGTTATCCCAACCCAAGTCTGTTTATCTGGGTGTGAGGTGTCTGGGATTGTATATCGTAAATAATATAGCGTTATTTGGAGGACATGCATTTCATGTGTGTTCTGTGTCTACAATGATCTGGGTAAATGTAGGATGATAGGAAATGCAAGGCAAGAAATGTTGAACACATACCTAAAACAGAAATGTTTTTCATGTTACAGTAATAATGACAAAATGCTGATGTAAAGTGTGTAATGTGTGATGACCAAATTCCAATTATTAAATAAACACTTTCACAAAAGGTATAACAAAATAGGTTTGTTTTCATTCATGGAAGTGTGTGTGATGTGCAAGAAAGGCAGTGACAGATTTGATGTCAGTCAAGTAGTTACTAGAATATAAAATAAACACTTTTGCAAAAGTATAACGAAACAAGTATGCTTTTACTCAAGATTAAAACTGAATAAAAAAAAATGCAAGTGACAAGAAGATACCAAGAAGACATGATTCACCAGCATTTGTGTATCTGCTTATATCCCTTTAGCGATATCTTTTACAAGTAGCAAAATTTTACACCGGGTTTTACAGACTTAAATAAAATGAATGTTTTTATTATATAATAGAATAATCATAATAGCAGCTCTCTAGTCATAACAGGGAGAGCTCGAACTCAAACACACAAGCTCTTGATTATGAGGCAGCAGTACTTGCCTCTGCGCCAGCCAAGCAGACATTTCAATTTGTGTCGATTGATCTTTGGCTTTGGGTTTTTACTTATTGACTGCAACATGTAAATTGAATGATTTCTTTTTCTTTGGTTGTATTCGTGAATAAAAGCGGTTTTATTTGATATTTGGACTTCAGTCTTCATAAATAATACACTTCACATTAGCATTTTGTCATTATTACTGTAACATGAAAATAAGTTTGTTTTAGTTATGCATTCAAAATTTCTTACCTTTGTTTCCTGTCATCCTACATTTACCCAGATCGTTGTAGACATGGAACACACATGAAATGTATGTATACCAAATAAATTTATATTATTTACCTTATACAGTTCCAGACATCTCACACCCAGATAAGCAGACTTGAGCTCTGAGAATTTTGCGTCTCACTTCAGCTGCGTCACTGGGGGGTGAGATAGCAGGCTGCTTGCTACTTCTGCTGATTGACAAATTTGCAAAACAAAGAGGCTGATGAAGAGGTGTGAAGGAATTTAAGGGGGTTCATCATTATGACTTTTTTCAAAGGCTTCAGGGATTCTAGTGCTTCATTCACTAGATGGCAGCAGAATACTATCTTGAGCGTTTTTTAGGGTTAAAAATGTAAAGTGAATCATTACATATCACCCTGACTCTGGTTAACTGTTATTACATAAAATTCCAAGCATGTGTTACACTGGGGATTAATGCAGAGCATGTTAAGCAGGAGTTTCGCCAAAGCATATCAAGAGTAGTAAAAAGATATTTTTTGCAAGGGGAAATTTGTCCTGAATAGTTGAGAGCGATGTGTACGATACAGAATTTTCAGCCAAGTTAAACAGTGCCAAGAACATAATGAGAGTAAATGTAGTTTATTGACTTTTCAGCCAGCAACAGCCAGACTTTTGTAAGAAAGTCTAATTGAAAGCATGCATCTCTCAATATTGTCTTAGACTGAATTAGTTAGCACTCTTTTGTAAGAGCTGATATAGTTTGTTAGGTTATATTACAGTGATTCTGCAGTAGGTAGTGGGTGAATAACAGGAAAGTGAGGTTTCTTTTAGCAAAAACTTAGGAACTTACCAAAGACAGAATATTTTAATAAAATACCGTATTTAAAGTTAATTTTCTTTTTTAAAGAGATTTAAATACAGTGTTAATCTACAGATCCCTGAAGATGCCCATAAGAAGTATGTTTCATACTTTAAATATTATATACAGTGGATTCAGTAAATATTCAAATCCCTTCACTTCCTGGCCATTTTAATGTATTGTAGATTTAATTTGAAATGGATAAGTTTGCCCTTTAGCCTGCGCTTAATAACCCATACTGAATAAAATTGGAACTGTTTTCACAAAGGTTAGAATCTATATATATAAAACAATGTATGTGTGTGTATGTGTATATATATATATATATATATATATATATATATATATATATATATATATATATACTTGGCACACATGTTCCTCATTGGTTGACTAAACATACTGAAGGGTGAAATCAACCCTAACCCACCCCCTTGTGGGTAAGGTGGTGGGTGAACTTGCACTCTTGTATGCATGTTATCATCCAATTGACACTCAGAACGACCACCAGAGGGCACACTGGAGGTGACTGCCAGCATTCTTTAAGTTTGAGCACCACCGTGCGCCTGTTGCTTTTCAAATTAAATAGAGTTGGACGGTTCTGAGTGTCCAGTGGATGATAACATACATACAAGACCGCAAGACAAGCACATTAATGAGTCTTCATTGTTTATTAATTTATTTAGATTTTTAAAATTGTTTTTTTTTCTCTCAAACAATTAGTCATTAATAATCAAAATCTGCAGTCTCTCATTCATTTAAGTATTCTGACCCTAAATTCAGTACTTTGTAGGAGCCTTATTTGCATAAATTATAGCTTCAAGTCTTCTTGGTTAAGTCTTTACTGCATTTTATACATACATATAGATATTAGTCCTTTTACCCAAGTTTCCGCAACCATGTTTATGGTTTTGTGTTTCCGATTTAACAAGAAGGAAAGGAAATTGGTAATATTTTAGTTCCTAAAATGTGGTGCTAGAATCCTTTAACCATTTTTAAATTGTTATAACAGAGAGAGAAGAAAACAGGCTTTTTTCCATATTTAAAGTTTATTAAAAAGAAAATAGCCTAATTACCTTTGAAAATCGAATTGGAATTAATAATCTTCTGCTGTGCATTTTCTAAACCCGCTTTAATTTGAGTTAGTTGACGTGGAAGCCTGTCATAAGGTAAGGGGTAAAAGCAGAAGCAGTCCTTGGATAGGACGCCAGTCCATCGTGTGGCAAACACACACACACACACACACACACTTGGGCCAATTCATCCAACCTGCATAGATTATACTTTATTTGTCCCCAAGGGGTAAGTAATGTCTTTGAACTGTGGAAGGGTGAACACACAATGAATGGGGGGGACAGACTCCTTGCAGGGAGGGCCTTCTTATTGCATGGCAGCAGTGCTACCACATCATTACCATGCCGCTCCTATTAATAACCCATACTTGCTAACTTGGTACTTTACAGCAACGTGACATCTCAGCTTCTCCAACACGAACAGAACTTTAAGTCCACTATGAAAGGTTTACATAAGTAATTCTGATCTTGATATTTCATTTTATTTACTGTGCATTACTTTAAAATTGTTTTCTCTCTCAATTTGTTTTCATTTACAGGTTGATGGTATGGATGTCCTTTGTGTGAGGGAAGCCACAAAGTTTGCTGCAGACCACTGTCGATCTGGGAAGGTAATCTAGAATTTAAGTTTCTGTAGACCTCAAATACAACACTGTGGTTGGTTTTGTGTGTTTGTATATTTATGTTAAAAGCTGCAGTTTTCTGAAATTAATACACCAGCAATCTCTGCTAACCAGCATTACACATGACGACCCATTTTATAACGTAATTAGATCACCTAGCATTATCCTGAGGTGGTGAGAGCCAGTGTTTGGCTAAATGTAACAAAATACTCTGAGGAGTATTCATTTTTTTATATATAAATCCTTATTAAGCCTCTTTCTGGGAGCATATTGGTTCAGTATGTTCTTGTATAATGATCTCTAATTCTTGATGCAATTAAAATACTGAAGAAACTCTGTGGCCTGTTGTATGTTGGAGGTGCTGTCATTAGAAAAGATCTTTGGATTTCTTATTCTCTCTATAGTCTAAAGAACTTGAGTGTTGAACCTGAACATAAAGAGAAACGAGGAGAAGCAAATGAGGGAGGAGGAGCGAGGAGGGGACAAATGTATCTTGCTTGTATTATTCAAAATGGAATTCGGTAGAATGATGGATTTATTTCATCATCTCCCTCCATCTTGTGCACAAATTCTGTTTAGGCAACTAAAATATACTTATTTTTTGTTGCTCATTCATTTGCTATATTTATATATTGAATAGCCAATTCACTTCCAGATTAAAATAAGTAAGTAAATTAGTGCCACACAAGTGGAAAAGGAGCTCCATACACAGAATCAAGGAAAGTTTTTAAACATAAAGATCACAATGGTAATGACCCTGTTGCTGGCTGAGATAACTGCTGTGATCAACATAGTTTGTAAAACTGCTTTACACCCCATTCACATGATCCGTTACACCAGGCCTATTAAAATGGTGGCCCGTGGGCCACATGTGGCCCAGCCCATGGTCCTGTTAGGGCTTCAGACTGCAACTAAAATGGTCTCAAATGTAGTGCTGGGCGGTATGACCACAATTCAATATCACTGTATTTTTGAAAGTTATACCGGTTTCTCGTCTCATGCATGAGTGGGTGTTAACCACATTTTCCACTGAAATTACTGCAGTAGACTGGCTAAGAATAACCTATTCCACTGTCATGAGAACTGTACATTGTACAAAAAACATTTTAATGTGCACACAAGTATTAATACAGGTTTGCATGGCCCCTTAAAGTGACAGTTTTCAAGGGGGTGGCACTAATGAAGAGAAGGAATCACATTGCATGATAATTGCAGTCAAATTATAGAACCTTTCAATTGAACAAAGTTTGCAAACAACTTGAGAAAATTTTGAGAACATATTTTCAACCATCCAAAGAGGCATTTAGACTTTAGTAAAATATCCAGAGGTGCTTGTCAAAAGTTGTATTGCTTTGAACATGTCTTAGAAAAGGAATAAATAGTAAATATTATTTGTAAACCAACTACACTTTCTGTTCGTTTATCAACTGAACCATCATTAAGGCGAATTGCATTAATATGTACCTTGCTTTAAGCTAAGCTATATACATAAATAATAAAACTGCAACTTGCATTTATAATGCTATTTGTGGTATAGCCCTATGGAAGCGTATCAGGGCCACAGTGAAGTAAAAAAAAACTATGTCGAGAATAAAGTTGACATGTTGAATTTATTCTCGACATTTCCACTTTAATCTTGACGATTATGTTGAGATTAAAGTCGACATTTCCACTTTATTCTCAAAGTTTATTTTGTCATTAAAGTAAAATGTCGTAAACTAAACTTCATCCTATAATCAATGTTTAATTTACTAGATTTTCTCAAACCTCGTCAAAAGTTAATGTAGCACATTAAATGCTTTGTGTTAAGTGTTACCCGACCCAGTTTTTAGTCGCTACAAGCTTCTAAAACTGACTTCCTCCACACTAAGAGGCGGCGCAGGCAGGGATCGCGGCACAGAATACATTCACTTTATGATATTCCTGCTCCCTGAACATTTACAATGATAAGATACACACTTGATATCATTTTTCGGGATGAAATGCATTAAAGCAGGTATTAAACATGCACGGTAGTGAGGCCGTAGTGCTGCTCCCTCGCAGTAAGGGGTCCCCAGGTGTACGTTCAGTGTAGAGCACTTTATGGCAGGTGGGACAAGGCTTCAAAAAACTGGATGTATAAATGGGTATCGCACAGGTTTAACTTAAATATTGTGTAAATGTTGGGTTTGTGATCTGGTGGTTGGAGACACGAACACTGAATTCATTGGATGTTCTTCTGAGCGGGCTTTCTTTATTGCATGCATGCTGTCTCTATCTGCCGTACTAAACCCCCAGTTTCTATCCTATCCTTTGTCTTTCTCCACATAACTAATCACCACACGATAAACGTCTTTGTTATATTAAAACTAGTTCTAAACTTTGACCACGGAGTGTTCAGAACTTTAAAAAAAAAATTGTTGTTATACATGTTTAAATATGCCATCCATTCAGCATTGCACCCATTCCAGCAAGCATTGTGTGCAAGGCAGGAGCAAATCAGGGTTAATATAGCATAACAAAACCAGCCATCCTACATGACATGAAACCCACCTGAAAAACATGCAAATTCAAAGCAGGGAACACCCGGGACCCCTTTGCTTCTAGGCAGCTGTGCCACCTCCACGCCACCGTGCACCACCATGATTAATACATGCTTTAATGCATTTTGTCATGAAAATTGTATCAAGTACTTATCTTAGCATTCTAAATGTTCAGGGAGCAGGAATATCATGAAATTAATGTATTCTGTGTGTTGCCTGCGCCTCCTCTTATTGCAAGAGGAAGTCAGTTTAAGAAGCACATAGCGATTAACATGGCTCGGGGAACACTTAACATAAAGCATTTAATGTACTACATAACTTACGACAGGGTTTGAGAAAATCTAGTAAATTAAGTATTCATTTTAAGATGTTTAGTTTACGATGTTCTACTTTAATGACAAATTACGAGAATAAAGTTAACATGTCGACTTTAATCTCGACATAAACGGTACATTACACTGTATTGAAAAAAATAAAACAAGTACAACTTGGCTTGCAGTATTATCCAGTAGTATAGAAACTGCATTTACACACTTGAACATAATGGTCCACATCCAACCTTTTAAATCCACAGTATTTCCGGAAAATAGACGTGACTCCTTTTTCCAGCAAAAGTTCTTCTGTTTCATCATGTTCAACTTTATCGTCTGCTACAGCTTCAGTTTCAGAATGTTCTCTGTCTGTTGTCACTGCGCTATACCTCCACTACCGCATGCCTGTTTAGCAGTGTACAAGTGAAAAAGAGCCCCGGCGTAACACCTCCACTAACGCACATGCGTGTTTAGTGGTGTAGGTGTGAAAAAGGTCCCCCTTAAACAGTTTCCTGCTGTGCCATGTTCCGAACGTTGTTTAGGCAGTTTAAACCGGTGTTGTGGTATAAGAAAAATCCACATCATAACAAAAATAAAAACCGGTTTTCGGTATGAACCGGTGTACTGTCCAGCACTACTCAAATGCAACCAAAAATAGACTTTGGTGATTGTCATTTCTCCGTAGTTTGCCAGTTGCGAATTAAACCTTTGAAACTTTAAACTAATTATATTATAACAGATGCAAAAGGCCATAATTTTTTTTATTGTTAAACGGATATGCTGTTAACATGTGTGTCGGCACTGGCTCCCACTTCCATATCCCTGAGCCGCATAATGGCTGGTTTATATCCTGCGCTGGGTGTGAGGGAGTCGCGGTGAAAATTACATCAGAAATATTTAACTGTGTGCGTCTCCAAGTCTAAGTACACAGCGCTGCCGAGAAGACAGCCGTGTATTCCAAATGGTGAATTTCAATGAGAAGCTGGTTACTTCTGTGCCAGCATAATGAACGAAGAGCTGAATATCACGCAACCGGTCATCAAAGCAAAAGGTAGACATGAAAAACATTTGAAATTCATCTGCCCATCATATGGGTCCCCTGTTGTGAATATATCTCTGCCCTGTGCAATTCAGCTGTCCCTTCTGATTTGGTGCAGCACACTAAGGTATGATTGTCACCGATCTCCTTGTGTTCACGCATCTTTGCCTGCCGTTTCCCTTTTGATTTAACACCTACTCCATGCAAAATGCCAGCCTATCTGCTGTTTTGTCACACATAGCGATGTGATGAAGTCTGTGTTTTAAGGTTGAAGGCGTATCACAATTGTTTTACCGGGCTGCTCTGTGATTGACTGCGGACAGTAAACTTTGTTAAAATGACACTGAAAAATGCCACTTTGTTAGTTGTTACTTATGTTGTTTTGGCTTGTGCACTATATGTTCAGTTACCAATAAATTTGTTAATGGGAGCTCATCAAGAAAGAAACATGGAAAATAAGATTTAGTAAAAAAACAAGTAGTAATGATTATAATTCATAATTCATTACTGTAAACCCAAGAGCTCTGTACAAAGACATTTTAAAGACGAATCATTAAAATCAAAGTACCAATCCACTTTCCCGCCATACCTGGTGCCTTGCTCTTAAACATTTACTCAGGTAGTTTTTTTCTGGGGGTGGGAAAACAATTTCAACAGGAAAGGCTTTGTGGTGGATTCCCCTAATCGCTCATATGAGTGATTAAAACCGTGTGAATGAACTAGTTGAAGTTCTGTGGGAAAAAAAAAAATTCCTTGGCGGTCATGACCACCCCTTTACATTGTGGGGGGTCTCATATTTCAAAAGGGAAACAAATGTTATTGCTGGTACTGGGCACGTTTTTGATTTTATGCGAGGTGTGCCTGGGTCAGATGTGACCAAATGTAAAAGGGAAACCATGAATAAACATTACTTGTTTTAAAATACATTAATTTGTGTTGTCATTACTTGCCGCTTACCGGCTGCCGAAAATGTCTGGCCCTGCTAAATTTCTTGGTTTCAAAATCTGGCCCAACTGACTTTGTGATTCAATAACCCTGCCTTAAACCTTCATATCTTTTTGTGTGGTGGCAGGAATTGAATAATTTAATATACTTGTAAATTACGCCAGCAGACCATTGCTGTAGTCTGTGATCGTTTTGGATAACTCCCTCCACTAATGCGCTTTATGTTTGAGAAACAAATCAGACATGCATGAATCGTTGGTTCTTCCTGGTGAATGTATTCATTTTATGACAATTTGGTGGTGAGTGGCTTTTACAAAATTTGAATTGTCAGAATGACAGGCAGCACATTTCAAGAGAGACTTTGGACAGCAGTGATTTAATTTTTTTTTTAATTTACGTTTAGATTTCAAAGCAGATACAACATTAAAAATGGCAGTTGCCTTGAAAATCTGCTAAGTAAGCCACAAACAAATTAGCGTTCCTGTATGAAAGAAATTTTGCTATATGGATTTCTATATTTTCATCTTATTTTACTTAATTCTAAGCTAAAACAACAAGAACACAAAGTTTTGCACCCACTTCTTGACATAAAATATAAAAGGCCAATCACATATTAATGTCTTGTTAGTGATGTGTATCCAATGTATGTCAGAAGCTCATTTAGCTTACCTTCTGCACTGAAATCATTTTGTATTTTAACCTTTAGGTCCTTATAATAGGGAGGTCCATTCTAAATGATGTTACTAAACTGTTAAGTAAAATGAAGGCCCTGAGATCTGCATGGAATATGCACGGCTTATCGTGCTGTTACAGGTGTTTGTTTGTTGTGTTTCCCTCCCCACCCATCCCTCACCCTAATTTAGGGACCGATTGTAATGGAACTGCAGACTTACCGCTACCATGGGCACAGCATGAGCGACCCTGGGATCAGGTAATACTCTAGTTTATACACATATCTATTATGGTGTAAAGCACATAGTTTTTACTGCATGTTTTTCACAGTTATTGTTACCAAGTCTTCTGCCAAAATCTAAATTTTGTCTTTGTGTGCCTGTGGTATTGAAACAACAGAATTTACCATAGTTTGGTTTAAAATTTTATTCCTCACATTATCAATGACTTTTCATGTATTTCTTATTTTATGCACCCATTGAAAGGAGCATGTGAAGTATAGTTTAGTATTGATCAGTAACTGAAAAAGTTTGGAATGGTTAGCTTCATGCTCTTAAGGGCACTATATAAATGATTTAGTATGAACAAATACATCATTACCTATATTTTGGCAACATATGCATTTTGTATGAAAATATCAATTCAGTTTACAATTTGAGATTTAGGTTACACTTTGCAAAATGATAAGGCATGGAGACAGGGCCCACTTTGTCACAACCATCTTGACATGAATGGTTTCATTCTCACAGTCGAGGAACAAAAGCCTTAACTTTCTTTTAACAATGGTAAAGGATGTCCTACTGTATACTCTCATCCTGCTCACAGCACAGGCCCACTCAGAAACTCTGGGCAATACACAGAACAAGAATGTGCCGAGAATGTGGGCGACGTACATTGGGTTCCATTTCTAAATGGTAGGTCAGCAGAGCTGTCTTGTCAATGATAACGAGAGAGTGAGTGTAAAACTAAATGAAGGTTTTGTTGTAATGTTACTTTGATTTCTGTTAGGCTTCAATGTTCTGAATCCTCTTTAATTATAGACACTTATGCTATTGAAAAGAAGAGTGACATGTAAATATCAAGGTGGAATAACACTATCTAAGAATACCGTATATGTTTTGACGATCTGGAAATATTGTGTGATTTACATAAAAATATTTCAAACATTTTTGTTGGTAACTGCTTACTTGTGTTAAAGTATATTGGTACAGAAAATGTGTGATCACCATTAGTTAATGAACTGCTGAGGAGATGGCGGCAGTGCAGAGCTCATTAGTGCGGCTCTCAGGCCTGAGTTCAGAGCCCAGCACGTTGCTTTCTGTGTGGACTTCGCATGTTCAGTTGCTGCAGCTTACAGACACACACACACACTTTAATATTTGGGAATATTTAATGGTACTCGTTCAACATGTAACCTCTGTAGTTGATGCAATAGTATTTCAAATGAAATATTTAAAACGTGTGTTCAGTTTTAAATCAAATGACCAAAATTTTACATTCCAGTAAAGTGGATTTTATTCACTATATTCTCTTTATTTTCCATATTTATTCAGCATACTGTATTTTGAATTTGCTGTAGTCATTTTGACCTTAAAGCTGCAAGGCCTACCTTGGCAGCGTTGACTGTAACCAAAAACAAAGGCATTGACAAATTCTGCATGTGAAGGCCTGGCATTGAGCTACTGCAGTATCCCGAAGGTTGCCTGTTTTTCCCATCGCAGCAGTCAACTGAACACCAACTGATGCTAAAAACTCTGGTGTGCCACATGATGTCACTGCCCGCTATGACTGCAAAGCATCACGTGTGCGGCTGTAGCTCCCCAGCTTTCGTTTTAACTTACCGCCACACATTACTCCAAATACAAAGCGTGAAAAATACTCCATCTAATCATCTGGGCATTACTTGTGTTCTGTTCTGTGTATTGTATTGTATTTACTACCCCTCCTTTGAATGGCCTTTTCCAAGATTTCTTCCATTTCTTATTCCCTACAAGGGTTTATTATTATTATTATTTTTTTTTGACTTTTTCCTTGACATCCTAGAGAGTAAAGACTCTGGGGGGGCTGTCAAAAGACAGGGTCTCTTAAAGCCCATTGCGGCATTCCTTGGATGATTTTGGGTTATACAAAAATACATTGCATCTGTGCTAAGGCTCTTTATAGCTCCCTGACATTATGTCGCATGTCAGTGTGCTCACATTCTTTCCATTACATGTCGTGTCCTTATCGTCAAACGATAAAGAAAAGAAAGGAAACTATAAAAAACGGTATATAGAAAGCTAAGGTGATGAGTTATTTCTGCACGTCTCACTGGATTCACTTGTTTTATACGAATATTTATCTGCAAACATACAAAGTTGGGGCAGGGTTTGCCCCACATGGTTTGCATGCCCATATGTCCATCTGCCCAGGAATAACTGGCATCGGAGTTCTTATGGCATGTTGACTTGGGTGGGTATCCTTACAGGAAAACCGAGAAAAAAAACCCTCAAAGGGGTCATTGGAGCAGAACATAGTATTCATTTTCTAAAAGTGTCCATTCAGTACATGCATTTCCTGGTAGTCCATGAATAAAGTGCATACGGTGTCGAGTTCTGCACACAGTGTGGAGCAGGTAAATATGGAGACCTGTAATGTGCTAAAGAAGGGGTGGCACTCTAAGTCAAGTGCATAGGTGGTGGTGGGTCTTGTAGTGTGTGGTTACAGATGGCCATCTGTTTTGCAGTTACCGTACAAGAGAAGAGATTCAGGAAGTGAGGAGTAAGAGCGATCCCATCTCGATGCTCAAGGACCGCATGCTGAACAACAATCTAGCCAGTGTGGAGGAACTAAAGGTTTGATATGTATTTTTTTTTTCTTTAAATTTAGAGATCCCCATTTTAATAGCAGTGCTGATCTTTATTTTGTATGTGATGTACTGATTCAGCTGCCGTTCAATGCTGTCTGCGTGATTTATATTAGTGCTACACCCTCCATTTTCAGTTCAGTTTTATGAAGTGCACTTTCACTTAGGAGTAATTCTAAATAAAATATGATAAAGTGTACTATTAGGACACAATGATGATAATCCAGTATCAACAGAGGACCATCAGGCAGTGCTGTATATGCAGGGTGTCATGTCAGCTGCAGTTGATGCTGTAACTTTAGAAAAGACCAAGTGTCACCAGGGCCTGAGTCGTCTTAGTGTCATGTCTGGTTTTTGTTAATTTTTCAAGTTGGATAGACTTGTGTGTAGTTTGGGGCGTGTGAGGGTATGTTTCATTTAAACTATGTAAATGAATTGTTAACTGCATTTATATTTAAAACCAGCACAAGTCATTTTTTTTGTTTAAATACACAATGTATATTTTCATTTAAACAGTACACACCACTTCACATAGTAGCCTACAGAATATGCAATCATTACTACTTGAGGGAGCTGTGATTCAGTTTTAAAACTGTTGCTCAAAAAAAAAAAAAAGTCAAACCCAAAAACAATTATTACACTCAAAAATAGGCAATCTATGGCCGCCTCAGCAGCAGCGCTAACGTACGTGTGCTGTGCTAAAGTAATGGGCCTTCAGTGATGTTTAAATTCTCCTGAGATCGGCACACAGATTGATGTCGAGTTTCTTGGCGTGAGGCCTACACGTTGTGGGCACAGTGAATGCCATGCAGTGCCATATATTCTTTGCAGTGGCCTTTTATAACTTTATACTCGAGAAGGAAGATTTTTCAAATTAATGTGTAAACTTCATTGGAAGCCAGTGAGGTGTTGTAACCTAGTTGGACTTCTCAGCCTGAGCTCTGCTCCCTGCTGCTGTGCTTTGATTGACCTGCAGGGCAGCAACGCGTTACGGGCGTCAGTGTGACATGCGGCAGAGCAGTGAATGAGCTTTTCAAGATGCTTAAGAATCACTCAAAAAAGATGGAGAAAGCTGAAGCCTGCTGTTTTTTTTCCATATCTGTACAAAGAATAATTTAAATTTCTCTAAAGTCCTAACTTTGCCAGACAGCTTAGCACATATGTGAAAAGTGCAGGTCCTCTAAAGAAGACTCAACATGAAGGTGGATTCTTGATTTGTTTAAATGTATAAAAGTATGCTTGACTGTAATTAAAGATTAGTGTTGTCTCTGTAAAAGACCCTGCCAGGTACAGTGCACACTGGCTGACATCACACAAACACTCTGAAAGAACTTAAACAGACCATTAGGACCTTAACTACAGTATTGAGATCCATGTCTGCACATTCAAGCTGCTGTTTCATGAAGTCTGGATGAAGACAGGGCCCTGTCGCTTGAGGGGAATCGTCTGTCTGTTCACATGAAGCACATGCCCAAGTAAAATAAAAATCAAAAAAGAGGAAAGAAATGATGAGACGGCGACCTTTGACTTTTGGTAACTGATGACGTCGGGTTTTCTGCACCCCCTTAATCTGTCATGTGTGCTGTTTAGAACTGTGGGTGTTCACTTTGGTTCTTTTATATCGACTGACTGTAATTTAAAAGGACATTTGGTGTAGGCATCTTCATGAAAAGACATTAAATATTTTTCATCCTTCAGAGCAAAACTCTGGTTTTAACAAGTAAAAATTTTCCTCATTTATTTTCAAAACCAAAAAGAGAAATACCCACAGTGAAAAGTGCCCAGATTCCCTGTACGTATTCTCATCTCCAAACAGAGTAAATCAGACTGTGATTTCAAAGTTTAGTGCCGTCTAGTGAGCTGAATATGACTGCAAATGCCAGCTTTAACAGCAGCTGTTCTGATTTTTTAATACTAGAAGAAAGTTACATAGTGTCTGAGTAGTTTAACATGCCATAAGTAAGAGAATTGTAGAGTGTCATTGTTGAACCAGATGAGAGCCATTTCCAGTGCGTTGTCTTCTCTTGTAGTCCTCGCCGTAATGCGAGTCAAGCCCAAGACTGAACTTCTCAAATCTGTTTTTCTGCTTTAGGAGATTGATGTTGAAGTGAGGAAGGAGATTGAAGAGGCTGCTCAGTTTGCAACTACAGACCCCGAGCCCCCACTTGAAGAACTGTGCAACCATATTTTCTATAATGAGCAGCCAATGGAAGTCCGTGGCACCAACCCTTGGATGAAACTGAAATCCATCAGCTAAAGAGAAAGACGGTCTGTTACTCCGATTAAGTGTTCATTCATGCCTTGGTGTCGGCCATCACGTCTTTACACATGAAAACCTTATGATACAGCCTGACATGAATTGGCTGAACTTATTTTAGGAGAATTTTTAAAAGACATTGTTGCCCTTAAACATGCCACTGTCCTGTTAAGATGCCATGCGTTTTACATTGTTCAACAGATTTTCCTCTGATCACGCCCAGAGGAGACCACCCAGCCTGGAGTTTTGTTACCCTAAAATAAAAACTGTGGATTTATTTTTCTTTCCCTTAATATACAGTGTACTGTGTTTGCTTTGATCCTAGGAAATGGTACATGTTGTTCGGCTTTCTGCAAAGTGAGAAAGAGCTGCTTGTGTGGAGGACCCCCTGAGAGGCTGCCATTTCAAGTGGGAGAGGGGACGAGGTTTGTCTCATAGTCTGAATGACAAACTGATCTCTCTAAAAGGAATGAGCACACATGTTGCATTTGACACTTTATTACAGTCCTAGGCAGTTTGGTTGGTTTTAATTCACAAAGCAGTAGCAGACAAAGTACATCACATTCTGACAAAGAAGGTGTTTAATATTCACAAATACGAGTGTGCGGTCTAAATGCTGTAGCTGGAAAAGAAAAGAAAGGACATGTAAGCTTTCAAGAGTACATCTGAAATAAAAATTTAAGTTAGATGACATGATAAAAAGTGGAGCCAAACATGAGATGGGACATCTGGAATTTTCATTGATTTTCTCTGGGGATGAATGCGGAATGAGTCGAGTTTTTAAATATACACAGGATTGTGTTTTCCAATTAAAAGAACTAATAAAATGGCTTTAGTGTGGTTTTAAATTTTTACATTTTTTTTATAACCATCCTTTTGGGCAAGAAGGTACAAATGGAAAAGGATTAGTGTTTCCAGGCATGAATCCTAAAATGAGAAAAAATCATTTAAAAAGAGCTTGATAATTTTTATTAAATTTATAAATAAATGTGCTGTCAACTCATCTTGAGCTATAAAGTGCTGTGTGTGTCAGTGAACAGCAGGTGGCAGTAACGTCCCACTGCCTTCTAGTTTTACTTGTCACCCTGACTGACTTTGGTGGTCAGATTTGTTACATGTATGCTAGCAATCATGTTTTTGGCATTAAGACAGCTTATCATCTAAAAGACAACAACATTATTAAACAGTTGATCAAAGGCTATGGAAAAAAAAATTGTTTGCATAATTCTATCAACAACAATGCAAAGTGGGAAGCTTTGTTTCTTCATAATTGGCATTCCATCAAATTGCAGGAACTGGCCATTTGCTTGCAGACTGTTTGTAAATGGCACCTTATTCTGGGAAGGTTTTTCACCAGCCGTTGTAATTTGTACACTGAAGTCAGTTTGAAGTATTGGTCTTCCCACACTTACTCCACAAACCCCGAGGCTGAAAAAGTAGAAGAGCTTGTGGCAAACTCAGTGGGCAGAATGGTGGGATCTGAAAGGGTAAGATGTCCACTTCTTGAACTGGAGACTTGGCCTCACCGTGACGTGTGTGTGTGTGTGCACACAGTCTACGTCAGTCAATGACAGGCACGTGGAAATCATGAAAAGAAGCAAGAGATGTGAACATCGGCCACCATTGGCTTGTAGCTGGTGGCAGCAGGCAGCCGACTCCTAGCCGAAACAGTTGCTAAGTTGATTAGTCAGAACTATTAACGAATAATGGAACCAGATTTTTTTCTTTAAAACAACTACCGGTATTCTGTCTGAACCCCCCAATGTTTGTTTTGTTGTTTGCAAGACGTACAGATAATGTAATGTGATGAGAATTACAGTAAACGCTGACTGACGTTCCACTCGTTTCTCGACTCTGGCACGGGATACTGTAGAAACTGAATGATGAAAATGTCAGGCCGTGTAGTTGAGTGAGGACAAGATGAACACGAGAATGCAAATTTGTGTACTCGCCCAAACAGTAGCAGTAATCGCCATCAGTGCTTTTTTATGACATCAGCACAAGTTATTAAAAAAAGAACACTTGGGTAACATTAATAAAAAAAAGTCTAAATAAAGAAAAGCTTAAGTTTTTAATACTTTACAGTTCTTACTGAGACACTTAGATGAAACACTGAATTGTCTGATAACACAAACAGTAACCCCACAAGCAGAGCAGAGCACAGCGTGATGGTGGTAATGGCAGCTCCTTCACTTCAGTGCCAAGACTCTTAAGGCCACAGCTGACCAGCTGGAGAGATCAATGAAAAGCATTTAAGAAGGCCTGTTGTGCTTCAGCAGTATTTGCCATTTTAGCATTTCAAATCATCTCTGCATGAAACCAAAAAATAGGCCATTTAATAAAAAACGGTGAGCAAGTAAAACAAATTGGCTGAGATGGCAAATTCTAAAGAAGCCGTCATGGCGGCTGTTGTTTTTCTTTTTAAAGCTATACAGTGAAGGTGTCTATAGAGCCAGCTTGTTTCATTCAGCCACAACTCAATGGCTTGACTTGCAATTTCAAGGAGTTGTACATTTTGGAACATAAAGGGAGAATGAAAGCGACAAGAAAATAAGATGGGACGAGAGCGTCGTGAGGCACAGCGGGTCTCATTCTACAGAATCGACAAGGCACATTTAAACGTTCAGAGAGCACTTCTGGTGCTTTTTGGTCTTCCATCCTGCTGACAGCAGCGCAGGCCAGTATGTATCTTATTAAATGTCCAGATTCTTGGCCATCTGCTGTTTTCGGAGTTCTTTGCTTCTGTGTTTCTGCACAGCTCGCCATATTTTGCACAGAATTCCTCCCCTGTCAAAAAGTGAGACGGAAGTTCAGTTACTTATTGGGTAACCCATTTTGGGCTGTCACTTTATATTAAACTCCTAATTCAACACACACGATTGTAGACAAACTGAGAAGCCCAAACTCCGTTGAGGCCCAATCACCAATAAGAAGGACTTCCTAAAACCAAGCAGCAGTGCCATCCGGTGAAAGGCCATTTAATTGGATATTTTCGAACATCTTAGAAATGAATTCTAGGCAATCCAGTAAATGCACAGTTCTGGGACAGTGCTCATAGTTCTTCCTGAATATGCTTATAAAACTGGGCCGACGGTCACCAACTGTGTACTTGGCATGAACTCCTTAAAGTCCAGGGAATGAAATGTACTTTATATGGTGTTAAATCTTTCAAAAATGGCATAAGAGGTGACAAATGATAAAGAAATGCCAGTAGCCTTCTACCAGTGAGGCAGACAGCTAAACACCACTGGAGTGATTTTAATATAGGGATAAATAGGGAACGTCAGGAAAAGCTCCTCAGTTTGGTGGGCTTGAACACTCTGACGAAGAAGAGGAACAACGGCCAGCAGCGTAAGACTAAAGACTTCTGTTAAAGCACTTGCAACAAACAGCAGCTCAGCAGGCCAGATCGTCGTCGTTATTTGCTTCCTTTAGTCGAATCCGTCGTGTTTTATTCAGTTTTTGACTTTGTGGTGCTTTTTGTTTTGACTGCACTTAAACACGTTGTTAACATTAATGGAACAGTTTGAAAAGTGAGCTGTGAATACTTTCTACAGCCACTGCAGTGTAAAATAAAAAATCCTCAAAGCAAAGCTTATATCACTCGTACATCATTAAAAGTCTGAACTAATAATTAAGTTTAAAATATTTAAATGGCAATTGTTTTCCCAAATTTATGCAAAGAGATTACTAAATAAAAGGGCTTATGCATTTATTTGCAAAGAGTACAATAACATCATGGTTCTCGGGCCTTTTATGATCCATTTATAACTCGCTCCAGGATGTTTAAATAATTCTGCGAGGTGAAACCTGCAGGTCTACTGATTTACAGACAGACAACTCAGTCAGACGGAGAGGGACGGGAGTGGAAATAAAAAGCCGTCTCTGAATGGGAGAAGGCCTCACCTCAGCCGCAGGTATCGCAAGTCCTCCTTAGTCACCTCATTGAGCACATCGTGGAGTGTGTAGTCCTCAGCAACAAACTGACGTGAAATGAAAAAAGAAATGAGAATCACTCTTGTAACATTTCCTGGTCAGTTTCCAACATTTGCCAAAACTTCCTTTTCCTTTAAAATGACAAAATATCGGGAGAACACTGAACATAATTCTGCAGCACATTTACACTTCAGTGCTCATACGGTAGCTGCCAAATTTCTATATAAGGACAAATACATTTAATTTATTGTAACACAAAGAAATTCTTCAATATATGAAAAAAAATATATAAAAAAGTGAAGCACTGCATTTTAGGAGCAGAAAAAAAATCTTTAAACAAGATCTAAACCAACGAGAAGCAAAGCAGTGAAGCGCAATGAGAACTCGGAGTACGGCCAAGTGACCCCATTGAAATGCGTAAGAAATGGGGGGTGAGCACTGGCGGAGAAGGCCGAGGAGGAGCCCCCCAGCATTCAACTACTCTTTGAGCTGAGCAACAAGCACAGACGTTAGGCGATCGGCAGCAATTCGATAAAAGGATTCTGGCAACAAATGCAGCCATTTCTCTGTTGTAACCAGAATGTATCCTTAAGATTTACGTTTGGTCACTTTATCCTCCATAGTCCCAAAACGGAATATTGCTGTTCTGTAACAGGGCAGGTAAGCTGGTGACTGCCATCGTTCAGATCTGGTTTCCGAGAAACAAGAGAGTAACTCTAGACAGCCAGAGAGATGGAGGTGATGGGGGCACTTGTGTGGCATTCTGAGGTGGGCAAGATGCCTCCCAGGTGCAGTAGGCAGAGTTCAAGTCTCCTCTAGTTATGCCCTTGGGCGACTGCACATTTCTAACTCTTTTTAATTTGTGTTCTTGATGTGATCTTCTCTCTTTTCGTCGGTATCTCTGTATCAAAAAAGCACAATCTTGGTTTGGTTTATTTGTTGTTTATGCACAGACTTAAAATCTGACACACTGGTAACTTCTCACTGTAAGTCACTTTTGACAAAACAAAAGCTGCGAAACTTGGTCACAATCTCACAATTTACTTAAATATTATAATGAATCGGGGTTATTAATCGTAGTTAGTCAAGACACAATCATTTTTACCCACTGTAAATATATCGAGAAATCTTCTTCTATAATACGCTACCGCGGGTATCTGTTTGTCTGTCCAGGATTTTAAATCACCTGTAGCTCGCAAACCATTTGAACTATTGACCTGAAATTTGGTACACAAATACTACGTGATGTCTACTATCCGCTTTCATGATTGACCTCCAAGGTTATTCCTCTTTTTGTTTTTATTTTATCTTATTGTACAATCAACTCTCAGCAGCAGCCAGCAGGGCGGCCGTGAGGCACATGCGTATGGGCGCCGTTCTCATTCCTTACCACCTTCACCGTCACTTCCTTGAGGCAGATTGAAAACTTAAGTGCCAGCTTAAGTGAAAAATTAAGAAAAACATACTAAGTAATTGCAACACAAACACTGACTTAATTAGTTTTAATGCGAAAAGATGCCAACGAAATAAGAAAAGCAGTGGGCCGCTAGGGTGGAGAAAAGAAGAGCTGCTCAGGAAGTAGCAAGCGCATCAACCTCTGAGCACATGAATGCTAAACAGAGACAGAGAAAATGGATGAATGTGCAAGTCAAGTGTATTCACTGTACGCTATCATTCAGTGCACCGTTACTGGTTTGGAAATAATACATAAACAGAATCAGGAACAAATGTTACAGTTTCAATAAGAACATGTCGTACAAAATACTAACCTGTGGGCTATTGTTTACCAAGATATCTGAACACAATTCTTGCCCATTACATTCATTTTATTTATTTAATTTTTTCCTTAAATGTTTCTCTCACTGTTTTTTGTCACCCAGGCTTGTGCCACATTACCACAAGAGATACTTATTGCAATTTGATGTTTTTTGCACTAGAAAGAAAAAACAAGAATGCTGTACAAATAGAAAGTACTTATAATACAAATTTAGGCAAAATAATGCTTGGTAATACAGTAAATATTTTGTAATGACTTTTAAACTTGTCACTTTTTTATTTTAATTTGCCCTGGCAAAGGCAGGAAATACCACTAGTTTTGTCAATAAATAGGTCACATTTTTGTGACATTTTGCCTTCATTTGTGGGTACGTTCTGTTGCCGTGAGAGAGCCCCTCTGGTCACAAACCTCAGAATCATATTCAGTGTGATGGCTCATTTAAATTTACTAGTCTCTGAAAGGTGTTCCTGAATATTTATTACTCTTTACAGTTTTACTATTTGTGAAAAGACCTTGGACAACCGCAACACTGGAGACTTTATTAACAGATCAACAAATACTGGACAAACGTGATGCCTTACTAAAGAAGGTACTGAAAATGGTAAGCAAAGTCAAAGAAGGTTTCACCCAGAAAGCAAGAAAGAAGTTCAAGTCAAGTGCCATGAAGGCGTATTCGCCAGAACAAAAGGAGAACCCAACCTGTTCAGGCGTTGTGTGATAATTTGCTAGGCTAGCAGAGAAAACCAATGGTGGTTCTGTGCTACTTCACTGCCAGCTGCCTGAAGTGAGCTGAAAGACACGCAGGTTTCATTTCTCAGTAAGCAGTGAACACCCCACGCACAGCGCACATCCATTATAGAGTGTCTTTTGATTTAAGATTGAAAAAGTGGTGAAAATATGACATTTATAGCAATGTGGATGTTTAATGTGTTCCTGCATTGTTTTACACCTCTGAACACGATTCGTGTTAATATACTTGAGGGTCTGTGTCACATGATGCTCCTCTTATGCACATAGAAGATGAATGTTAATGTCATCTCAACTTTTGGTAAACCTATAATGCCAAACAGAAATTCCGTCAGCCTATTAGCTGTACACAAAAGAAAAGGCATGCCAACATTTTTAAAGTGCTAATGCTTTTGAGATAAGACAGAAAATGCCCCAATTGCTGCTAAAACAGCCAAAGACAGCAGCAGCACATAAATGCATTTAGCTTTGGTATAAAATGGGACTTTCACAGAAATTCACAGGATGTTTTAGACAGCGCTGGAAAAATAGCTGCTAACCTTTTCAATTGTGTCCATGTCTGCTCCTTGATCTTTCAGCCAGGTCACCAACTCTTTGTCCATTTCCTGCTCTGCAGGTATATGAAATATGGAAGGTGGGGGGATATCTATTAAAAAAGGACACAATGACAGCTTACTATAACATCTACATAATAGGTTATTTTTTTTAATGTAACTTGACAGTGAGGTGCTCTACTGATTAAATTTACTATTCTTTCATCGATACCAAGATCAAAAACATGAACTTAATTCTAGGAGAGCTGGTCTGATTTAAAAATGTTTGCTCACAGCACATGTATGAAGCCACGATAAAACACTGCTTAAGAAATCTGCAGGAAATTAAAGTCTTAAGAGTGATAAAGCAACATTTTATAACCCATTATTCTCTACAAGGAAACAAGAAAACACACAATAATAAAGTACCGTAAGTACTTGAGTCGAGTCTTGAAACCCAAAAAGTCGATCATAAAATCAGACCCAGACTTCTACAGCCGTTCAAAAATGCAACACTTCATTTTTTTAAATTTTTTTTTATATCTTCATGCCTCCTCCAATCTCTCACCGGTTTCTCAGACACATTGAATTTCTCTTGCTACTTCAATGACTTTTAATTTAAAACCAGCTTCATATTTGCTTCTTATCGAATGCTCCATCGTAGATAAGGGGTGCTCTTATGATAAACGTGTATGAGGGTGTGAGATACAAAAAACACAAAACAGTGCAAACGTTGCTTCGGAATAGTTCAGGTATTACCGTGTGGTCACGTAGGCACAAAAGAGAGAAAAAAGGCCGTGTGCTCCGTGGTTACTCTCTCAGGTGGGTGTTAGCATATCAGAATCTCTTGTACAAACAGCGCGAGTTTTCCGTGTTCGACTTATACAACCGAAATTATAAAATAC
Source organism: Polypterus senegalus (assembly GCF_016835505.1). Classification (NCBI taxonomy): domain Eukaryota; kingdom Metazoa; phylum Chordata; class Cladistia; order Polypteriformes; family Polypteridae; genus Polypterus; species Polypterus senegalus. Next base: position 269,312,353 of record NC_053155.1, read on the forward strand.
CAGAAATTATATGATAAAGTTCCTGACTTATCTGTGGGGGAACTTATCCATGAGTATATACGGTGTGTATTTTATTTATATATGCCTTAACTTAGCAATAACAAAGTTTAATCCTTTATAACAAATTGATACTCAAATTTTATAGTTACCATAATGCCATAGTTTGTTTTTTTGATAACTGTTATTTTTCAAATATACAATATATACACATATCAATTCAAATACAGAAGGCCTCATCCTAGTCACCTATTTATATTTTTTGTCACTGGGCCACATGGCGGTTGCTGCTGCTGTCTTACAGATTTATTTTCTCAGGTTCAAACCCGGCACCCCACTGGTGTCTGTGAGCACATTGCACATTCTTCCTAAGTCTTCATGTCTCTGTTTTCTCCTCCCATGTCCCCAATCAACCCTGCAGTGGTTAACTGACCACAAAATCAAAGTTCTGCCATGGCCATCTCTGTCCCCTGAGTGAGCTGAAGAGGAGAGGGCCTAGGACCCTGGATGATCAGGAGAGATTATGTAAAGAATGGTCTCTGATGCCAGGCTCTGTATTCTCCAACCTGACAAAAGGTTACAAGGGAAGACTCTGTGCTGTTATACTGGCAAAGGGAGATTGTTCAAAGTAGTAAATGCAGGTGGTGCTAACAATTGGGGCATATTTCTTGATGAGGGCTTTTTTCAATTAAAAGTCAGATGTTTCCAATTTTTTCAGTGCAAGATGACGGTTCTTCAGCAAACAGGGATTTTTATTAACCCTTCTTACTAATTTTTACAGGAGGGCACTGTATATTTACACACATATATACACACACATGCACACAGCACACATCATATACCCACCAACAGTAAATTGAATATATAAACATAAGTAAGTTTGAAGAGAGCGAGAGGTTATTTCAGGAGTAACACTTCTTATACAGTAAAATCTCCACCAGTGCATCTTCAGAACCAACTTACAATTCAAGGTCACAGGTTGCTAGAACTTTTACAGCAGAAAACAGGAATATTTCAGATTAAATGCTTTGACCATGGTAAAGAAGCTACTGTGTATAAAGGAGAGTTGTGTCATTTATAAAAAGAAATTGTTGTATGGGAGTAGCCTTTTCCTACTGCTGTTTTATCCAGTATAAGTATTTTACCATTTCTTCCATTACTAGTAACAAAGGGTTTTTCAACTTATTCACTCACCATTGAGCTGCAAAGATTCATCAGTTAACCGAATATAAAATATGGGAGGAGGCTGAAGAGCCCTAGGAGGAGAACCTGCCAAGTTCATACTGTGAATGAGTAGGAATCAAAGCAACCCAAAGCACTGACCATGTGTCTGACTAAGCCATCCCACTGTATTCCACTTTTTGTTTTTTAAATTTCTTTGCTTTGCTAACATTAAAGTGAAATTATTCAACCAAATGCTGTACCGTACACATTACATTTTATATTTACTGTACCTACACTTCTACACTTTAAAAGCTGCCTGCTTCATGTTACAAAATGTTTGCTTTTTAGCGTTACATAACAAAGTTACCAATGGGTTTGGAGCTGATCCTAATGAGTTCCATATCCTGACTTCGCTGTTGTAGTGTCTGCCGAAGGAGCTGCTGATACTCTTTCTCCTTCTGAACTAGATCTTCTAGTAGCCTAAATGAAAGAAGTAAATGAAATGCATAAAACAAACAGAAATTCAAATATATCAAAACCAGTAAAACATGAAATGAAAAATTGCAGTGTCATTATAAATTTAGGACTTAATAATAACTGTAGGTTAGTGAATTACAGACTGTACTAAATATTATCAGTATAGCCAGGAATACAAAAACATCAAAAAGGTCTTGATCAATGTTTAAAGCACAATCTGTTATACATACTTCATTACACGCTGTACCATGGGAGGCAAGTGGAGAATTGAGAGGTAGGCCAAAACACGCCTGTCAAATCTTCACAACAGAAAATGACAGATTAATATTGAAGAAAAAATAAAGAAAGAATGGCTTTACTGTTATGGATTTCAGTCAACAAGAAACAGCAGTTTACACTTTACAATCATCACACACATATATGTACTGTACTAAGAGAACTGCTTAAACTAAAAAGTAATGCTAGCAGTAAAAATGCTGTGCACGCAGTCTTTCAGTAGCTTGATACGTAGAAGCCAAGGAATGCCAAGGACAAAACTCACACATGGCATTAACATTAAGGTGAGTTTGAAGGCCACATAGGCCTTGTAGTCCTCAAAGAACTGAGTTCATTAGGTAGGTTCTAAAATAGTCTCAGTCAATTTCATAAATACCCAATTCATATATATATATACATATAGACAGTTTGCAATTTCCAATTAACATAACCTGAATAAATAAAAAATTTTGTAGTTTAATTCATTCTTTGCATGAGCATGTCTGGCCATAGCCATTTTTTATGAAATGGGACTTGCAAAGCTAATCAGTTATGAAAAGGGTTAGGGAATTACACAAGTGAAAGTCAAACTTTATTACACCATGTGACCATTAAGGAAGAGGAGAAAAAAAGTAAAGTTAGCAAAATACACAAGTTGATGTATCGTATATACTCGAATATAAGCCGAGTTTTTCAGCACCCAAAATGTGCTGAAAAACGTCACCCTCGGCTTATATTCGAGTCAGGTCTTGCTGCCCCCGCCAAACCGCACGTGTTCAGTCTCTCCCTGTGCAACAAGAAAGAGAGAGACACACACAGACACACGCAAGAGAGAGACACACACAGGCACGCACACGTGAGACAAGGGGACACACACACACACACACGCACACGAGAGAGAGAGAGAGAGAGACAGCTGGCCGCATAAGGCTGAGAAGACAGTTAAAGAATGCACCATGCTTGTTTTTAAAGAGACAATTTTAACCTTGTATTTAATGAAGACTTTTTTCTTTTGGATTTTAACCTCCACTTCACTTCTGTTTACAGTGATCGGTTCGTAGCATGCTTTGTTGCAATGTTACTTTTCTTGGTGGTTTATTAAATTACGGATTTTTCAAATGTTAATTTTTTCCCTGTGCTTAAAACTCTTTAAAAAAAGTGCTTTTAGCGACTGGTTTGTAGCGCTACAGCGCAAACTCTTGCAGTGTTAGTTTTCTCTGTTGTTCAAGGTTTTTATATTTAGTTTACTATTACACTGTGCATTCTATGGTATATTTAACTATACTTGTGCTTAAAAAATCTTTACACAAATATTTTTACACACAGTTCGTACGGTCTGGAACGGATTAATTGTACTTACATTCAGTCCTATCAGGAAAATTACTTTGTGTCCACTGTACCTGGTTTGGTCTGCGGGCGGTAGAAGAACTGCTGTGGGCTCTGTGTGATGCTGTGCAGCCTCTGTGAGACTCATTCCCGGAAGTGTGCTCAATTAATGAGCTGATGTCTTAATTAATGTACAGTAATTGTATTGGTATTTATTTTGATTATTGAAACTTACCAGTAGCTGCTGCATTTCCCACCCTAGGCTTATACTCGAGTCAATATGTTTTTCCAGTTTTTGTAGGTAAAATTAGGTACCTCGGCTTATATTCGGGTCGGCTTATACTCACGTATATACGGTAACCGCCTTCAAGGAAATATTGAAACAGTAAAGTAATTTATAGTTGAGCTCGAGAGAGCCTTTCTTGGTTTTAAGATAGACATGTTTGCAGATTTGCTAATGTTTTTCAATGGGAGATTTTAAACTTTCAAAAATTTATACAGGGTGGTCTGTTCAAGATATCTCAATGAATTTCCTTTGAAAAATGAGGGTGCCATATTTCAACAAAACTGGTCCACTAGGGGCCAAGTTGTTTCATGTCGACAGACAGACATTTAAACATACCTAAAAAAAAAAAGACATTTTCCCTCATACAGATTCTCAAACATACTGTACAGGGTGCGCACAAAGTCCATATACCCCTATCTTTTGGAGGATATTGAAAGCTAAAAGTTACCTCTTAGGAATCCAAAACATCTGTATGGGTTCCTCCAAGATCTCTGCATAGCCGAATGTGCCGCCACGTTGTCCTGCTCATGTTCTGCAACATTTGCAGGGTTACTTTCTGGAACACTGCGCGAACCGCATGTTTCAGTTCATCGTTCAATGAATAACTGCGCTTCCACACGTCTTCTTTGATAAATCCCCAGAGTGCATTATCTGGAGTTGTGAGATCAGGGCTTCTCGGAGGCCACGGAAGAGGAGCGGGATTGTTGTTTGATCCTCATCCAATCCAACGATTCCCAAAAAACTTTGTTGAGGCGATCACGCACGGCGATTGCGAAATGGGCAGGTGCCCCGTCTTGTTGAAACCAAACACTGTCAACGATGCCCTGGTTTCTCAGTTGTGCAATGAGCCAGCCATTTAGCATTTCCAGATAACTGATTTGGTTAACACAACCATCAAAAGAAATAAGGGCCAAACAAATGCTGTGCTGTCATTCCGGCCCAGATCATCACGTGTGGTGGGTTATGCTTAATTTCTTAAAAGAAATGTGGACTTTCTTTTCCCCAGAAAAACACGTTTCGATTTCGGGAGCTGTGATAAATCGCGCACTCGTCAGAGAACATAACCTTTTCCTTCTCAGCATTTGTGGGAAATTGGTGCAGCATCAGATCACAAGCTTCCTGATGTCTGTCCAAGCCAGCATCCAAATGCTCCGCAATCGTGAAAACACTTGTGTCACCCATCATTTCATCTTGGAACGACTGCCATGTTGTTGCGATTTCTTGAGCAGCATAAGTGTCAGCACCAGACAGGATGTTGGAAACACACCTCGAAATACCGGGAAGACTTGGGCTGATGTCCACAGGAACCAAATTGTCATGGTTATTCCTGTAAATGCTCCTAAATATAGGGGTATATGGACTTTGTGCGCACCCTGTACAGTATATACCAGAAACTACTTGGTCATTCTTAGCAGTCAGTAATACTGTCATGCTGTCCGTGCGGCATGGGTAAAAAAAACTGGTCCACGACAAAGATATCCGTCAGGAAGCCTTTAATAATTAACTAAATGTTATTCAGAATTATTCAGCAATACACTTGCATTGCATTTAATGAAAAAGATGCTGCTTAACAGTTTGCTGCTCTAGTTCAGAGTACAGAGCGCTTTTAGTGTGCGTCCATACACCAAGCCTGTGAGCAAACAACGACCAAAAAAACCGTGCGCTTTTACTGTGCATAACAACCAAGATAACTCACCACAAGTCAAAGTCCCTGAACATTAGAGGTGTTAAAAACAACAGCCCTGAACTTTTTCTGCTCACTACAATACTTTTACTAAGTGTAACATGTTCATTTTGTTTAAAATAACAAAATATAAAACTTCTACAGGTATTAGAAGTTTGATTTATACCAAAAAGCTAAACATGTAATTTTCATGTAAATGGAATGATCTTTAGCATCTTGTGCTTCAATCTCAAAAGTACAGTACTGTATATGTCTTTGTATAATGTGCTGCACAGTAGACGTAAAACATTTTGGCATTGTATATTAAACATTTTGGTAAATAAGGTTGTGTACTTAACATCTACATACTGTAGGTACAAAATTTTATTTGACAGCAACCTGAACAATACTGACAAAATATAGCTTCCGCTACATTTACATTTTCAATAAAATTGCTTTAAAATAATAAGAGACATAACAAAAGGCATTAATGATACCACATTTCTTATGCAGATGAAGTACGTCGATGTCAGCTAAGCTATTTTGTGTTTCATTTCACACAGAAAAGCAACATGGTCCTAAGTTATCAATGAATTCAATTATACCTGTATATGCTGAGATATGTGGGTATGTGAGATCAGTGGAGTGAATTACCAAGATGATGTCCCTCAAATATTAGAATGTAACCTACTTTCACTTGCAAAAATTTGTTTAAAAATTCCCAGAAAAGAAATTTATACATACTGCATACACAGTGTACACAATATATTATATAGTACTTGCCAAATAATACAAATATATATTATATATATATATCCTGTCTCGTATTGGGTCCAGAGTTGCACAAACAAAACTAAAATGGCTCTTTAAAAGCGCTCTTTATTATTTCGCTTATAAAAATAATCCTTGGAGTCTTTCAAAGCAAAAAGTCAAGCTTAATTAATTTTCAAAGGAATTCAAGTCAGTTTATGATTTCCTGAAATTGAAAGAATTCAAACGCTTCCTGCAAAGGGATGTGGGTGCACAATGCAGTCTAAGAGGCAAGCATCTGAAATGGGCAAAGTCATTTGCATCAGACAATCAATCCCATTTTTATCACCATGAGATAAGAGACCAAGACCATATATACAATGTTGTGTGTGTTCTTTTAATATAAAAATTAATTATTAATGTTATAATCAATATGGCTTCACTGTAAATGTGCATGCAGTAAAAGAAGAAGAAAACAGTGTGTCTGTGATATGGTCGTGTCTTGTTTTTTTTGGTTTGAGTGCGGTTTGCTTTTTTTTTTTTCTTTCCTTCATATATGCATTGACTTATCTTCAGGTTGACAAGGTCAGCAGTTAAATATCTAAAGAAAATAGTTTACTTTGACATTGGAAATCTATTGTTACAGTATAAGAGTCCATCCATCCATTATCCAACCCGCTATATCCTAACTACAGGGTCACGGGGGTCTGCTGGTGCCAATCTTAGCCAACACAGGGCACAAGGCAGGAAACAAACCCTGGGCTGGGCGCTAGCCCACCGCAGTCCAGTATAAGAGTTCACATTAAAAAAGCTTTTGTCATGCAGAAAATTACGATGACTTTCAAGGTGATTGGCTACTTTTTCATGCCAACGTACCATTTTATTTAAAAAAATGTATCAGTAAAAAGCAAGTTTTGTTACATTTATTTAACAGCCAAATAACAACTGTGCAAAAACAGCCACCAGTTGCTCCAAAGAACAGTTTAACTGAAAGCTCCAGACACCTGATCTGAGTCACTGAAATTTTATTATGATTTGAGCCCACTGATTTACCTGTTGGTTTCTTGTTTAAGTTTGCCAAGCTGCATCCCCAGTGGATGCTGTGGACGTTGGGGCTCCTGGGATATCACTGAACTCAACGTGCTAACACCTGACGTGAGTACTGGATCTTCTGCCGTATTTTGTTCAGCTGGCTGGAACTCATTGTCTTCCTCCACTTCATCTGCATCCTTGTCCACCCCTTCACTCTCTGAAGCTGGGCCAAAATGAGTCTGAAGCTCTAGAAGTTCGAACACAAAGGTTTAAGCTGAAAGTAAATAAATGGAAGGCTAGATATTGCATTAATGATATGCACATTTTTTGAGACTGTATGTCACCAAAAGATTGAGCCATATACAATAAGTTGGTTACAGAAATACATTTCTCTTCAGTTTAATCATTGAATTCAATGATCTAGTCAACTTAAGGTGTAAACACTACATCATCTGGTAAAATAAAATATATTTTAATAAAGCAGAATAAACATAACTTCACTAATTCTTGTACTAAAAAAGCTCCTATTCATAGTTTTTCCTGTCCAACTGCCTTGTCACTGGAAACCAATGTAAGACAGCCTACTGAAGACAATTCCTTTGACAATGGATGCTACTGAATTCATTTTTCAACTAACTTCCATTGAATTAATTTTTAAACTAACTTATCAGTTTTAACCAGTAGTTATAAACTCGCTAGATACATTTTAATTTATTACCATTCTCATTAGATTTTAGCCCTTAAGGTTACAAGACACCCCTTTCATCACAAAATTCTCAATATTAGAGAATAGTTGCAGTATTTTACTATAAACCTAAACTCAGCCCTAAAGGTTAATTAATTAATATATAAGCAGTTAATATATACTTTTGATACAGTTTATCTGATTACTGTAAACGTCTCCTACCAATTATCTGAAGTAAGATTTTTTAATATACGTATATATTTTAGCAGTCTCTAAAAAACCATATGGCTGGATGCTGTCAGGACAGAGGCCGGTCCCCCACAAAACTTCACTGAATGTAAAAACTGAACTAAACAAAAGTAAGTTAAACACTGTAAAGTAAAGAAAAATGACACATGAAACACTTTTATGAATAGAGAGAGAAAAATATTAGTAAAATAATAATTTGCTAATATCTATGTTAACCATAATAAAGATGTAAATATGAAACTCCTAAAACTGTAGGTTAATATCCATTTAAATTTGAGAGAATGATAGTTACAGTTCTTTAAATATAAAACCATTTTAGGTAACACGCTCTGTGGCACATTTCAAACAGCCAATCAGTCAGTTTCACCTGAATTACTAAAACTTGCTGCTTTCTGTTGATTTGCTGCTATTTAAAGCTGGAAATGGTTCATGGTAAAAAATAACGATTTACATCAAATGACAGTACACAAGATAGCTACTCTGGGAGACAAATCACACAGTGTAAGTTATGTAAAATATACCAAACAATGAATATAATTGAAGAATAGCAGCCTGAGCCTTCATGGCCCCTTCAGTTGTAAGGTCCTAGTGCAGAACACATGTCTGGAAATGGTTTCAGGCAGAGACTCATGGTAAAATTGTTGGTTCTGAGAAAAAGTCTGTAAATTAGGGCTCAGTAAAAAAAAAAACAAATAGAAACATGCCGATTTTATACAAAGAGTGAGTTTCAAATTATGTTAACTTTATATTCAAGGTGGCCAGGTGTCTAAAAAACGTACAACCCGGTTCAAAATAACAAATCTGCCTAAAGTAGTCAAAAGGACACCCTAGAAAGTAGGGGGCAGTGTCAGAGCAAAGGATTAGGTATATACCATCACACAATGGGGAGAGGGGGACTCTAGCTCAGAGAGTTTACAATGGTCAAGAATGGAATGGGGAGTCAGATGGATGAAAGACATGGTAAAAATGTGGTAGAAGGATGTCGAAAAATAGTCTATTTTTTCCTGTGGACGGTAATCAAAAATAGCCCATTTGGGCAACAAAACTCTGAACGTAGCAACTACTGTATAATATACTGTACATACATTCATAATCACATTCACTTGCTGTGCCAAATTACTAACCAAAGCCCAGAAGAAAAACCTTGCATAGACACTGTAGCCTGTAGGGCACGTTACTGTGCCCCAAAACTTCAGAAATAACTACACATAGACAGTCCGAGTTCAAGTGAAGGTATTTATATTAAAGTACCTTTCCACAGGTCTGGTTTCTTCAGTCACCACAATACAATAATTCCTTCCTTTTCTAATCCCTCCTTTTCTCCTCCAGGTAAGTGTGGTTTTCTTCCTCCCAACTCCAACTCCCTCAGCCATGTGGAAGGTTGTCTTTTAACTCCAGATCCAGGAGTACTTCTGGTGCATAATTGCTCCCAGGAAGCACTTCTGTGTCAGGCAGGACTATAGCAGTCCTGGTATCGTCACTATCTGACAGCTCCCTCTGGTGATTCTTATAAAACCTGACATGTCAAGCCCATGGGACCACAATTCCATGACAACCAGGCATGGGATTTCAATCCAGGTCGCTGAATTTGTGAGGAAGCTATGCTTACCACTGTGTCATCATGCCTTCTGACTGGTATTTGAGTTTAGTAAGTTTACTAGGTTTAAAGGAGATTTAAGGAACACAGAATTCAATACAATAGTTGCCTATTATAGCATGTCAATGCAAAGAAATTTAATGTAGTAAGAACTCTAAATATATTACATCACATTCAACACTCATTGTCCTTGTAATGCTTAAAACTACATAATTATTAAATGCCATGACAAATAATCAAAAACCAAGTAGAAAATAAATCAATGGTGATATTTTGAAAGTGTTTTCAAAATTACCGGGAATAAGAATGGTCACTGCAGCTTGGACTGCTCTTCGGATGATGTTGTCCATTGCAAACATCCAATGTGGCTTAATGTGATGGTTTCGTAGAACCTTGTTGACCTAACAAACAGACAAAAAATTCAAAGCTTTGCCTTTGCATTGATACCATATGTGCCAGTGAAGGAGCTAAGCATCTAATGGTGACACTGACATTTTATAATGTACAAACCGGATTCCAAAAAAGTTGGGACACTATACAAATCGTGAATAAAAACTGAATGCAATGATGTGGAGGTGCCAACTTCTAATATTTTATTCAGAATAGAACATAAATCACGGAACAAAAGTTTAAACTGAGAAAATGCATCATTTTAAGGGAAAAATATGTTGATTCAGAATTTCATGGTGTCAACAAATCCCAAAAAAGTTGGGACAAGGCCATTTTCACCACTGTGTGGCATCTCCCCTTCTTACAACACTCAACAGACGTCTGGGGACCGAGGAGACCAGTTTCTCAAGTTTAGAAATAGGAATGCTCTCCCATTCTTGTCTAATACAGGCCTCTAACTGTTCAATCGTCTTGGGCCTTCTTTGTCGCACCTTCCTCTTTATGATGCGCCAAATGTTCTCTATAGGTGAAAGATCTGGACTGCAGACTGGCCATTTCAGTACCCGGATCCTTCTCCTACGCAGCCATGATGTTGTGATTGATGCAGAATGTGGTCTGGCATTATCTTGTTGAAAAATGCAGGGTCTTCCCTGAAAGAGATGACGTCTGGATGGGAGCATATGTTGTTCTAGAACCTGAATATATTTTTCTGCATTGATGGTGCCTTTCCAGACATGCAAGCTGCCCATGCCACACGCACTCATGCAACCCCATACCATCAGAGATGCAGGCTTCTGAACTGAGCGTTGATAACAACTTGGGTTGTCCTTGTCCTCTTTGGTCCGGATGACATGGCGCCCCAGATTTCCAAAAAGAACTTGAATCGTGACTCGCCTGACCACAGAACAGTCTTCCATTTTGCCACACTCCATTTTAAATGATCCCTGGCCCAGTGACAACGCCTGAGCTTGTGGATCTTGCTTAGAAATGGCTTCTTCTTTGCACTGTAGAGTTTCAGCTGGCAACGGCGGATGGCACGGTGGATTGTGTTCACTGACAATGGTTTCTGGAAGTATTCCTGAGCCCATTCTGTGATTTCCTTTACAGTAGTATTCCTGTGTGGTGCAGTGTCGTTTAAGGGCCCAGAGATCACGGGCATCCAGTATGGTTTTACGGCCTTGACCCTTACGCACAGAGATTGTTCCAGATTCTCTGAATCTTCGGATGATGTTATGCACAGTTGATGATGATAGATGCAAAGTCTTTGCAATTTTTCACTGGGTAACACCTTTCTGATATTGCTCCACTATCTTTCTGCGCAACATTGTGGGAATTGGTGATCTTCTACCCATCTTGGCTTCTGAGAGACACTGCCACTCTGAGAAGCTTTTTTTATACCCAATCATGTTGCCAATTGACCTAATTAGTGTTTATTGGTCTTCCAGCTCTTCGTTATGCTCAAATTTACTTTTTCCAGCTTATTGCTACTTGTCCCAACTTTTTTGGGATTTGTTGACACCGTGAAATTTTGAATCAACATATTTTTCCTTTAAAATGATACATTTACTCGGATTAAACATTTGATCTGTCATCTACGTTCTATTACAAATAAAATATTGACATTTGCCATCTCCACATCATTGCATTCAGTTTTTATTCACAATTTGTTTAGTGTCCCAACTTTTTTGGAATCCGGTTTGTACATAGACTGGGTTGATGACTTCTGATTTGTATGACTGGCTAATGGGCTAAAACCCTCAGTACATGCAATGCAAATCCCATCAGCACAGCATTGCAAGTCTTGAAATAGGCAATAATAAGTAAGAAATTACATATGAGCATCAGAATAGAGTCAGTCAATATACAATTCTAAGCTACCATCAGCTGCTAATATGATGTAAAATGCATAGAATTATGAGGATAAAGAATCCACAGTTAACATTTTTGCAATGATTTTAGTAAAAGGTCTCAGAACCTCATAATAGCAGGATTTTTTCTTTCTACATTTACCCAGCTATAACTGTAACATCTATAGATCATATAACAATTTCACATTTTATTAATGAGTTTAACTACTCAGACTCATGGGGATTTCTCTATCCATATTTGAGAAAAATATTCATTTTTATTCTTTACATAATATTTATTCCCCAGTTGACATTTTTTGTTATATTATTCCATTTTATATTAAATCTTGTAAACATTATGCTAGTGATATCTTCAACCATGATATTTTTACTTTGGAAATTAAATAATTTCAGTCATCTAATGGTGATTAAATCCATTAAAACAAGCAGATGAAGACTTAATTAACTTAATTGTCACACAAATCAGTATCTTTATAGAGACCAATGCATCATCAAAAATATCCATGGGAAGAACTTAGGAAATGCTTAAAAGTATATCTGAAAGAACAAACAATATTATATGATTTGTGTAAAAATTGCAAAAAATAAGGAAAACAGAAATAAGTACCAAAATTTATAAAACTGGAAAAAGGCTGGCATTACAGGTTTATAGGTTACTTGAATGTGCTAATCAACATGCAGCACACATTACAAAAAGAATTTAATCTCTTTTTTTAATTAATATGTGATCTTTAGAAAACTCATTAAGAGTTTAGATAAAAAACATACATAAAAAGCAAATTTGTAAAATAATTGTAAAAATGAATAATGAAGATGGTACTAAAGACAGTGAACACAAAGAAATGATGGATTTCTTTAAAGAATTTTACAAGAATTCTATAAACATGAGAGTGCAATGAAGGAGATGATTGATAATGAATTCCTCAATGTCACATGGCATTAAAAGAGTTGAAGGCTAAATAAAATCCAAGATGCTAAAAGAAAAGGTAGAGATTGACAAGGTCACTCACGAAATGAGGGGCTGTGAAATGGACTACTTTGTGTGTGACAGTAAATGTTTTGAACATAATGATTGCACGAAGATCAGGACAGTTTGTGTGTACACACACGCTTCCATATCTTCTATTATCCTTATGTTATAAATTGTATACTTTTTTTTTTATTGCACCAAGTGTGTTTGGGTTATTTATTGAAATAAGACTATGGCCATGCCAAACCACAACAAAAAAAACTACAGTGAACGTGTTTACTGTAGACTTCCACCGACTTATGAACCTCGTTTAGAAAAGGCATAGATCTCTTCATATTTCTGGTGTCATAGCTGGAAAATACAGCGATCCCCCACAATAATCTGGTATCACTGATGTGGGTGTCTTGTTAATTGTTTTAATTAATTACCAGCACTGCCAAAAGCAAAACTTGATTAACTAAGTGATTAACCCCTTTTTCCTAAACAAGTGGTATCTACTAACACAACTATATACAGTAAATACATACAAATGTTACAAAGCCATACCACACTGAAAATGATCATAAAGTAACATGCATTACTTTTCTATTTTAAAAGGGACATTAAATGTAGAAGTTATCAGTTTTTCTTACACCTTTGAGAAATAAAAAAGCTTACAGAGTCCTGAAATCCAAATAAAACCAACTGGATCTGGTTGATTGAAGTGCTATCAAAGTCCAGGTCTAACTTCAGTTTAGAAATTGTGGTTGCCATGACTCTTCGCTCAGGAGAACGTATGAAGTCCCTTAAAATGCAGATGATCTGTTTAATGTGATCAACTGACAGCTTCAATTCTTCAGTCCCCTGTAAATGTATAATGGGTTTTAAGATTGAATCATTTTTATATCTAACATTATAATTATCCTATTTTTATTTGTATTTTCCAAACTGCAATTTCATAAATGAAACAGTTTGTGGAATATATAACAAACAAAATCAGAAAACAGGATAACACTTCCTCTAGTTCTCCACTTTAAATATACAGTACTCTGCTTCATATATTTCTAAAAGGGATGTATCTCAAATAAAATATATGCCACCACCTTCCGTACTTCATTATAACCTTTAACTCTTCAGAGAAACTATTAACAAATGTTGACACTTAATATAATGCACTCTGCTTTAGACTTCAATAAATATACCTGTATATGGTTTTCCATTAAATTGGAAATAACTTTATCCTGATCTTCATTGAGGACTTTATAGAGAATAGCTCTTCTCTCACTGTCTTTCTTCAACAAGAACAAACCAGAGTCTCTGTCCTCAGGTGAAGGTGGAGCACTCCGATCTTCTGACACTGAGCTATCATCAGGGACACTATGGGGCAGATAAACACACACACACACCCCACATACACAGTTAGCTTCTTTAACCCAAGCAGCAAACCTTTCAATTAAAACTAATCTCAAGCTGGAATTTGTTTAAAACTAAAAAAGCAAAACAACAAAAGACAAACAACTGTAATCCAAAATATAAGGAATATATAAAGGGATAGTAACATTTATTGTTGTGTGGTCCAACCTACAAACTGAAACCACTTAAGTATCTTTACAGAATGGACTACACCGTGATTGGTGGCTTAACTCTTGCATATGGTTACACAATCTGTGCCAACAAGTTAGTTAAACCTTACAGTTAGGACATTGGATTTAAAACCACATATTTACTGGGGTTACAAATGGAAAAAAACAATCACATGTTTATTGTATAGTTGTAAAGTGTAGATCATTATCATAAGATCATATACAAAATAAAGTATGCTAGTGTACATTTTTTAAATTTCACACATAAAACTGTTTTGCCATTATACTGTCTCTTAATAAAGTCAAATACAACTTAAAATAATATTTACCATATCTTAAAAAAAAATTAAAATCTTGAAACAAGGCCAAACCTGTACAACTATATCCTGCTGTCATACCTTTCTTACATAACAAGTTGAGAACTTTCTGATTCTGTACACAGGATTGCTACTAGATCCTATTAATTCCTCAAGCTACTATAAAACTATTTTCACCTCAGTCACAACTTCTGTGAGATACCTTGAGTCCATTCATTCTCTGAACCTGCATAATTAAATTTAATGGTCACAGAGAGCTGGAGACTATTCCAGTAACCTTGTGACCACGAAAAACAGGAACAAAAACATTGATAAAAAGTTGGAAGCATATTTAGAAAGCTCATCTTATTTTTACAGTATCCAAATTATGTACAGTAATACAGTGCATAGTTTGTATACAGTACAAAAAATTACATTGTATTAGTTAATTTCAAAATATGAGAACCTGATATAGTTATCGTCATTTGTCTGACTATGCGGTCTTTTTAGGAAATTTTTAGTTTTTTAGAAAGTGTTGCCATTTCACTCCTTGCTTTAAACTCTCATTTAAGTATTTGATGAACACATGACTATGCAAATACTTAAATGTGAGCTAAAAGCAAGGAATGAAATGGCATCATTGTATATATTATACATTCACACAAATATATTTATATACATATACACACACACACACACGCACATATATATATATATGTATATATATATATATATATATATATATAAAATCAATTCTGTAATATGTCCCCTTTCAGGCCATTTATTCATAAGAATTTTAATAAAACCATTTAGATTTTTTAATGCAAATAAAAGGGAATATGGGCTAGCAAGGAATACAACTGTACAAGTTGATGCATTTGTCTACAACAACTTGCTCATGGGAAAAATTGAATAAACTGACACTACAGCATTATTTTTATTCATTATTCTTCCATTTCAACACTATAGACAAATGTTAAAGGATAACAAAATCTTTTCTATAAATTGGTAACTAACTGCATCTATTTGTAAAGGGACCAAAACCAAACAAACAAAAATATGTTTCAAGTCTTACCTCAGGAAGTTTGAACTTGGTGGTTTGATAAGGTTTTCCGAACTCGACCTTTTCTTCTTTTCAAAGAACACATCATGCTTAGAATCTGAGTCTGGTGAGACTGAGCCATGCTCACTACTGCTGCTACCTGCGTTCTCACCCTGCATCTGGATAGGCAGAGACACACTTCGAAGGTAGTCTAGAAACAGACAGTAAGAAAAGTAAATCATTCTCAATTCTGGTTAGAGTTTTGACAAGATATTTAAGAGAAGAAGGTTTTTGTTTCTGCATTCTACAGATATAAAGACACGTAACTGTACAGAAATGGGAGTATTACATTATTAAATCTATTAGAAAATATCTACCATGGACAAAAGAGACAGCATAGATGTGAAAGTTCCAGCATGTAAAGAAATAATCAGAAAACAGCCTTATAAGGTTAAAGCCTTTACAAAACCACTATTAGCAAACGTGGCACAAGATACTGTTCCTTCCATTCATCCCTTTCTCTTTCACTTAAGGATGCAGTATGCATACAGATCTGCAGTGCAGTCAACTGAGAAAAGTGGTAGGCGAACATACAGTGTTTGACTATAGCAGGCAAATAAGAAAAGAGTTGGTCCAAGGGGGGAAAAGTAGTTGCAACTCTACTTATGAATGAGGACAATGCACTGCAAGTATCACTGGTGATTTCAGAGAAGTATAATTGGTCTTGTTTGTTTCTGAGGCATTCATTTCTTGAGACACCTGCTTCCTCAACAATCCTATTTTGCTCTCATCTTCTTTACAATCTCCAGGATGTACTACAATGTATTATTTGTGGCAAGTATCTTTTTATATAGTTAGCAATGTCTTCAAAATAATCCCCACCACATCAATAAAATTAGCAATCGAAACAAAAAAGTGCCATCTTATGGCCTGTAACGAGAGGGAGTGAAAATTGAAGAGACTGATGCAGGTGCTGCCATGCTTAGTACTCTATTTGCTGAAGAGATCTAACTACTGTGCCTTGCCTTACCTCCAGAGCTGGCTTTCCAGCTGACCCAGCTTACGGCAAGGATTCTTAGGAGTCATCTTGATTACCAAAAACCATGTGTCTGACAATTTCTTACTCTCTAACAAGTGGCAACACCACTGGAACTATACAATATGACTGTGCCAGTATGGAGGCTCCTTGAAATCTGAAGATTTAGAGAGATGTAATTTTCAGATTGGGAGCAAATTTGAAAACAAAAAAAAAAAATAAAAACCTAACTATAAGCAATGAGTACCAAATGACTACAACTGAGTCACAAAGGGTGGAGTGGTGGATCTGAGGCTAAGGATCTGCACTATCTAGAAGGTTGCCGGTTCAAATCCTGATACATCCAGAAGGGATCCTATTCAGTTGGGCCCTTGAGCAAGACCCTTAACCTGAAAATTGCTTCCGGGGCACTGTACAATGGCTGACCCTGCACTTTGACCCCCAAATGTCATGCAAAAAGAGAATTTTCCCTTGGAATAATGAAGTACGTCAAAAAAAAAGAAGCTCGGTATACAGCATGATAATGTGAATGGTATGCTAAACCCCATGTTGAACAACAGGAAAAATGGCGGCCTCCACAAATAACAAGGCTACTGATCTAGAAACAAAGGTTAATGCTAACAAATGTATGTCAGGGGTCTTCACTAAAGTTCTGGGAGGCACCCAAAAAACACAACAAAATTGAAAGCACCTACCATTTACACTGAAAACTTTCTCCTATGAACTTTATAGCAAATTCTGAAACCTTTCAAGGCAAAGAAAATATATTGCTCAGCACCAAAGGCAAGAACAATGGGATCTATTCTTATACTGATTCTGTCAAACAGAGTTCAAAAGAGAGCTGCGAATAAAAGTTTTAAGACTTTTTAATTAGTGCAAATCGTCTACAATACTTCCCCTATCTCTAAACTACCAAAGCAGTAGTGTATATCATTACATCTTGGGATAACGTGTAATATTCTTTGCCAAAAAATCCTCCCAGATAAAGGTGCTTGGAACTTTCACATATCTAACCAAAGAAGCAGACATAATGAAGCAACATGAATTATGATATCATCATTTCTCAGGATCAGATGCAGAAATGTTGATATCTTTAAGCAGTACAACTAAACAAGACATAAACATAATGTTATGATAAATGTAAAATGAAAAAAGCAATTATGCACACAAGTAGGAGATGGGATGGAAGACTCGAGCCTTAATGCTGTTCCGAGCTCGCAAACAAAATTGAAACAGTGCAGCATTAAGAATTCAAGACTAGGAAAGGCAAAATACAGAAAGACTAGATGGTTCAGAGGCACTGCAGTAGCAAGGGCTTTTCAAATGGCTACTAAATCAGAGCAACTTTTTATTTTTTAATTAATCATTCATATTTCAAGTTGTGATTTTAGTGAAACCAAGAAGGAATAAACTAATATACTTGTAAACTAGCTCTAATGATTGAGCTACATTAAATTTTTATGTACCAAATACACAAAATCTAAAATTATTGGGTAATAGGTAAACTGATTATATCTTTAAGTTTCTGGAATGGTACTTCAGATTTTGAAAGATCTGGGCCTACTTAAGTTTGGGACCTGTAGTTGTCTGTCAGAATTAAGCTATCAGTCTTAAGAAGAAAACTCTAGGCAAAAAACACCTAGAATTACAGCAATCTAGCAAGATTTGAGGAACGGGTACTGTGTTCTCCATTGTGTTTATTTTCAATAACTTTTATTGCTTGCTGCCACAGCTGTGATCTTCTTGGACAGGTCTTTACGGCTAGCTGGACAGTTTTTTGGTTTAGTGTCCTATGCACCCCATAGAATACTGTATAATATATACAGCAAATAAAAAATAGAAAACCCACCGTGGAAATACTTACTGCAAATAGCCATCTGGTTTTAACATTAAACAGTATATTATTGTGCAGTTGATTTTTTGTGCTCATGTAAGGAAAGAGAGTAATAAAAAAATTATTGGTGTAAGCTGGTCATTCACAGCTTTAAAGATTCACTGATCTGGAATACAGTGTTGCATTTTCAACATACTGTATATGATGCACATTTTCCTTGCCAGAAACCACTTAAGACATGGAAAATAGGCACATTTGGCTTGGAATGGTTAACTACAAAGGTCAATGCCAGGCTTTTCTAGCTGTGGTACTTACAGTTGGTCTCTGGCAGTATGGCTGAGTTTAAAATTATGCTACATATCTATGTGTGTGAGGACATAACTTGGTAGATGTAAGATAAAAAACCTTCTTGTGGCATTACAAAGCTGACTAATGATGACCTTCTTTGTACTCTCAGTATCTTAACCCCAAGAAATGAAGAAGCAGAAGAATGATGAATGATGAATGAAAATGAAAATGGGAAGGATCAAAACTTGGTAAATACAAACTGAGACAAACCTTGCCACACTGTTTACAGCACATCCCGTTTAATGAGCAGCAAAGCAGCAGCAGTCCATTGAGAGTGGCCACATAAGAACAGGAAAAAGCGATAGTCTCATTAAGATCTATCCGGTACCTAAAATTATATTTATTTCAGCACATGAGCTGCTGTTTTCATTCTCTCTCTCAGTTTGCTTTTTAGAAGTTACTTCTGACCTTACAAACCTCTCATCACTTCTGAAAACCCCAAATCTATAAATGCAAAACAGTGAAAGTATATGATAGTTGTTGGCATGCCCACATGATGTCAATTTAGTCCCACATGATTTAGTCAATTTCAGTTTCTGTCAAGACTCAATAACTATGGTTGGTGTTTTGTTAGCATTCAAAAGGAGGCTTAGAGAACATTTGTTTTACAGTGCTCATAGTACTGCAGGAATGTGGAGCAGTCTTGCTTTGCTTGTTAGATACAGAGTTATCTTAACTTATTTAGACAAGTTGCTGTGTCACTAGATATTTTTTCTCTATTAAATGGTACTTTGTTTCCACAGTTAAAACTTGTGCTGACAGATGTACAGTATAGTACTTAAAATTAATTATTATGTCTGCTGCTCTGAGTCTGGCCATGTCGGCAGCTTTAACTGTTCCTTCCTTGTTTAAAGATCAGTGTTCTGGAAAACTGTAGACACAAATGACAAAAGTTTCTTTTAGAATGAATGTGTCAGATGTCATTTTGGTAAAAACTTTGTCACACTGTCAAACCTGTCAAACTTTTAATACACATTTAGATTCATGATGAATTTAAGCAAGTAAGACCTGTACTACATGAAAAAGCAAAACTCTCTTTAACAATTGTAAGAAATGACTATGCAAAGTCAATGCACAGGTTAAAAGACAGATGGACATTACGCATATAAGAAAGGACTTATCAAATAGTAAATCAAGAATGAAATTTTAAATCTTAGACCTTTACTGTAATGTTTACTGTAATGGCAAAATGTGTTCTTTCGCCCCTTTATTGATACACTGCACTGGAAGTCTTCAATTCACTATACATACCTGAGGGTTTAAATGCAATTTTATTCTTTTTTCCTTTGACATTATGCCTGACAAAAGAATCTTTGAGGAGATCTGCAGCAGTTGCACGCTTGTTGGGGTCTGGCTCAAAGCAGCGTAAGATGAAGGACTTCGCCTCAGTTGAAAGGGATTCTGGAATTTCAGGGTGAATTTTAAACATTCCAACCTAGTAGTTGGGAGTGATAGAAATAAGGCTTTCAATCCAAAACAAATGTTACTGTGAATAAATACCATATCCCATCTCTATACTTCACTAAAAACCAAAAATCAAAAACAAAACACATTGAAAGTATGACTTCCAGGATGATTAATTAAATAAACCTAAAGGCTGACATGCTCTGCAAGTGAATGACAAAAGTATAAATATGTAGGTCTGTAAAAGCACTGTCATAAAGCTTTGAAGTTTTACTCTCTCTGAAAGATTCAAACCATACTGCTTACTTTGTAAAAATTCCCTATTAGATGTCAATTGGTCAAAGAAAAGTAGATGAATTCATTGGCCATATAAAACATTACCTTAAACATGGCAGCTTGAGGTTCTCCCAGCTCATGAAATGGTGGCTTCCCAGTAGCCATTTCTATAATTGTACACCCTAGAGACCAGATGTCAGCTGGAGCACCATACCCTCGAGGGCCTTTATCAATAATCTCTGGTGCCATATATTGCAATGTTCCTAAAAAGAGAACAAGAGCAGGAACACAGACATGAGGACAATTTAATGATGCAAAATATTACATACACATTTTTCATACTACTGAGCTCAAAGTAAATAATAAATAAAATAAGTACTTAATTTAAAGCTTGTCAATTATGCCTGCAAAGGTGCTGTAACATATGTACTTCCACTTAATTTACTGTTCACATACCTTTCAGTACAATGCAAACTATTTGTTGCTGATTCCACTGGTGCAGAAAACTATATAATTGTCCTAGTGAAAAACTGGATTTAAGTTAAATGTTTAACCTGCTGAACAAAAGTACTTTCTGAAAATTGTCTCAAAAGAAAACTCATTTAGACTGAAATAGTTAATGATTAGGGCCTCAATCAACATATAAGTAACTTAAAACATGAACTACTGTAGATACTCTAATTGGCATGGATAAAGAAGTGCTTATATACAAATTATCCTTGAAGAACTGGAATACAAACTCTGTTCAGCAGACTCGCCTTCACTCATCTACAAAATAAACACCACATAAAATCACTACATATAATGCTACTAATATTCTTGATTGAATCAGCTACCCAAGTAGCATGGTGGTGCTGTGGTAGCGTTGCTGCCTCACAGTAAAGAAACTGGGGTTCATGTCCTAAATTTTCCATATATGCTAGTCCTTTCCATACCCTCACTGGTTTCCTCCCTCAGTCCAAAGACAACCAGGTTAGGTGAATTGGCACTGCTAAATTTGCCCTTATGTGGATGAGTGTGTTTGCCCTGCAATAGACTGGTTTCCAGTCCAGATGCTGTTTTTGCCTTGCATCCAATGGTTGCTGGGATAGGCTCCAGCTTCCCAGTGACCCAACCATGGATAACTGGGATAGAAAATGAATGGATGGAATAGATGAACCAGCTACCCACCTCAAGCTCCTTCTACAGAATACAATATAATAATAATAATAATAATACATTTTATTTATATAGCGCCTTTTCCACGCTCAAGGCACTTCACGGAATGTAAGAAAGAACGTCAGGGTATACAGTATATAGCATTGTACAAACCAGATAAATAAATAAAGAAGATTAAGACAGTAAATTCAGAGAAAAAGCCTAACAGACAACATAATTGATGGTCTAGAACACAGACATACAGGTTACAAAAGCATCTTGACAGAGAGGTAAACTGAGAGAAGGGTAGTAAAGTCAGGCAGAGCTAAAAGCCTTCCTGAACAGATGAGATTTGAGTTGTTTTTTAAAAGAGTACATGGAGTCAGCTGATCTAATTAATTTTGGTAGGTCATTCCAAAGTCTGGGCGCTATACAGCTGAAGGCCCTGTCACCCATGGAGTGTAGATTAGTCTGGAGCACAACAAGATTGCCAGAATCAGAGGACTTTAGTGGGCAGACAGGTACATAGTGATGGAGAAGGTCACTGATGTAGTTTGGCGTGAGGTTATTTAAGGCTTTGTAGGTTATTAGTAGGATTTTATATTCGATTCTGTAAGACACAGGGAGCCAGTGAAGACGGAGCAGGATGGGTGTGATGTGCTCACTGCTGCTAGTCCGTGTAAGGACTCTTGCAGCCAAGTTTTGAATAAGCTGGAGCTGTGATAGAAGATTAGAAGGGGCACCTGCCAGTAAGAAATTACCATAATTGATGCAGGATGGTCAAAGAAGAAGGAGGAGAAGAAGAGGCAGGAGACGTGTCCGGAGGCAGGAGGAGAGGAGGAAAGTAAAGAGAGTGGAACTGAGGGTAGGAACTTTGAATGTTGGCAGTATTACTGGTAAGGGGAGAGAGTTAGCAGATATGATGGAGAGAAAGAATATTGATATATTGTGCGTGCAAGAGACTAAATGGAAGGGGAGTAAGGCCAGGTGGATTGGAGGTGGATTCAAATTGTTCTATCATGGTGTGGATGGGAGGAGAAATGGGGTAGGAGTTATTCTGAAGGAACAGTATGTCAAGAGTGTTTTGGGGGTGAAAAGAGTGTCAGACAGTAATGATTATGAAGCTGGAAATTGGAGGTGTGATGATGAATGTTGTTAGTGCATATGCACCGCAAATTGGGTGTGCAATGGGTAAGAAAGAAGATTTTTGGAGTGAGTTGGATGAAGTGGTGAACAGTGTACCCAAGGGACAGAAAGTGATGATTGGAGTGGATTTTAGTGGGCATGTTGATGAAAGGAACAGTGGAGACGAGGAGGTGATGGGTAGGTATGGTGTCAAGGAGAGGAATGAAGAAGGTCAGAGGATAGTGGATTTTGCCAAAAGAATGGACATGGCTGAGGTGAATATGTATTTTAAGAAGGGGGAGGAACATAAGGTTACGTACAAGAGTGAAGGAAGATGCACACAGGTAGATTACATCCTATGCAGAAAAGTTGATCTGAAGGAGACTGAAGACTGCAAAGTGGTGGCAGGGGAAGGTCTAGTTAAGCAGCATAGGATGGTGGTCTGTAGGATGATGTTGGAGATCAAGAGGAGGAACAGAGTAAGGGCAGAGCCAAGGATCAAATGGTGGAAGTTGAAAAAGGAAGACTGCAAGGTTGAGTTTAGGGAGGAGGTGAGACAGGCATGGGTGGCAGTGAAGAGTTACCAGACAGCTGGGAAACTAAAGCAGATCTAGTAAGGGTGACAGCAAGAAGGGTGCTTGACATGACATCTGGAAAGAGGAAGGAGGAAAAGCAAACCTGGTGGTGGAATGAAGAAATACAGGAGAGTATACAGAAGAAGAGGATGGCAAAGAAGAAGTGGGATAGTCAGAGAGATGCAGAAAGTAGACAAGAGTACAAGGAGATAAGATGCAAGGTGAAGTGAGAGGTAGTGAAGGCTAAAGAAAAGGCATATGATGAGTTCTATGAGAGGTTGGACAGTAAGGAGGGAGAAAAGGACCTGTACAGATTAGCTAGACAGAGGGACCGAGCTGGAAAAGATGTGCAGCAGGTTAGGGTGATAAAGGATGAAGATGGAAATGTACTCACTAGCGAGGAGAGTGTGTTGAGCAGATGGAAAGAGTACTTTGAGAGGCTGATGAATGAAGAGAACGTGAGAGAGAAGAGGTTGGCTGATGTGGAGATAGTAAATCAGGAAGTAGCAAGGAATAAGTAAGGAAAGCTATGAAGAGGATGAGAAATGGAAAGGCCGTTGGTCCAGATGACATTCCTATGGAAGCATGGAGGTGTTTAGGAGAGATGGCAGTGGAGTTTTTAACCAGATTGTTTAATGGAATCTTGGAAAGTAAGAGGATGCCTGAGGAGTGGAGAAGAAGTGTACTGGTGCCGATATTTAAGAATAAGGGGGATGTGCAGGACTGCAGTAACTACAGGGGGATAAAATTGATGAGCCACAGAATGAAGTTATGGGAATGAGTAGTGGAAGCTAGGTTAAGAAGTGAGGTGATGATTAGTGAGCAGCAGTAAGGTTTCATGCCAAGAAAGAGCACCACAGATGCAATGTTTGCTCTGAGGATGTTGATGGAGAAGTTAAGAGAAGGCCAGAAGGAGTTGCATTGCGTCTTTGTGGACCTGGAGAAAGCATATGACAGGGAGCCTCGAGAGGAGCTATGGTATTGTATGTGGAAGTTGGGAGTGGCAGAGAAGTACGTAAGAGTTGTACAGGATATGTACGAGGGAAGTGTGACAGTGGTGAGGTCTGCGGTAGGAGCGACGGATGCATTCACCGTGGAGGTGGGATTACATCAGGGATCAGCTCTGATTCTTTCTTATTTGCAATGGTGATGGACAGGTTGACAGACGAGATTAGACAGGAGTCCCCATGGATTATGATGTTTGCTGATGACCAGAGGTGGGTAGTAACGCATTACATTTACTCCGTTACATTTACTTGAGTAACTTTTTAAAAAAATTGTACTTCTAAGAGTAGTTTTACTACACCATATTTTTTACTTTTACTTGAGTACATTTGTGAAGAAAAAATGCTACTCTTACTCCGCTATATTGGGCATTGAATCGTTACTTTTTTCCATTAGGTACGCTATATAGTATTTTTGCCAGAGAGAAGCCGCCAGTGTTTCTACTGCATGACTGTTTCACCAATCAGACGTAGCAACAATTATCACAAGACTCAGTTTCACCAATTAGATGTAGCAACAATAATCACATGGCTCCGTTTCACAAATCAGACATGGCCATGCAGTCACATGATCACACACAACTGTGGCAGCATAGCGGCACAAACTACTCACAGACAGTGGACTGGGAAAGAAAGAATACATGAAAAATGAGAGCCAACTCCTGCTGAAGCTTAACCATTACTTCACTGAGTTAAGAACAAGCACGTTTTAACCAAACATGCACAGACAGTCAAGGTAAAGTGAGACTTCCTGTAAGTGCACAAGCTGCCTTGTTCTAATGTTATTTTCTATCAGCTGTGTTATTTGGAGGGCAAGTGAATATGCAGTATTATACTGTCAGCGTAGAGTATATCTTGTCACTGTAAGTAGTTTGCACTGTTCAAACATACATGTTACCTACTGTAGGTATTGGCTTCAAAAGCTTAGTTGTGAAAAACGGAGATCTGGAACTTTGTGTTATTTGTGCATCTTTATTTTGTAAAGATGTTACTTATTTTTACTCACTTTTATTTTATTGGTTGGAAATAGCAGAATTTGCACATTATTTTATATTTTTGTCTGTGTTATTACAACATTTCTAAAAAATAAATCATTTATTATGATCAAACAGTTACTCAGTACTTGAGTAGTCTTTTCACCAAATACTTTTTTAATCTTACTTGAGTAATTTTTTGGATGACTACTTTTTATTTCTACTTGAGTAATATTTTTGGCTACTCTACCCACCTCTGCTGATGACATTGTGATCTGTAGTGATATTAGAGAGCTGGTTGAGGAGACCCTGGAGAGGTGGAGATATGCTCTAGAGCGTAGAGGAATGTACGTCAGTAGGAACAAGACAGAGTACATGTGTGTAAATGAGAGGGAGGTCAGTGGAATGGTGAGGATGAAGGGAGTAGAGTTGGCGAAGGTGGATGAGTTTAAACACTTGGGATCAACAGTACAGAGTAATGAGGATTGTGGAAGAGAAGTGAAAAAGAGAGTGCAGGCAGGATGGAATGGGTGGAGAAGAGTGTCAGGAGTAATTTGTAACAGACGGGTATCAGCAAGAGTGAAAGGGAAGGTCTACAGGATGGTAGTGAGACCAGTTATGTTATATGGGTTGGAGACGGTGGCACTGACCAGAAAGCAGGAGACAGAGCTGGAGGTGGCAGAGTTAAAGATGCTAAGATTTGCACTGGGTGTGACAAGGATGGATAGGATTAGAAATGAGGACATTAGAGGGTCAGCTCAAGTTGGATGGTTGGGAGACAAAGTCAGAGAGGCGAGATTGCATTGGTTTGGGCATGTGCAGAGGGGAGATGCTGGGTATATTGGGAGAAGGATACTAAGGATTGAGCTGCCTGGTAAGACTAAAGAGGAAGGCCTAAGATAAGGTTTATGGATGTGGTGAGAGAGGACATGCAGGTGATGGGTGTAACAGAACAAGATGCAGAGGACAGAAAGATATGGAAGAAGATGATCTGCTGTGGCAACCCCTAACGGGAGCAGCCAAAAGAATAAGAAGATGCGGGATGTGATAAAAGCATGGACAAGTTTCTCAGCTTTAGAAAAGGAGAGGCAGGAGCGAACACGTGATATGTTACGGAGGTGAAAGTAAAGTTTTTTTAATGTGATTTATGTGGGCGGAATAAGAAAGGGAAGAATCAAAAATAACACCAAGATTCTTTGCAATAGAGGCAGGTCTGATGAGATCACCACCAAGATGGACTGGGAAGGAGCTCATTTTATTAAGTTGCACTTTAGTGCCAGTTTGCAGGAGTTCAGTTTTGTTGCAATTTAATTTTAAAGAGTTCTGCTCCACCTGGGTTTTAATTTCACTGAGGCACATTGTGAGCTAAGAAAGCTCTGATGAAGTTCCACTTTTAACATTGAAATAGAGTTGAGCATCATCTGCATAAAAATGATAACCCAGTCCAAAGCTACAAATAATATGGCCAAGGGGAAGCATATAAATACAGAAAAGCAGAGGACCGAGGACATAGCCCTGTGGAACTCCTTGTGTGACCGTCACTGAGCTGGGTCTGCTATTGCCAAGACCACCAAACTCTTACCTATCAGTCAGATAGGACTTAAACCACTTGAGGGCAGTGCCAGAGATACCCAGCATGTTCTCCATTCTAGACAGTAGAATGTCATGTCTGACAGTGTCAAATGCTGCACTGAGGTCTAACAGAATTAATATGCTGGTTTGTCAAGAGTCTGTTGCCATAAGCAAATCATTGGTTACCCGTAGCAGAGCAGTTTCACAGCGGTGCTGTGCTCTGAAACCAGACTGAAATATGTTTAGTATTCCCTCCGAAAATGTTTATATATATATTGCATGTTATACAGTGCATCCGGAAAGTATTCACAGCGCATCACTTTTTCCACATTTTGTTATATTACAGCCTTATTCCAAAATGGATTAAATTCATTTTTTTCCTCAGAATTCTACACACAACACCCCATAATGACGTGAAAAAAGTTTAGTTGAGATTTTTGCAAATTTATTAAAAATAAAAAAATTGAGAAAGCACATGTACATAAGTATTCACAGCCTTTGCCATCAAGCTCAAAATTGAGCTCAGGTGCATCCTGTTTCCCCTGATCATCCTTGAGATGTTTCTGCAGCTTAATTGGAGTCCACCTGTGGTAAATTCAGTTGATTGGACATGATTTGGAAAGGCACACACCTGTCTATATAAGGTCCCAGAGTTGACAGTTCATGTCAGAGCACAAACCAAGCATGAAGTCAAAGGAATTGTCTGTAGACCACGAGACAGGATTGTCTCGAGGCACAAATCTGGGGAAGGTTACAGAAAACTTTCTGCTGCTTTGAAGGTCCCAATGAGCACAGTGGCCTCCATCACCCATAAGTGGAAGAAGTTCAAAACCACCAGGACTCTTCCTAGAGCTGACCTGCCATCTAAACTGAGCGATCAGGGGAGAAGGGCCTTAGTCAGGGAGGTGACCAAGAACCTGATGGTCACTCTGTCAGAGCTCCAGAGGTTCTCTGTGGAGAGAGGAGAACCTTCCAGAAGGACAACCATCTCTGCAGCAATCCACCAATCAGGCCTATATGGTAGAGTGGCCAGACGGAAGCCACTCCTTAGTAAAAGGCACATGGCAGCCCGCCTGGAGTTTGCCAAAAGGCACCTGAAGGACTCTCAGACCATCCATCCATTTTCCAACCCGCTGAATCCGAACACAGGGTAATGGGGGTCTGCTGGAGCCAATCCCTGCCAACACAGGGCACAAGGCAGGATCCAATCCTGGGCAGGGTGCCAACCCACTGCAGGACACACACAAACACACCCAGCACACACTAGGTCCAATTTAGAATCGCCAATCCACCTAACCTGCATGTCTTTGGATTGTGGGAGGAAACCGGAGCGCCCGGAGGAAACCCACGCAGACACGGGGAGAACATGCAAACTCCATGCAGGGAGGACCCAGGAAGCGAACCCGGGTCTCCTAACTGCGAGGCAGCAGCGCTACCACTGCGCCCTACTCTCAGACCATGAGAAACAAAATTCTCTGGTCTGATGAGACAAAGATTGAACTCTTTGGTGTGAATGCCAGGCGTCATATTTGGAGGAAACCAGGCACCGTGGCAGCAATGTACTGAGACATCCTGGATGAAAACCTGCTCCAGAGCGCTCTTGACCTCAGACTGGGGTGACGGTTCATCTTTCAGCAGGACAAAAACCCTAAACAAACAGCCAAGATATCAAAGGAGTGGCTTCAGGACAACTCTGTGAATATCCTTGAGTGGCCCAGCCAGAGCCCAGACTTGAATCCAATTGAACATCTCTGGAGAGATCTTAAAATGCCTGTGCACCGACGCTTCCCATCCAACCTGATGAAGCTTGAGAGGTGCTGCAAAGAGGAATGGGCGAAACTGGCCAAGGATAGGTGTGCCAAGCTTGTGGCATCATATTCAAAAAGACTTGAGGCCATAATTGCTACCAAAGGTGCATCGACAAAGTATTGAGCAAAGGCTGTGAATACTTATGTACATGTGATTTCTCAGTTTTTTTATTTTTAATAAATTTGCAAAAACCTCAAGTAAACTTTTCTCTCGTTGTCAGTATGGGGTGTTGTGTGTAGAATTCTGAGGAAAAAAATGAATTTAATCCATTTTGGAATAAGGCTGTAACATAACAAAATGTGGAAAAAATGATGCGCTATGAATACTTTCCGGATGCACTGTATGTCTATCCATATATTTGTGGTGTAGTTTTGAAATAAAATGTATTATTATAGACCTCACAGCTTGCAAAAAATGTAAAAATGCGATCAGCTTCTATATAAATTTTTTTAACATTTGTTTAGAAATGTACATAATTTTAAAAAACCTGTCAATGTATGTAACTAAGTAGTATTTTTATTCAATTATAATTCAATCAAATACATTTAATTTAAATAAAACAACTGTAGAACTAGAACTTTTTTAAACAGTTGTGTCAGGTATAATGGAAGCTTGACCCCTGTCTGATCCTCAAGTCATAGAGACTGCTTCTCAGACTGCTTAAGTCAGAATGAGCACAAAAAAATGGATGCAGTGCAAAGTGTTCCTGGACACAGGTGAAGGGAACCAAGTAGTGCTTGCTCCAATAGCTGTAAAGGAATGATCTTCCATGACTGAACAGAAAAGTTATTGAAATTGCCACTCAGACTTTGGAGGTCAGGATGGTTAAAGAAAACAGGAGTTCAGAGTGAAAAGGGAACTTCTAGCAATAAAATTGAATGGACAGCCTGACTAAGGCGAAAGGATTTCACCCCACAGTGGGGAGATGTCCAACTTGGAAGCCCCGTCAAAAGCACCTATCTTGACTATGTCATCTCAGAGCAAGGCAAGCCCTGGGGAAAACACAGCCAAGAAAAAAAAGAGAAAAAAGCATCAGGCAAGGAGCAATTCCCTGTCTGCTTCAAAAGAAGGACTAAAAAGGCCAAATCAGTGTAAGGAAAGGAGAGGTGGGCAAAATGCTTAAGAATTATCCACCTGGAGTGGCTCTGATCAAAACAAACCTTAAAGGGTCCATGACTGTATTAGTATCTGTCTGTAAGATTTCCATATAGCTAATAAATATATGTGCTTGTGGCATGGTTTATAATTTAATACATGTACTGTACTAAAACTTAACCAATATCATTTTAAAGTCATTGGGAACCAGAGCCAAGGTGTTTCCCAATATCCATTTAACCAACAATTTTCTAAATATTTTTCATCCACTTTTGTGGTTTGGAGGCCTGATCCAGCACTGTTAAAGCACAATGCAGGAACCAACTGTGATCATGGTGCCAGTTCATTTTGGGGAGCCCATACAAACACCCATAATCACCAAAACCAGGCCAGAGTAGAAACGATAAATAATATACCATAGTTTGCATCAGGATTTGAGGAGAAAATCTACCATAGACATGGAGGATAATTTGTAAATTTGTAAACTCTATACAGCCAGTGACAAGTTTGGGATTCACAATAGATGTCTTCTGGAGTTGTGAGATTGTGCCACTATGTTGTCAACCCTTTTACTTATTAAATTAAATCAAAAGGAAAATAAAGGTAAAGAAATAATGTCATTCACATCAAGTAGTGATGTAATATCTGGTTATATACAATTAGATTTGCTGATCTTGCATGATCTTCAGATGTTCAGATCTTACAAAACCATTTTAATTAAAAATTGCTGAAAATCAATTGTCTGTAAGTGTCGACTGTTGTAAATGTAGAGGTAGGACTGTAAGGGGAATTGCTGTCAATGTAAGGTTGAAGAGATGTAGAGATTTTGAAAGATTAATATCTATGTGGTAGTCTATTTCATTATTGGGAGTTTTCTATTTTAGGATCGTGGGAAGCTAGTAATCAGTCCTGGGTGACTTGTTGATCTACCATACCAGCTCCTCTTTGGTCATTCTACCCAATTGTGAGGTGCCATTTAACCTAATATTCATGTATTTGGCATGTCAAAGAAAAACTACAAAAAAATCCATCCACTGTGACCATGGTCTAGCAAGGTTCTTGGAGCTTAATTAACCTATCAATAAAGGATAAACATCATCACATTCAGGTTATTGACCAATATTTAAAAAAATGACCAACTTCAGGAAAAGAATGTACATATTTTAGTGACTAGGAAGAAAATACACACAAATATCTGAATAACACTAGGGGCTATTCTATGTTTTATTAATTAATGTTTTACTTCCATGCTACTAATTGCTATCACAATAAAGTAATTTCTAGTCTTGTTCATAATTTAAAGTTTTAAAGATTTCAAGACCTTTCAAGACGTTTTAGTCACACATTTCATTTACAGCAAAGTACAGGTCTCAAAAGAATGTCACATGTTATTTACATATTTAAAAAAAAAAAATTTAGCCTACGATTTTTATATCAAGCTCTTTTAACATTTGATGCCTTACTTATACTAGTTATAATTTAATTCACAGAAAGCTAAATATCAGGTTAATCATAGTTATCAAAAATACATTTTTAAGTAATCCGAATTACAATTTAAGATACTGTAATCTTAAATACTCTGACTAGTCAAAATTACGAGATTTTGTTCATTGCTTTCTATGGAGTTTGCAAGTAGTGACACTGTATTTGTAATACTAATTTGTCTAGTCAACATTCAAATTAGTAATGTCATAATTTCTTTTTGACTAGTAAAAATGTAAATTAGGTGCTGTCTTCA